>NW_027286730.1:5432500-5887500 GCF_022747635.1 Hetaerina americana
TTTCGCCACGATTCAGCTATTTTGTTACTTTTCCGCAATGAATTTGTTCATGTCATTACTGCCATCAGAGCCGCGAGAAACTGGTGATGTACATATTGAGTGGCGAATAGAGATATCACGTGACATGTCCCAAATTTGTATTGCTGCGAATATGAGGCACTCTCATCTCTTTCAGAGGACGGACCATTGCTAGTCTCACAGCGGCTTCTCAAGTGAGGCGTGAGAGATATAAGGGGAAGGGGCGAAAAGAAAATGAAAAGTCGTGGCCCACTCTTCTGAGCCGCGACATGGGATCACACCGACCGCGTTAAATGTGAAACCTGTCGTATCGGAAAAAATTAATCAGCTTCTTTGACACCCTATTGAATGGGAATGATATGGGACGGATGGAGCCTCTACCGGAAATCGAGCCCCGTCCCGTAGCTTGGAGTATAAAATACATGTTAACCGCTCTATCAGCGAGAAACTCCCTTAATATTCGCTGGTTTTTATCCTTTAAAGTAGGCGGTTGTGGTTTGGTGGGGTGGGTGTTTCCTGTTTGTCCCCTTCGTTCTCCCACGGGAGCTTCGGATCCCCCGTCAATGCACACCTTATCTCTCAGCCTCCGTTCCCCCGGCCCCTCTCATCATACCCCCCCCCCCCTATCTTTCGCTCCCCCGCCAAACCCCCCCCACCAGCCCCTCGCCCCAGTCTTCCGCCTTCGCATTTCCCTCTCTCTGTCGTCCACCCGACCCCTCTCACCCTCCCGTTCTCCCATCCGTCTCTCGTGCGCAATGCGACGGCCCTGCCCTCTCGCGGTGATTTTGCGAGACGGGTTACCGTGGGCGAAAGGAAAGCATTGAGATGATGGAGTCAGGGAGAATGAGATGGGATGAGTTTTCATGCCGGTGGGAGAGGTGTGGGTGGGTGGAGGGCCATGCACCAAAGACTTGGACGTGATGGGATAAAATTAAATGCATTTCTTTTTTCCTTCAGCATCGAGTACATTTTCTCAATATCCTCATTTTGACGTCAACTGTATTGATTAAAAAAGAATATAGTTTCGGCGCAAAGCATTCTTTATCCAAAATATGGGGTCTCCTCCCCTTAGGGCGTTTGTCAGTGTTGATTAAAATCGCCCGAGACCTGCTCCCCCTTGATCTCTCTCGCTGGATCGAAAGTCTTTGTTTCATATTTTTTAAATGTTGGTACTTGAAGGTGGTCTCGTCATATCATTACGTATAGGACCCCGAGTTCGTATCTTGGCTGTTTTAGTGATAGAATTATTTCGCCTTTTAAGGTTTTGACATGAGCAGGAGAAACTCGGCGTGGCAAAACGTGCGTAATAAAAGTACGGAGTAAAGTCTATTACGTATTATGCGCAGAATTTATCGATGGCAAAGTGAACACTCTTAATGGATTTACAATGGAAATGATCATAAAATTTTCCGCTGATAATCAATTTCTCAATTCCAGTGAGTGGATGCATTTATTCCAAATAGAAATAAACGCAAACGCCCTTGATTGGTCCTAGTTTTCCATTTTGGATGTTTCCTTTTCAAAACAAATTGTATAAATTGTTCCCATTGTAATTGTAATCTATACGTGATAACTTAGCCCAGGCGTTTTCGTAAAAAAATTATTGAAGCCAACAACTTCTCATGCGATTGGAATTAGGCTCTGCTATGAGGTTGGGGGTTGTGTTCATCATATATATACAAGTAAACGCATCTAACGAGTTCGTTTTGATGTGATTTCTCTCATTTGCTCGGAATGAAACACTGCTTTATAGATTGGCGGGCGTGTGTGTGTATATGATAAAGAGTAACATTCACATGGATAGATAGATAGATAGATAGAGGTCTTTATTTGGGCGAAATCGAGACCAAATGGTCCCTTCTTCCATTTAACCCATAGATACAGGTACAAGGAAAAGGGGTGAGAACATCTGTATCAATGTGAATGAATATGCGTCCGCCATGTGGCGGGTTTTCGTATTTGAATCTTTGTGTGTGTGTGTGAGTGTGTGTGTGTGTGTATATATATATATATATATATATTATATATATATGCATATAATCGGGGAAAATTTTATTGCAGGTATCAAAGTACAAATTACTGAAACTCTTCAAAACAGTGCCCTTGTGTATTAGCAATGTCAGCGCCTCTGGTAAGCTTCCTGGAAGGCGTCGCGGGGAATTTCTTTCAGGCACCTCATCATAGCCTCTTTAACATGATCCAGTTGTCCAAAATGATTCTCAAAGGGTTTGTACTTGGATCGTACTCAAAAACCCATGTCTCGTCACCAGTAACCACCTATTCTAAAAAAATCGGGTCACTTTCACAATAGTCCAAGGCAAGATTGTTACACAAGCAGTCTTCCGACAGCACCTTGGGGACCATCTTGGCACACCCTTCTCATGGCTAAATCTTCTGTAAGAATGCAATGCACTGTGTTTTTCTCAATATTGCACTCTGATAATATCTTGACACTTGGGATCTATCAGAATCGGTCATGTGTCTTAATATTTGCGCATTTTCATCGCGCAAGTAGCTGGATGCCCAAGGTATTCCTCATCGTTAACTTCCCCGTTACCCTCCCAGAACATCCTGTGCTAGCAGAAAACCATCACTTGGGAAATTCCTCCGTCTACAAGCATCCATGCATGTTCATGGTCTCCGAAAACGATTACCAAAGTTTAACAAAAAAATTTTGTCGCATATCATTGCTCCATGGTAAGTGGCATCGTGAATTTGTGACTTGACTCTCAAAAAGGGGTTCAGTCTAGCGGCGATCCGCAGACTGTAACGGCCCGCAGACAATTGACGCGGGTCGTGTTGCTTTTGCAAGATCTCTCACCATTTTTCCCGCCACAAATCCTTCCACTCCAGTCGTGCCCTTCGCCAGGAATAATCGTTTTACTTACTTTTTGGGACAGACCTTGTGTATAGAAATACTATATATATAAAAAACCATAAACATAGTAATCAACCCGAAGGTTGTGCAACCATCCCCCCCCCCCAATCCCTCTATTACAGTTTTCAACATCCCACTACCGATCAATACGCCCGTCATCCATTATTCACACCTCCATAGGATTTCTCTCAATAAACCCCTCTCTTCGCCCACCATAGCAAGTACTTCCTCATTTGTTTTCCTTTCGGTCCATTTCACCTTCTCCATTCTTCTCCACACCCACACTTCAAAAGCCTCCAATCTCCGTCTATCCTCCTGCTTCAGCGACCACGTTTCCGCACCGTACACACACACACACACACATATATATATATATATATGTGTGTGTGTGTGTGTGTGTGTATATATATATATACACACACACACACACACATATACTCAATGCGCACGCATAAAGTTTAATAAAACTTAAAATAACTTCTCGTACTTTGATGAAGGTGGCTGGGGCCATCGAAATATTATAAGGGAGTTATGTTCAGTTTAATTATCTTTTCTGTAAACATTGTTTTATCTATGTCTATGTTAGCGTGAGAATCGAACATTCGTGAACGCCATGAAACTATTAGCTTTACCTGTATATATACCCGTTTTCTCCAAGGTTGTGTGTGTATACACTCGTGTTGACCACTCAAAATTAGTTTTGTTGACTTTGAATCTTGAGGAAGTTAAGTGTCAATAAAAACTCGTTTTACCCTAAATACTTTTGTATGCTTTAATATAGTTGTGTGTATTCACGCCTTATTTTTTTAGGATTTTAGTTTAAAATGACATTTAATTTTGATAACCCCCGCCGTAGTTGTAATATGGATCTACCCCGGGTTGCTGTTCGCGTTTGGAAGCGAATGGGAGTGAGCACAATTAGCGGCTGTTCTCGTTCGAGCACTCTCTTCCACCCCCGTGGCGACCGTGAGTGCTCGGTTAAACTGCTCAACCGGTGGAGGCCCAGAAGCTTGACGGAATTGATTACTGTTCGCAAAAAAAGCGGTTTGTCAGTGAGTGTGGATGTCGGCCGATTCCCTTCGTGGAAATTCATGTGGGACCTCAGTTGACATCCCCCAGTAGGGAGGCAGACTTCTCTTGCTTCATCCCTTCCTTCGCGGAACCATAATCGTGCGTGTTTCGCGCGCGCTTGGATCAGTGGAATGTGACGAGCCCATTTCATTCATTCATTTGCCATGTAGGGATGACATGGTTCTGAGTGAGAGGTTGGGGAGGGAAGGAGGTTCGGAAGTGGCCGAAAATGGGGAAGAAAGAACGTTTCGTAAAACTGGGGTTGATACTACTCGGGAAACGTGCCGTTTTTCAACCGAATCGCAGGATTGCAATATTTGGCCGCGATAAACTTTTGTTTCACCTCGCCCAGACGACGCTTTGTTTTTTTTATATTTTTTTAGTTTTCGTTTCGACAGCGGGAATAGGTAAACTGGGGAGCGTCGCGGAAAGTTTTTCTCCAAGGTTTATCCTTTCGAGCACCACCATAATCGAAACTTCGCTTGATTCAGTCAACGTCATTTACTGGTTTCTCTTTTCACTACTCTTTCTCTCAATTTCTCCTCATTCTCTTCATCTCTCTCTCTCGCTCCCTGTCTCTCTATCACCCTCCGAGAACAGCATATCCAGTCCTTAACTTCCGAAAAACCTCAATCTGAAGACGGGAATTGCTGGAAAACTTATGTAAGGAAAGGAAGGAGATTTGGAAGGTGCTTCTTGTTTGTCTATTGTAATTACCCGCCGTCGGCGGCGTAGGCTCGTAAATATATTTATTCAGTCCCCTGAAGAATTATTTGAGAAGTGCTCTTTTTTCCCAAGGCTTGGCGCCATTCCCTCGGGGAGACCTGTGCTACGTAGATGGGGGTGGGGATAAAATGGTTGGAAAGGAAATAAGGGGAGAATTGGAGGGAAATTTTGAGATTCGGTGAGAAAAGAAGGGTCGGAATTTCTAAGGGCGCCCGACGGGATCGATTTATGGCCCTTCCCTTACCCTTAGGGTTTTCCTTTTTTTTGACTGCGAAGGGCGCCTTGTGAGGAAATCTTGTGTGTACACATGCCTACTTTCCCCTGTTCTTCATTGGGATGATACCAAGATCTAAATCGGGATTGTGTGTTCGCAACACGTTCTTATAAGAAAAGGCTTTACTAGCTGTCGAGTTTCCATGTTTTCCTGTGGTCCTCTAGTTTGAATACCATTCTGAAAATCTGCCGAGACGTATTGCAACTTTTATGTTTTTCCTGATGGATCAATTCCAGCGTTTTCACAATTCAGACTTCACGTAAAAAATTAAAACATCATCATATTTATTTATGATCATATGTCTAGTGGATGCGAATTGTATGATAGGATTTCTGGATAACACGAACAGCATGGGAAACATTTTTGTGTTTTCTGTGAGTCATAAAACGACACCTGAACCGACTGAAATGCATGTTTAACCCATTAAACGTCTCGGATAATTTGATTTCGACGTTTGAGAAACGTGTAAGCAATATTAATTTCATCTTTATTCGGCCACCGTTAGGTCTTCTCTTTGTTTCGTACATTTAAGCAGTACATAATCTTATCCTTGTTCTCTTTGGGGATAAGTTGTCATGGAAAAATGACGTTGCATTATTTTCAGGAAACCAACTACTTTTGTCTAGTTTATTTCATATGTGCTCTTCTGTTCCCTAGACTCCTCTTAATCCTCTTCTTGCGAGTCTCCGTGGCCACATTCACTCCCAATTTCTATCTCTACCTAAAAAAAACTGACTCTTGTCACAATTATATGTGTGTTGAAACGGCTCTTTTCCATTATCTCTACATGTCCAAACCAACGTAGTGTTTCGTACTTGTCTATTTCTGGTGCATTCAATCCACGTTTTTCCATTGCCCTTTCAGTCCTCACCCTCTCTCTCTCTCCAGTTTGTAACACGAACACTCTTCACATATTCCAACCCTATTTCATTTTGTCAACATTAATGCTTCTCGTGGGATACGCGGGTTTCACTCCCAATCAATAATGTGGTAAGGTGTACACTTTTATACCCTGTTCTTTTTTTGCTGCCATAGGCAAACATTTTTTGATGCACTTCGCACACTGCCAGCAACACCTCTGCCCTCGTTCACCTGCCTTTTTATCTCTTTATCTTTTCTATTATCTTTCGCAAACATCCTTCTAAGATACAAAAAATCGTCTATTTGTTCATCGTTTGTGATCATTATGTAATTTATCTTCCCATTTTCTCTATTAAACATAATCTTTTTCGTTTTGGAGGAATTTGCTCGTAGTTTTATTCTCTCTCTTACTTCGCGAAAACTTATCATTTAGACTCTTTGGGCTGCCAGCCAGAGACGTTGCATCACCACTTGACTACTTTTACAGTGTCATCTCTTCTAATACCAACCCAATGATCACCTAATGCTATTAATTCTTCGCCATGGCCACACTCCACTCTCTTTTCCCAGAGCTTGTCCTTCTCGGTTTTGGCCTTGCCACTCAATGGTGCGTAATAAGGTACAATCACGATCGTCTAATACGAATTTTCCTGCGACCACAGGGTAATATCGGAGACATTATTTTGTAATTACCCTAATTCGAAATCATTTCCATCTATTTTAATAAAATCACCCCTATTGAGCTCAGTTTCACATACATAGGTAGCACTTGCGTGTTTATCTTGGAATCATTCATATGTGTCTTTCCTTAACAGCTACTCCATTCCCTATACCAACGGTTCAGGTATCGCCATGCCCCCTTCCGGATGGGTCCACCTAATACGAGTGCACCTAATGGGTACACCTCGTATGCTTTGATCTGCGCCACCGATCATCACTTCGATTATCCGAGGCTTTACGCTAGCATTTATTAGTAAGTAATGGTATTGTGTGCATGGGCCATTGCCGTTACATTGATCCTGCCTGGTGAAGTATTTCCTCCTAACGATTATGGCGCTCTTATAGGCAGTTTTGATCCATTATGGCAAAGAGAAAACCAAATCCTGGAAGCACCCCAGGACCTTTTTAGCTATTATCAGCTAACTGTTAACCCTACGTAGGATTTCCCTACGCAGCTATTCCACCTTTTCCTGCAGCTCATCACTTATCTGACAAGCACTGTACTGGCTCATCAGGACAGCGCAAAATGCCCATATAATAATTGATACTCGAAACCTTAGGGTCACCAGGTATTGCCCATATGTCTTCGAACAGGAAATGAAGTTGTAACAAAATAAATCATTTTTAAAGCATTATTTATCTGTTGTCGATAATCAAAATATTGTATTTATTTCCATTCTTACTTTTTTGTTGCTTATAAACTCATTCGGAAGTAGCTGTAATTCGTTTTAAATATGTGACATTTTGCCTTCTGATAATGTTCCTTGATGATAATGATCTTACCTTAAAAAACTATGAACTACAAAAGTACAAATGAACTCAATAAATCGCTATTGCCCATATTTATTGTATAATAAATTCTGTACAATTGCTTTTGGCTGTCTTAATGGAATGAAATTAACTACGAGTAGAGTTTTATAGCTAAGGTCCTATAGTTATCAAAATTTCGACGGATGCGGTATAAATTTGCCTTTTGAAAAATCATGCCATTTACTCCTATGTCTTGGAAAACTAATTCCTGATTTTAACTAAAATATCACTCAGACGAATCCTAATTTTTTTCTGAATATTCTTGTAATTCGTTTTAAATTTTCAAATTGTACTGTTACTGTATGGTCATACTAACGTATTCATGTGTAAATATTCTAAGATCTTCTAATATCTCTATTGGAAATGCAAATGTTTGGGAGTTGTGAATCAGTAATAGGGAAAATGGTTATTGTTTTATCCCCAACAAAAGATTGTTTTAAAGTAATAGTAAAGCAAAGCAATGTGGGTGGCCTAATTTACAGGATGCGCGAAAAGTTTTAACGTGTGAGGATCTCTTTGATTCAATATTGAAATGGCTCGAAGTTAGCATTTGACTTCACTCATCAAGGCTTAGTGACTGTTTGCCGTTAGCATGTGCCGGATTATTTGGTTTTACATGATTTTACGGGCCTTGTAGCCCAGAGACTAGAGTTAATAGGCTACTGATCATTTCAGTTCGATTTCTGAGTCCGATTCCGATTGACGCCTCTGGGTACCCTTAGCCTTGCCCAAGTTGTGTGATTTTTCGAGTTCTACATCTTTCTAGGAAACCCCAGGTGGCACAGGGAAAGAAACTCACTCCTTCACTATTACGAGTATGTGTGAATATCACGCGCCTTCGGGTGAGGCCGCCATATATGTATATCACGGCCTATTGGTTAGCTCCACCCTCTCCTATCAAACCAATTATCGCGTTGATATGGTCTTTTTTACTTATTGAATTTAATTCGAGCAGTATTTTGTTTTATTCTATTTTCCTTACAAAATGGTATTTGTAATATTTGTAATAATACCAAATACGAAAAATATATTTTAATGCCTTAACTGTATATTTGCTATCGGCCGGCTTGGTCATTTGGGTAAAGGCTAATAGCACAAAGATCGTGTGTTCATGTCCCGCCTCGGACATGAATGACCTGTCAACTCTGGTAGTTCGCTCTTGGGAAGCCTGATGACAAGTCAAGAGTTTCTTATCAGGATCCTAGGAAACGCACGGGTGACCAGAGGCTTCCGGAGACCAATCACAAACATTTAAAACACATTTTATTATTTCATTCCCGTCTCCTGCTCTCTTCGTTCCTCCCTTTCTCATCCTTCGGCGATTTTTCATCATCATCGTGTCTCAAAATTTCTCTGATATGGTTATTCGTCCTTAGTTACGTAAGTTTTCGTACGACTTCTTTCTTCTCACAATCTTCATAGAATTTCTACATTTGCTATTCGTTCCATCTATTTCATTTCCATTACACGTATGCACGGCCTTTTTGATTTTAAATATCCTCTTCGTACTCATGTTGCAGTTGATATCTCCTTCTATGAAAACATCAAGAGTTCAACGCGAAAGTAAAATATAATAAAAAAAATTAATTTAAAAAAACGGTCTGCATCAGAAAAGATTAGCAAAAAGACGCATGAGTAACTATTGAAAGCGCAGAATAAGAGGGCATTCTGTCTGAAGGAAGTTTTACTGCAATTAGAAGACAAGTGAAAGCAAGAAAATAATTGATTAAAATATTTATGTCAAATATGCTCCTCTGTATATGTGAGCCATGTGCGGTAGTTGCCTCAGAAACGAGAAGACTGGTGGCAGTTGAAGTGCTACAGAAGAGTGATAAAAATGAAAACAGCAGAATTAATTAAGTATTATTTAGTCCTTATATAGGGAGTGGAAAAAAGGTTTTGGAAACACAGCCAAGTCTCTCAGCGATACAAGCTTATTGGACGTCCTCTTGGCGTAACTGCCCTCTAAAGTCATCATTAACAGTAAAATGAATGGGAGACACGTTGAAGTAGACCAAGAATGGAATATCTCAAGCAAATAGTGAGGACTGTGATTTGAATTAATGTGGAATTGAAGCGGCCAGCATTAGGAACGAGGGTGGATTTGAGAGTTACAACGAACCAATCTTTTTTAATTGATGACTGCTGATAATAAGCACCGTTAATGTTATTGGCCCACTAGTAGTGCAAATGCTGAGTAACACGAGGAAATCCCTTCCATACTGCGCCTGCGCAGGAAGCTCTTAAATGAGCCAACTCAGAATTGATGCAGGTGCCCACCGAAGGCCTAACGAATGAATGGGTTCGATTGAGCATCCCCGTAAGTCGATCCCTTGTGAGGATCGTCCTTTAAACTCTTTCTCCGTGCGGTCCTCAGCCGTCTTTAGCTCCTCATAATTAATATCCCCGTCATCATGTCCAAAATGCCTATCCCCTTTCTCTCTCTTTCCACCTACTTAAAGCAGCCCGTTGTATCACATTCTTTAACATTCAACTTCCTCGACTCGCCCACTTTTCTCCCTTCGAAATTCCCTCGCACTCTTCTGTTCACTCGACCAATTTGCTTCCTTTACCATCCGCTCTTTTCAGTTTTTTTTTTTCAATTATATCCATCCCCTCATCAAATCGCCTCGTTTTTCTTCCACGATGATAATGTTTCTTAGCTTACAGCTGTACGGTCTTCGGCTTTTATTGAGTAAATAATTGTTAATAATGTAATTTATAATGGCCGCCTTGACTAATATCGATTAATAACTACCAGTTATATATTCTTTTCAAAATATGACTGAATTTATTATTGTCTGAAAGAGTAAAAAGAGAAAGAAAAGTCTCCTACGTGTAATGGACATACAAGGCTTCTAGTCTAGTGGTCAAGTCCGGTGGAGGACTTTAATATGATTTAGCTGAAGATAGTGCACGTGACGTGCTCTACGAAAGCTTTGAATGAAGCGGTTGAGCAGATTCGAGGAAAGTACACAACCTAGGGAAGTTTATTTGAGAAAAAATGAAAATCTTTGTAAGAGTTCCGCTTCGGCTGCTGAAATTGAGGGAGAAACCTCTGCACTCCTCCTTTCTCTCCAGCCTGTCCTTGTGCCGCATTTTTTTCGGCATGTAATTTGGCATTACAATGGAATAGAAGGACCCATATTTATTTTCCTTTGTTGGAGAAAGTAAAATGTTATGTTTGTTATTCACAGCGCGAAATATTTTTCTCTCCTGTCTTCGATGAAGTGTTATTTTTCCTCTGAGGATTCATAACATGTTTATAATTGGGAGCCACAATAAAAATGTGATTCCAGTTAAATTAGTAATGTAATTTAAATTATGGACTATATGTATACTGATACCATGTAGGCGATGATTTTATTTTTCGATGTGTACGGTGGAATAAAGAAGTCTCCGTCAATTGTAAGTTCCTTACTCAGCGGAGTCAGAGACGCCGAACTGAAGAGGACTAAAAATTATCTAGCTACATTTTGTTTTTAAATATGCTTTGGGCATACTTAAAAATGTTTAGGTTCCAAATTCTTTCAAATAAGTCAAAATAATGATTTTTTCCGCAACTTGTTCTTTTAACGACGATTTGTTTCAATTTTTGTTCCTTTTCTGAAACTAGCAACTTAAATTTCCACTGCTTAATATAATGTATTATTTATATTTATAGTTTGTAGGGCTGCCGTCAACGTTCTCTGTATCGAGTGTTGACTAAATAGTGCGCGTGTCGTAAAATGTTCTTCTTATGCGTCGTGGATTTGAACAGTTGTGATTATTTTGCCTGAGGTCCTTGAAGAAGTCAATAATTATAGTAGAAAGCGCAGGTGTATCATTTTTTATCAATGAATTATATTAAGATATAAAAAATGCACATACAATACATATACGCTGTCATTATTAGAATTAATAGAATACGCTGTCACTTCAAGTCCTTTTCATATTACCGAATGTGTTTATAATTTCTTTTTATAATTAGTTGTAAAAACTTTCTCCTGTATGTAAACAAATTTTAGTTTGCGATCTCAAGGTATCCTTTCTTTCTTCACACTGATGTTTAATCCGTATCTATTTATGCTATAAAAGTAAAAACAGGTATATATATATATTTGTCACAAGCTAATTTGATTTCGTGTTATTATTCGTTTTAGAATAATTCGCATATTCTGTGCATAGCCCTTCAGTCAATAGTGATAATTTGACCATTCCTTTGATGTCCTTGATTGTTTTACAAATTAAAGTCAAATACTGCTACCGTAGCGTGTTTTATCACTACGATATAACGAATACCCGTATATAAATATTTCGTAACGAACTTTTTGCAGTTTCTTCCTGGGATGGGCAATGAATACTATCGCTAACGTAATGTTAACGCACGCTGTGGAATAGCAGAAGTTTCCTTTTTAAATGTTCTTTTTTCGGATGTTATTCTTAGTTTAAAATTTTCAAATGAGCTTGCACTCGGCTAAACTACCGTCAACCAAATAATATTTACCGATTAGTCATTTGAAAATCACTGGCTTACTTACTTGTGTGTTTGAAAAATCAGCGTATACGTTGTCTTGGAAAATCGTCCTAATATTTATTCCATCCCCCTTTAATAACCAGGCCATTGTTTGCGAGATAATTAAACGTGCAATTAAAATTCATATCATATTTTATTAACATTATAACTACGTAATTGTTTTATTGTAAAATGGCGTGTGTGTACACAATGCAATGGGATTGGAATGGAAAATTGAAAAAAAATCAGTTATTGGCTTTTCTGTTTGTGCCGCGACGTAAGCTTTTGAAAAAAAAATTCTTCGAAAATTCATTCCCCAGTCCTTGAACATTCAAGCAATGCCGCAGTCGAAATGAAATAATCGAAAAAATTCAAATTGGCAAATATTGAAAATTAAAGATCTCTTGATTCCAAAATTATTTTGATGCCACTTCCGTAAAATAACCTCTCATTCTGTCATTGACAGTAGAACTTTGCCCGCCTTTTGCCTACTCTCTTAATGAGTTCACGGTCCATTATTCAATGCTTATTTCTATTTCTTAATCTTTTTTTGAAGGTTTTCATTGTAATTACATTTTTGGGATTTGGTACCTGGTAGAGAAGATAAGTTTACCTACCTTATCACTGAGATGAGGAATAATGAAAATGGCACAAAGGAAGCATGTCGTCTCAACTTTTAGTCAACGTTTTCCAGTCAGAAAACGTTGTTGGCAAAAGTTTCAAATATTTGGACTTGTGTCCGGCGAACGAATGCTATTGTTTGCTGTTGTTTTTCGAGATTCGTTGATTATTGTTCGAATTGGTATCCAGTTGAAGACCGAGAATTTTACTAAACCTTCTTGTCGATCAATATCTGTCGAATTATTTATGGTATTTAATTTTAACCATCAATATATAATGAAGTTAAACAATAATATTCTTTCTGTCGATATGTATATTTCATCTACAGCAATGAATTTACCGTCCCTATCCGTTTAAAAATTCAATGCCTTTGTAATCCACAATTCAATGGAATAATTGCATTCAGATTTGAGGCAATAATTCAATTTTAGCTTTACATTGGTATTTATGCATTTAATTACCAGTAATTATCAGAAGGCAAATTTGTATTAACATTCAATTTGGCACTAAAATTATTGTTTTAAATTGGAAAATATTATTTAGTTTACAGCCTCCATGCCGTCGAATGAAATGAAAAGGCAGGTTACTATATATCTATCCACTTTTCAAACCGTCTCTTGTAAAATCGAACTAAGAGGGGCAATATGAGGAGGCTTCATTCATTCTTTGTTTTAAGCATTTTCGGCACTAATGCTGTCAAGTATGCGAATCATATTTATTGCGGTTTCACAACTCCGAATTGAACAGGAATTTTGGCTGTGTGAATTTGGAATTGGGAACCTCTCTCATTTTCACGAAGATTTCTCTCGTAAATCAAATTGATAGCGGTATCGCAGTCCTCATATCCCATCTTCGACGAGGGCCAGAAGTAACACTGTGTAAATGGGTTTCATGATATTGTTAGCGAACAGAAATTTATTTCATTCTTTCTCGGTAGCCTAGTGTGTGTTTGAAGGAGGAGGTCAATTGAGAAGTTGAGCGTGGAGTCGTGCGTTGCTGTCAGAAATGGAAAAAGTTAAATGTGGTTTACAAAGGGATTGCAAGGAGGTGGAGGTATCCCCCGCCTGGGGAGTGGCAGCGGATCGGGGTTGAACCTGGGGTGAAAGTCGTGGCAAAGGAATGGTATATTTTTTTTCATGGGAAGATGTAGTCAACGAGCAGATTCCAACTCGACGCCTTTAAGGAGATCCGCGAAATCGGCTCCGCTTACAATCTCCTTCAGTGAATAATTGAAAGGAAGAAGAAGAAAAGGTGAGGGACGTCCCATGTGTCTTACGTGCTGCGGATGAATGTGGCGTCGTAGAAATGGCTAACGTAGATATATCCTTTAAATGAGTAACGAGTTTCTTTTCTCTGCCATCGTATCATTTCAGGGTTATATATTGTGTGTGAGGGAATAATTCGTTCAAAACGTGCTTGATCCCTTGTTTATTTTTGGTTTATTCCCGGCATAGATTTAAGCCCTTCTCACGCCGAACGCGACGTTAAGCGCACCACCTTCCCATGTATCATCGAGGGGCCAAGGTGGGTTTCGCGCTGTCACCTCACACCAAGCGTAAGCACTAATACCGTCCCAAACACGGAGGGGGGCGGCAACGACAGTTACTACCATTCCTGGAAAACAATTGAGCGTGTAGTAAAAAAATGATACAATAAGCGACAGTGTAAAAAAAGATAAACACTAGGATGGCCCATAAAGGAAGTAGCTTTTAACTTTGACAAATCTGAATGACTAACTTGCCAGTGTTTTTGCTGTCGTGTTCATATATCAAATAAATCAATAAAATGATTTTCACTGAACCTTCTCTGCGCTGAACCTTCAAGGTTATGTTTCTTAATCCCAATGCTTGAAATTGTCATAAATCCACTCAACGACTCTCATGATACTCGCATTCTCAGCCTCCTCAGTTGATAGGCATTTATTGGCGGATCTTCACTGGTGAAAAACATCTACCTATACATCCCTAAGTACAACAAGGGAAATGGTGGATTCTTTACGTTTTACTACTTTTTGTATACTTCTATTTTATCCTCCACATTGCAATCTGAATTCAGCTCTAGCTTTTTCAATGGTTGGGCGGTTCATCTTCAGATTATAGATGTTGTTGCTTGATAAGATTTCAGAATCAGCTGTTATAACAAGTGCTGCTGCATCTCGTATCACTTATCTCCTCGTCGCCTGTCAATCACCACCTCCACTTTAATGTCATAATGTTGACTTAAGTTCTATATTAGGAAAGGGGATTGCAATCTGTGCTGATGACGAAGCCACAGGCTCTGGTTCTGTATGATCAATTTCACTTCTGTACCTTAGAGGGTCAAAACTAAAAATAAACGTAAGTATATTTACTTATTAAGTTTATTTAAAATTATTAGCATTTAAACTGCGAAAGGCTTGATAAAAGAGAGCGAAGTGGCAGTAGGACGACAGACTCTCCTTATAAGAAAATGTGAATTTTAGGATGAGAGGAAAATATCCAAGCAACATTAAAATATGCTTCCGCCTAGTAATGTAGAATAAGTTTGAAGAGTTATTTCTTTTTAAATAAATAATGCTTTTTAAGTTTTGGAGTCAATATATAATAGTGATAAATACTTCAAAGAAATTTGAGATGAGATTCCTCTCATCATTCACATTCTTCCTGTTCTATTTTAGTACAAAACATTCTTTCCGAGTTCAGAGAAACAGGAGAGAGTGGATGACGAGCCACTTAAATAAAACATATATCAGAGAAGCCCAGTGGATACTTAAATGTGAGGCGTATTGTTTAATGTCTCGGATACTTGTCATCGAGGCAATAGTTAAGTGTAGATTGGAGGCTTTGGATATGAATGCACTGAAGCATAGCACTGACAGCAAGTGTAGATGTTATTCATGCTAATGAAAGGGAGAAAAAACCGAATAAGGGCGGCAATGGGTGCAGAAAGACTTGGAGATAAATAACGAGTTGTAATAGGTGGTGTAAGTTTTGTGATATTTGGAGTCTTTTTATCCAGGACTTATAAGTACAGTGTAAGTGTTGTGCCTAGATCCATCGAAAACATACTCCAATCCTCTAGGCTGCATGCTTCCAATATATCATTCTGCGTCGCTCTCCTCTCCTCTTTGGAACCTAACACTCTCATCACTTCACTCATGAAACCCCTCAGCCTTTATTCTCTCTAACAAGGGCAGAGACTCATTATCTTTCTCATCATTAATAATGTTAAGTGCATTTTCATGGGCCGGCTGAACCTGGTATTTTTCCATTTTCACAATCCATTTAAATTAATAGCATCAGACATCACTTCGTAGAAATTTTGGATGTCCACGACTAAAAAATAAATTTTATTAAATTGGACAATTGTGTATTTTTACACCTATATTGGTGCCAATGGGTCGCGGTAGTCCAGGGGGTAGAGCGTTGGACTGCTGACCGGAGGGTCCCGGGTTGGATTCCCGGGCAAGGAACTCTGGGCACCACCCAAGCTATGTGATTTTTCGGGTACCAGGTCTTCCTGGGAAACCATAACCGACACAGGGAAAGGAACTGGCACCCCTACCCTGATGTGTGAATTTCACTAGCCGTCGGGCTTAGTACTGGGTAAACTCTACCATCACCTACCAAACCGACCTTCGGGTTGATTACTGTGTTTATGTTTTTTTTATTGGTATCAATGCGAATATGGAAAATACTAAGATACGTCATGTTACGTCGCCTATTAATTTTAATTAATTTCATCAAAATTACTTATTTTGAGAATAATAATCATTCATTTTGGGGTTCAGATTTCGTGTCTTAATTTCTGATTGATAAATATGAATCAGAGAACACATAAAATGTTGTTGACTGTGAATTTTACCAGCTTGTTCCTTTTAAGCTAATCAGGAACTACTAGGGTATTTTGATGTAGACTAGTTTAAGCCACTTCCGCATTTCATTATAAGAATATTAACGTATTTTACGTAAGAAATCATCAAGTATTAATCCATTGTCTGATAGACACAACAGCAGCAGTAAACCATCCTTCAAATGAGGCATAGGCTGTAAACCCTGCGGCATTTTCTGCAATAATCCTCCTCTCCCTGGTTACCAGCGTGTTATAACCCTTCATATTATCTTAATTGTATCAAATAAAAGCTCTTGCAAAAGACTAGCCCTTCAACTTCTACCACGTGTCCTTCAAGTCTTTTTTTTGTCGCTATCGACGGTGCTTTTGCGTAAAAAAATCAATGGAGCCTTAGGAAAAAGTTTTAATGGCCGGCTAAGAGATTTTTCACTCACTCTCTTTTTGTTTGTTTACATTTCCCGTCAACGGAAAGACTAACTCGGATTCATTGATTCAAGAATTGCAACGTGAATTCCCTTTTGAAGTAAAACTTAGATTCTAGGCTGATATTTAAGGATCTGTTTCAAAAGTGTAAATTTGTTCAAACTACATTCCAAATTGTGCTTGTTTCATTCATCGATGTGTCCTGGAATAAACTGGAATGCGAGTTGGGTAAATGGATCAAATGTCTAGAATCTGATCCATTCCAAGGTCTCTAGTCTTTTGGAGGCCTTGAGAAGATCGGAAAGCGCAGTAAGTTGAGATAAAGTCGACTTGACCCCAGCATGCATATGATGCAGGAGAATTCAAACTGGTTTTTAGCTGTTATTCGCGGCTTTTTTTCCTAATCCCTCGAATATCGTCATACTTCGTTTACATCTCGAACACTGATTATGCTACTAACATTACCCCACCGGTAATTACGCGATGCTATTACTTCTCTATCTTCCACTATTCGTGTGCATTACTGACTCACTAATATATTTCGGACTCCTGTGTAATTCCTGACAAGAAAGCCCGTTTCACTCGGCATATTCGCTGCGTGTGCTCTTTTAAATTGTTTCTATTCAATATTAGTCCGTAACTTTGATCCTAGCATCTTAATCCCCTGAAAGCTATTTGCTAATGACTGCGATTGTTCTTTACGTTTCACCGAAGAGAAACCGAATGAACGTGAATACGCCTTCTGGACTCGATGAATGTAGGCATGCGTGCATTGTTCACAAAAAGATAATTATTCTATTGGAAAAGCTTGCTAAAGTTTCTTTGGATTTTTTTAGCGCGGCTAAGGGCTATGCATTTTAAAAGTTGATCGCGATGGATGAAGCTGGATTCGAAATTCCAAGTTTAAAGAAAATAGAGGAAAATTTTTTCTCTCACAGAACAAAGATGCCTCGGAAAACAAAATTTATATGCAACGGATGATAGATGCCGTCAGATCGTTCACTACTGAAACTCGGCTGATGAAATACAGCTCAAGAAGGAGCTTATTATTGATCGGATGCTCCCAGGGTTGCATTGCAATGTATTTTCAACTCTAAGACACCATTAATGGCCTTTTTACTGAGAATGAACTCTTCAGTTTTCAATCGAGCGATATTAGTGTTCGGAGTCAAACGATTTTGTTTATTTTTTTATGTTTTACAGTTACACTACCGGTGGCCGATGTCGGAAATCTTGTGTTTTGAGGAAAGATGATGTGTTTAGGCGGGAATTGGCTGAAAACAGCAACTCTAAAAACCTGCGAAGATAATCCTTAATCTTTAGTTTCCCTTCTATTTAATGTCAATGGACGATAAGCTATTCTTCTTCATAAGTGTAGTAACTTGATAGATGTGTTACAAGCGTGGAAAATATCGTTAGCCCACACAAGGCAAAGAAAGTGAACTTCAATAATATAAATGTTTGAATTTTAGTCAGGAAAATCTTTTAAATGTCGTGAAATTAATGCACTTTAATGTTACAATCCTCTCAAATAATTTGCTGATAACGAAATTTTAGATTTGCGTAAAATTGAAAACATTCAGTGTAATTCGGGCAGTAATACTTGACATTTGTCCTTTGCTGGCATTACCGGGGTACTGATGCTCGTTATTTCACTATTAAGCAATGAAAACCTACATAAATTTGAAGATCAAGATCTGGTATTTTGAAGATCAAGATCTGGTATTCTTCGTAATATTTATTTACATAATTTCCTTTTGATTATTATGTCGCTCCAGAGTTTATTATTCTTTCTGAGTAGTACCTTATTGCATGCTCGATTGATTACTTTCCTGTGTTATGTTAATTTTAAGTGTTGACGAAAGCCCACCAAACATTTATTTAATTATAACCTAAATCTTCAAATTGAAGCTACGCGATTGAATGATAAACTCGAACTGTATGTGATGGCTTTATATAATTTAAAATAGCCCTTCGACCCCATGTGTATGTGACATCGCTCTCCGAGTTTAATGCCGTGATAGCGTGAGCGTATCATAAATCGTATTGGGCATTTAATTTATTTCAAGATGTTCAATATTTGTATTTATTGCCAATTGTGAATAATATTTGCATAAAAATTAAAGAAATGGAAACCTTTCCAGGGTCAACATCAAAACAAGTTGAGTTGAATTCTGGATTCGAAGGGTAGATGCTCCAGACAAAATATTTATCTTGCCGCCTGTAATGGTTTTCGCTAATAACGCCAAGATAGAATCCCGCCCGTCCGCGTCGCATGAGTTGAGTTTTTGCCTTCGCGTGTCATTGAATTTTTATTTTTCGACCTGAACCTGACAACTTACACGAAAACGAAGAGAAATTTCTTCTACTTCAGGCCAAAAATAAGAACTCGCCAGTCTGGGAAGAGCACGGAAAAGACTTATTCGACGCAATTAAGGAGTTTTTCTGAATTTATTTGACCCTCATCCGTGGAGAATCAGATCGCGGCGAACTCCGCGGAAAGCAGAATTTTCCATTCCACTAATATCAATCGATGTCAATGAACTGATTAAATTACATTAATTAAATGCAGAATTTTGACACTCATCCAATCCAGAAGATTGATTCTCGATTCGAAGTCGTTTAACGGAGAAAAATGCCTATTTTTTTCTTATTAAAATTCACTCTTTACGTGGGTCCTGCCCCTCAATACAGCTATTGAAAATTGCCTTGAATAAGAAAAAGTATTGTGATTTTGCACCTATCTTCCTATCCAATTACACGAGAATAACGACAAATGATAAGATTTTTTATTTTTCCGTAGTCCAGAAGAATTTTTGAGGAATTATTTTTATATTCATGGAAAATAGTCGCCAACGACGTTATCGTTATTTTCGTATTATTTTTGGTGTTTTCTTTTTGAGCTCTGCATGTTTCCCGGGGTTCACGGTGGTTTGGCTTGACATCATTTTCGTGAGAAACTGGGAAAGATGCAGAACACGTCGAATCCCCGCCCCGGAAACCTCCGAACTAACGCCAACAAATGTTCGGAATGTTCACAAAATCCTTGAAATAACAACGGAGAACTAATCAAATCAGCAAAATTTCTTGTCAATATTTATTGTGGTACGTAATTAGTTCTGTTTTTATTTTCATGGAAACCTTTGTAAGCACAAGTATTTCTCTCTCTGTAATTTTCGGCTTCGTATTTTAATTAGTACGTTAAATCACATCGTTGAAATGTCAGTTTTCCTCACATTCGAAGGTATCAAAATGCACATCGCATAAGATTTATATAATGGTGTTCCAATATTTTGTTGTGGTTGGTAATGCAAATGGATAAATATAAGGTAATTTAATTTCGTTTGCCATTAAACTTTTCAGAGCGCAAAATTCTTAGCTTCTTGTTTATGGGACATGTTTTCTAATAAAGTAAACCTTATAATAATTATCAATTCTGCTCTGATGATTTTAGTTCCATAAGGGCTAATTTAATCTTTCTCTAGGCAGTTCAGCTTAGCAAGCGTAAATCATTACTGGATTATCTGAGCATGGACTTCTTGGATTTAAGGATTAATTAGAGCATTTTTATTTGTGTATCACGAAAGATTTTCTAGTTTTTTCCTAGAGCATTTTCCCCTCAATTTGAGCATTCAATACGCATTTGTTATTTACAATTTTACTATCGTACTGAGTGTTGTGTTGAAACCGTGCTAAGAGCATTCACATATTTCCCATGCCTCGACCATTAAAGAACTTCTCTTATTGTATGCGAGACGATTTTGAAGTCCTATCCGCCATCCAATAAATTCGTTTTCTCCTCATAACCTTTCTGATACTGCCTCTGCTTAGTTTCTGCGCGCTGCTTTCACGTCAGTGGCTCACTCCAATGGAGTCTCGAGTATTTTTTTGTTGCTATTGTGCAATCAATGAACTTGCCTCATGATAGCCTTGCCTGGAGTCTCAATAACAGCGATTCATCGTGAATGTACGAAAATATTCTAATTTTTGCGCCCGTCCTTCAACCTTCCAATCAACAGGCAGATAATTTTCAATGGCAAACAAAAACTAAGATTCAAATTTCGAATTTTAAATGCATAGTTTTTTTGTTCCCCCGTGACTTAAATACACAAAGTCATTTATTTCACGAAGCTCGAGGCTCTTTCTTGAATAAGAATCCGTTTCCTTATGTGTAACGCTGTCAAAGAAGTGAAGTTATGCATGTACCCTCTGTCGTATATAATACTGATTCGCAGACTTAGCATCACGTCTTCATAAGGAGGCCACAACAGCTGTAAGAGAACTTCAAAAGCAAAACAGGAATTAGAAAACCTTGTAGATATATGCATAAAATGATACAAGAGTGATAGATATCAAATCAAGATTTCTAGATACCAAAGTTCTTTCTGTAACTTATTACAATCATCAAGTTGAATTCCTGTAGCACATGGGCATAATCACCTAAAATGCTCATCAAAACACCCAATTCAGACCTTCCATGATATTAATATATTTTTGATGTTTAATTATTGAAGAACCATATCAGAGTTCATCATCTATCCTTTTTAATATAAATGAAAAGAGAGTCGTAAGGTCGCGCTTTTCCTATTCTGAACAAACTTACAGTGACATAACAAATCAATTACAAACTGTCAAAGAAGTATTGTGGACGAATTCAGAGCTTAACATGGTTATGACTGATACTCTTTATGTCTTAAATTGACAGACGGCTCCACTTTTTTCTAGCTGGGGCATCCATTTTGCGTTATCATTGGCAGCTTTTGTGGTAGCGTTTGTATTCTATGCCCCGATGATGGTGTTGCAATAATGCATCCATTGCGTGCAACTCCACAAAGACAGCTGCCGTCTTCCATAGTGCACAGTATGAGTAAAATCCGAGGTAGAAAGTGACGGTAATAGTTTCATTGTGTCCGCGCTGAAGAGAGGTAGGAAGGTGGTTGCAGTTTTTACCTTTAAGATTTCCCTCGAGTGCTTTCCCTTGGTTTTAAACCCTGGGAATCCCTCGCTTCCACTCCGGCACTCGGTCGAGGTCTCCTCCCCCTGAGGTGACGGGGTGTGTGACGTGCGCAGTGCCCGCTGGAAGAGACGAAGGGGGGAGGGAGTAAATAACCACGGGATCATTATACTTAAAGTGGGGCGTCTTCCCTATTAATTTCTCGGTCCCGAGGTACACCCCCATTACACGGAGCGACGACTCGAAAAATCCCTTGCTTTTTCGTCCGAGGCGGGGAAAAAATTTACCAAAAAGGGAGAAGAGACTGTTACATTTTTAATCGCGCGGGTACCTGGCGGTGTGCTCAGAGAATGAACGGTTGGTAGGAGGGAGGCTGGTAGATTTTTTTCTAACTTGGCGATATGGTTCCTAGAGGGGTGAGGGAAGGGAGTAGTCGAGAGTTGGAGAATGGAATGGGAGCGGTGTACTCAGGGTTGTTTGGACGAGGTCCGGAGGACACTGCGTGGAGAGGGGAGGAAGCGACTTCCCTTCCCTCGAAGCCCTGACGACCTTCCCGGGTAGTGGGAACTCACGCTCCCCACTTTTTTCCTCGTGCCGTCCACGGCCAGGGTCAGAAATAAAGGAGGAAAGGTGCATTTTTCAAATAAACGTGGGGGTAAACTTCATTTATCCGAGGCTTTCCCGGTGATAGCGGAGCACGGGCCTGTGAATCCTGTGCGAATTGTTTCGTGCGGTACGGTGTGCGTGCGAGTTTTTTGTGTATTTTTTCCCCTGTGCGGAAAGTGGAAGAGGAGGAAATGTTTGACGGTCGGCTTTCGTTAACTTTTTTCCTCATTCATTCGCTCTCTCCTCCCTACTCCCCCCGCCGTCCTCCTCATCGTTTGCTTCATCTCCTCTCTGAATTCCACGGTGTCCTTGCCCTCCGCTATCTTCTGCCAAAGTGCTCTTCCCCACCCTAACTTATAGTCCGTCCACCCCCTACCCCGACTTACTTATTCACGGTGGCAGCGATTTCTCTCGCCCCTGGGTTCCTACTCCGCCATTTCACGGAGAGTTTCAGGAGGCCGGAAAAAGCTCCTCCGGAGCCAGCGTTTCTGAAAGGTGGCACATAATAGGTAGATGAGTAGGAAGATCGTCTCCTGCTCCGCATCTCTTTTCCTCCAGACTTCCCTTTCTTATCCTTATAGTCATATCCTCACCCCAAATCTCCCAGCAAGTGCACTCTTCCCGCAAAGGAAGGACTGCGATGTTTTAAGCTTGGTTTTGCTGTTATCTCGGTTGCGTATGATAGAAGACCGTATAATGTGCGGTCTTTTCAACAACTTTTTCCTCCGAAATAGACCTGAAACCCGGGGTCGTAGTTGTAATTATTAGGATCCAGCATTCTCCTTTTATTTAGCGTCTCCCCTTGAAAGGCAATCTCTATGAAAGTTAATGTAGTGTTGAAAAGAAGTTGATAGATGGATTTACGGTTGTTATTGAGTTGATTCAAAACTCTGAATGGCTGTTTGATCGGCCCATCTGCTTTCTGATTCGGGTAATACTCCGAAGCGATATGGATCGGCAAGGTGGAGAGCTGAAATTCGTGTAGTCTTGGGTTCTTATAAAGCATCGACAATTCACTAAAGTGTGTTTGTATTTATTTTCCTGTCCGAGAAACGGGAGACAGTTGTTAGACTTATGTTCATCTTCAAAAACGTACAAAAAATTAATATCCAGAAACTTTCAGGACTTAAATTATTCTTATATCATTCTGGAGAGAGCTTTCCTGCCTGACGCTTCTGAGCCAACTAACTTAGTCGGTGTGCTAAGTGTCGCGAGGGGAGGGAAAAAATGAAACTTCGTTTTCCTCGGAATTAATTATGATAATGTTATTCACGAAGGCATATGTAAAGAAGATTCAATCCAATGCAACCATTCAAATAAAAATTATGCCTATCGGTGCGATTGGTCTGGTGATGACGCTCTCCCGAACGAACGGAGTAGTTTCCTCTCCTAATGTGAACGGTGGGCGATCTCATTTGTAGATGTTCATAAATATTACTTGGAATTTATAGAATTCTTTGAACCGATTTTATTTTCTTTTGTGTAAGGTTTTAATCGTTTTCGTTGAAATCTTTTGCCTATATTTTAAAAATGTTTCCTTGTCAAAATGTTGATTCAAAAGGAATTAAGTAAAATGAAAATTGCCGAAATCGTTTCTCAGCCGATTGAGATTGATGCGATCATATCTATTGAGACAGCTGGAGTTAAATCTTCCACTTCGATGAAAGGTAACTCACAGACATCAATTTATATTAATCAAAGGAGAATTTAGTCTTCTCTCTTTATTTTCCATAAATCAACGGCTCAGTAGATTGACCGTCTGCCCTTCACCCCCCCCTTCCTGGTTTGTTATCCTTTAATATAGTTCAATTATCGTTAAGCATTAAGTTCGGATTTACGGTTTCCAACAATGCACTGGCTATTTAATTTTATGATTAATATTTTTTAAATTTGCTGGTCTTTCTTATCACTGCATTGTTAATTATGCTTTGTTCGAATTGATATAATTTTGAGATAACATGTAGAGCGGACGTGTGCATTTAATCTATCTTCTATTTAACCTATTCATTTAGTCTATCTTGCAAGTCGTCAGTCTCGAGGGAGTATTGTAACGACAGTATTTAATGATTAAATTATGAAGTGTAAGGATTTTATTTACTCGAGTATTTGTAGAAGATCGGCAAATGGCCACAAGATTTTTCTATTACAATATGTTGAGGTTTTTAATTTTAACTGCGATTTTGTGCGGAAAAAGTGATAATTTAAATCCTCTCTGCAAATATATTTCTCCAATTTTAGCTGTGCTTTTTATGTATTCTTCCACTTCAGTGTGAGTTCTTAATAGTATCTGCTGTATCATTAGTAAGCTTGAGTACCATTCACCTTTCTAAGAGAAATTCCCCTACTTTGGAAATCCAAATCTTTCTCCTAAGCAAGCATAACGTGTTGGATTTTATTACAGTTCTGAGAGTTGCGGCGTACTGATGCAACTGGAAAGAAACTACGAGGGTCATCCGGAAAGTAGTACCCGTTCGTGAAATAAAGACACAAAAGTAAATATTAACAAACATAAAAAATTTTATTTGAAAGAGGATACTTTAAACTACTTCTCAACATAATCTCCAAGCAAATTAAGGCATTTGTCATAACGTGTGACAAGTTTCTGTATTCCTGCTGCATAGTCCTTCGCCGCCAGCTCATTGAGATACGCGAGGGACCCATCTTGCACAAATTTTTGCATAATGCAGATGGTGTTTAACAATTTCATGAACAATTGTTCGAGAAACATTGGGAAAATGCTCACAGATGTCATCAATTGTGACGCGCCGATCGTTCCTCACGAATTCGTCAACTGAGCTCACCAGTTGGTCTGTAATGACAGACGGTCTCCCCGAACGCTCATCGTCGTGTGTGTTCCCCCTCCCCATGTTGAAGTTGCGACACCACCGCCGAACAGACGACTCGTCCATTACATTGTCTCCATACACCTCCTTTAATTGGCGATGAATATCACATGGGCGAACGTTTCTTGCATTGAGGAATTTAATCACTGCCCTCACTTCACAACTGGCGGCGTTCTCAATTTTTTTAAACATTGTAAACAATCACAGAAACAACACAGGCAATGCTAGCGTCACGCAACTTGGCTCAGAGAAGGCAGACAAGCCACTGAAGCTATCTGACCTCGTCCAGCGGCTACTCGCGTCGTCAGCACTTCATGCGGCACGAACGGGTACTACTTTCCGGATGACCCTCGTACTTAGCTTGAGTTCGGGGAAACTCACCGTTCCTTATTATCCTACTTTTTTAATGTCTTCTAAATCTCTTTTCGCCCCCATGCTGTAATGCATTTGGCCGTGTTCTTACGGAGATTTATTGTGCTTAAACTATTAACCACGAAGCCATTCCAATGGCACGTTTTCGCCCATCTAAATTAGAACTTTTTTGTTTAGCGCATTTTATCTTCCCAATGCATCGTCTCTCAGCAGCATAGGTGCATTAATCTTTCCCGGGCGCTTCCTTTGGGCTCCGTTCAACTCCCTCGCCGAAGTCGCAATTCTTTATTTTCTCCCTTAAATCTTGCGACTTCTCGTACTTTTCTGTTCTTACCCCCTTTAGGAATGCCTCACCGATCGTGTTTATTGACTAAGGGCCTCAGGAATGCAGGATTCCCTTCGCGGCCTGCCGTGGTAGTAGGTCAGTCAGTGAAGGTCACGTCAGTGGGCGGTTTCATGACCCCCTGCTCCGAGGGTCGCTGAGATTAAAGGCGCGCTCTCACATTTGTCTTCAGTTTCCCCTTGACTTCCTCTCCCTCGACTTAATTCTCCCAGCCGCTAATCCCTTCCCACACCTCCAGTGGCGGTTGGGTCGAGCGAAATGCAGTCGGCCCGCGGTCTACAGAGGGCTAGTTTCGATCATATGGACGAAGCATGATGCGCTCTCGATATATTATCTCCGCCGTGGGTTGAGCATATTCATAGGTTAGTTTGAGGTTTACGCGATGGCTGCGGGAATTATCTCGACTGCGTTTTTCTGCTCGTTAACTATCCTGGTGAATATCTCGTCTAGGATCGCCCCAGCAAAGTCAATAGAACCGATAATAGAACTACGACGGGTGAAAACTCAAAAGCAGTAATCTATTCCGGCTTCTTAAGTCAGTTTCAGGCTGAACGGAATGCAAATGTAGCTAGATGTCTCGCTTGGTACTGAGCACCTAAGGAATGGTATTCGAACGTGAGCGAAATTTTCATTTAAAGTAGGACAATGTTAATGATGTTTATTGCACCTATGTGGTGACTTATCTGAGGACGTAGTGATGGGTACATTTTCATTTCCATTTTTCGTCACAGGTAAATTACACTACCGCCAGCATGCCTAGTACGTTCCACACTTATATTATTTGTTGATTTTGCGGAGGAAGATTAATTTCTTGTTGTATTTGTGTATTTTTCTAACATTAAATTTTCCACTCGTCCAGATAGGCTTTTAATGAAGTCAGTGACTATGCAGAGCTATTATTATTATTTGCTCGCCAAACAATACGCAAAATACTCTAAAACCACCATTATAATATACCATCTTTTAACTTCGTATACTTTCCATTAACCTTTCCTCAGTTCAAATGTCCTATTATTCTCCAGCCCCTGGAAGACTTTTCCATCATTTTCCCTCCACCAGAATGTCGAACAATCCTATGTCATTGAGTACTTACCGCAAGTATTTTCTCGGCGTTCTTCGAGTTCCTTTCAACTATCTTTTCCCTTCAGCTACCATTCACCGTGCTTCTTCAATAGTTTTATTTTCTGTTCATAATTTTGCAAAACTAAAATATGTATCTGAGTTTTCTTTCCTATTTTCTTTACGCCTGTCATCAGTTGCCAAAATTACTGAAGTAATAATTACTTGATTATGTTGATAATTTAGATTATGAAGACTTTAAATCTAAATTAGCGACATGATAAATAATTAATTTCATTTAAAAGAAGATATGTTGGTCGGTTTTTCTTATACTTCATGTTCCTTGTAATATAGTGAAATAGCTCAAATGCACGAAGTAGTTTTTGTATATATTACAGTTATTCTAATGCGGCCTGAAAGCTCGGAGAGCATATACCGGTATGATGTGCCCGCCACGAGGAAAAGTTGTTTATATTTGGATATTAACGATGAGTTATGTTACAAAAGTAATTAGACAGATTGAACGTAAGAAATTTAAAAAGTAAACATTTTATTTTTAAGGAGCTTTTTTTGATATGGACCAAAATCAAAATGTCTGAACTCAATTGAATATAACTGTGATCGGAATTGTCTGAGATTTCAATTTAAATTGATTTCGTTGTTTATCTTTCTTTTCCTTATGTTGCTAGGAAGGTGTCCCAACAACTGGTGCTGTCATCTTGACTCATTATTGTCATATTGTTTTAACGTGATAGTAGAAGTTATCATTAAGCCCTCTTTGTGTTTAGGCAATGGTTGTGTATGTGATTGCCGATTCAAAAAGTTCCCACGAGATTGTATGTGGTTTCAGTGATAAGCTTTATGATCTCGGGCAGAGGTGCCTCCGCCATATACTATATGTCGTCGTCTTACATAGTTATCTAAAACAAGGACTGATAATAATAAGGCTCTTGTTTTCTGTCCCCATGGATAAAGGTAGCTCAAGAAGTATATAAATAGGCAAGCATTGGGAGTTTTGCAGTAATAAGCCTAGATAATGTGGTTACTCTGACCAGTCACCTCGTTAGTGACAGATAAAAGATTAATATCTCGGTCCAGGATGAGGTGACTTCTCAGGAATCGATATCCTTCATTTTTTAAATATATCTCTGGAAATGTAGAAAAGTAATTGTCATTAATCTTAATATACCATTGAAGTATAAGTAAATTGAAATTTTATTAATCAGGTTGTTTTAGACATGGCAATAATGTTCAAATTTAATGAAACTAAGAGGTTTCTGTTCTTCTTCCGTAATTCTTCTCACTTGTTCTATGTTCTCGTATGAATTTTGGTATGCTGTCATACCATAGAAATTGAATGTAATACTTGGTGTTTTCACCTCTTAGGAACTCGCGATGGGTGATGCACCCTGTCCATATTATCGACATTCAATCATTCTTTTTCTGTCTTCACTATTTGGTCCATTCCTCACTATCGGAGAAACTCATGCTGTCCTTTCATAGGGCAATAGGTTTGTGATGTTGAATTAGGACTGAAATAAGGTGCGAATATAAGCAAGGGCACAAACCGTGAGTGCATTCTTTTGAAGTGTGATACTCAATCGATCAGAATAGATGGCGCGTTTTAAGTGGAAAGGCGTCTTAAGCGCGGAGAATAGCCTCCGGTCCCTGGGGCTGTCGGTGTAGTCGCAAGTAAAACCGTAAACGTAATGAAAATGAAGTATGCAGAAGATTATTGTTGAAAGACTGAAAAATTATGCTTAACTTCAATACGTGAGGTTATCGATTTATTCATTCACCGCCATATTTTTCTGGACAGTTGAGTACAGTCTATCGTTCAGTTTAAGTGAATTCTAGAATGAAGTCCCCGAGGGAAATAGTAAGTTAGAAATCCCCCGATGGACTTTAAAGCCAAACAGCGTTCCGTGCGCTTGGAGTTACGTGTTCTCATACGGTATTCTCGTTGCGCGCGATGGGAGAAAAGGTTTTCGATCCTTCGGTGGGGCCTCTCTTCAAGAATGAGAGCTCCCGTCCCAGCCACCTGTTGTTAAAGATGGATGGATAGGTGCGCGGTATTTCACGCTGCCGCGCGGGGGTGAGACGCGTTCCGGGGGATTTTAAACCTCTTCATCGCGGAAATTATATACGAGCGGCCATGTGTGATCGTCCCGGAACGCAGTCCTACGCCTGCGCCGACGACGGTTATAAACCTCTTTCGACCTCTCTCGTTCCGCCCAGCATTTCGATGCACGGATTTTCTCCGAAACCGAGGTGGCATTTCCACGGAAATGGATTTAATTTTCTTCCCCGGAGAAACAGCTTTCGACGAAAACCGTTTTCGCGGTGTTATTTTTTCGTGCTTGAAACTCATTGACCGTGACCATGTGGGTACGGTCGATTTTAATACTCGATTCGCGCGAAAACACGCAATTTTCTTTCTTGGAAAGGTATACGGAGCATTGAGGTGAGGTATTTTTTTCTCGTATGGTTATTAAACTGACAATGGGTCCCTTATCTCGTTGCTCGATACGAATTTTATGAGTGATATAACAATGGACATTGTAGCGATTCATGTTTAACTTTTACTGGAAGTTTCATCTTTTGTGGTGTAAACATTGAACGGTTTAAAATATCATGATTGGAATTGAAATTAGTATTCGTTGTGCCCCGGGCGAGAGGTAGAGAAGTAAGCTTAAGAAACGAGAAACCGCTGCTGAGGGAAAACAATAGTGTGTTGCCGGACAAAGGGTTTAATATTAGTTTCAAACACCGTCAGAGACTCAAATGCTAATGCTGGAAGATACAAAAGGTAACTTAAAAAATCATAAGGGTGGAATTGGGATACTAGAATGAAGTGTTAAAGCATTATCACGGATAAAACAATCATTTTCATGAGTCATCAAACCCAGAATTGGTTTGTGGTAGATCTCAGAGCTGTCCAATTGCCTGCCAATTTTGTCATTCGTTCATGGCTCTTTTCGCTGAAGTCCTCCACCATTTGCTTCCACCGTCTACTTTTCCTAATTCAGCCTTCTCTTTTCGCTGTAGATTTTCCCATTTTTTCAGTGAAGGTCTTCAGTAAGCTATCACGACAGAGGATATGTTCAATTTAGTGTTTCTCTTCTTGTAAGTGTCCTCCGTGGACTTCTTCTACTCATCAGCCTACTTCATTTGTTGTGATCTCTTTTCATTTTATTTTTTTTTAATTCTTTTACCACATTTCCATAAGTTCTAATCTTCTTCTCGTTGTCGCTCTTGTCGTTCATGTCTCACATCCGCACTCGTAAAGTATTTGTAGCACACTTATTATGAAAAATGAGTCACACAATTTGTATATCGGTTCCTTGTTTGGACTACATTATAGCCGTCAGTTGTTTTTTTTTCTGACAGAAAAGTCACGTTCGCCATGTCCTTTGCATAACTTGTTTCTTCCGTTGGTAGTGATCATGATGCTTATGTATCGTAAAACTTTACCACGTACTCCATTGTATATTTTGGTAGTTTTATTTAATAGTTAATTGTATTTTTATTTACATATCTTGAAAATACGTTGTCATCGCCTTTTCTATGCTTAGAGTCTATTGGTATTTCTCCTATCGTATACCTATAACATATCTGATATTTGGCTGAATAAGAATCCTTTTTCCTCAATGTTTGTACGTATCAGACCCAAGAGTATTTCGTCGATCCTTGGTACGCAGTTTGCCCTCAAGTCCTTCACTGCAGTGACAGATTCAGACCAGGGAATATAGCTCCTATGGTATTCTGCTGCGAGTTTCTTTTTCACGATTAAAACTCCAATTGCTCTTTCCATCTGTTCCCTAATCACCTTTCATTTTTATTTCACCGTTGTTATCCTGAAGGGCTCTAACCTTTGTTGGAGTTTATTAAAGCTTGTGCACACGATTCCGTTAGTGGATTCAGCTTTCTCTTAAAATTTTTCAAAATTCTTTACAAATTTTTTGATAAATCCTTCTCTTGATTTTTATCGCACTTAAGATGATTTAATTTTTGTTGCATTTTTGCTCTTACCCAGTCCTTTATTTGATTTGCATGTACTTCCTCTCTTCTTGATTAGATCAATTATTTCGTGTGTGGTCCATGGTTTCCCTTTATAAATTTTCTCTGGTTGACAGTTTCTTTCGCGGGTTCAAGTAATCCCATCTTCGTATCCAATAATCTTTCTTCGATAAATTCCTTGTGGAAAGCGTTGTTCTCTTTTGACTCTTTTGATTAGAGAAATAAGTTCAGGAGATATTGGTAGACTATTAATTAGCCTGAGTATCATACTAAATCTCTGCGCGAGTCTGACTGCATGAGTAAGATTCTGGATGAAAAATATGTGTGTACTTAGGTAATAGACAAAGGTAAAATCAAGACTCTCAATTAGCGGTATTGCTTTTTAACTTATGCGTCGAGGAAATGAAGATAGTGGAATTGAATTAGGAATTGAAGTAGATGAATGGCTGATTCAGTAGGTTAGATGTCTCTGTTGCATAATTTTTAGTTTGTTGAGATAGGCCCCGTAATCTTTGTATGAGAGCATTTCAGAAACAGAGAGAGTGCTATAGGATGGGATTCACTCATAATAAAACGAAAGTAATGAAATTTTTTAACAATAGGAAGGCTAAGTTAAACAATAGGTATTTTTGCAAGCACATAGGAAGAGAATTGCATGAGGAAAGAGAGAGAATTGCTAGCATGAACTTTTTAAAGAAGGATAGGCTAAGATTTTGATGTGGAGAGCGCCGCATTGTTTGGTTCCAAAATGTGCTATTCGAGGAAAGAGGATGGACGTATGTTGGAACCTTTTGTGTTTTGGGTTTTTGGGCAAAATGGAGAAAATAAGCTGAACAAAGAGGAAAACAAATGATGTGTGAGGTATGTTATGGGAAGGGAGATATTTGCTGTGGGAATACGGGAAGGCAGAAGAATAAGAGGTTGGGGGAGATATTGGTTAGTAGTGGTCTGTTGAAAGAAGATATAGTAAGGGACAATATTGGGTAAGTGGGGCGGGGGAGGAAAGTAACGGGTTCTTTCGACCTGAAGGGAGGAGAAAATAATGAAGCAGGATATTATTATCTGAAGGGAATATGTGTGAATGGGTGTATCAATTGATTAATCATTAATATTATTTGACGATTTTGAAATGTTTCATTAAAAATGCGAAACGACTCGCTACGTAAGCCATCGTTTCTCTGTCCTGGTTGGATATGAATAGGCAGGAATATAATGTGAAAAGAGTCACAGGATAAACTTTATGGTTTTAGGCTTCACTTAGTATAAGTTGCACTATATGCGTCATATTATCTATAATAACAGTAAACATTACACGAATCTATAATAACAGTAGCAAGAACGTACTTTTCCTCAGAATTTTACTGTTTGGGACAACGCATTACGCGCCGTGATCGGTTCCAGCCATATCATAGTGATATGGGTGGTACCAATTGGTAAAATTCTGTGGAAACGTACGTTGTTCATTCTGTTAATTTTGAGAATCACTGGAATTTTGAAGTACAAAATTTCATTACAGGTGTTATTCCTCTACTGTATTATGCATTTCTCGCTGATGCTGCAACCAATTCTCTTTCGGCATTATATTTCTTCCTGTTTTAGAATTTTGTGCAGTGCAGGCAATTACGATTTTATGCTCATTGTGATTGCTGTATTCCCATGAAAGAACTTCACCCCATCGATTGCATGGCATGAGAAAATAGAAATGTTGACCTGGAAAATCATGGATTTATTGTTTCACTGAAATAGGGGAACGTCATTGCATATTACGTTCGTTAAGCGTGGTGTGTAAATTCGCGATAACTGAGAAATTATTATGCGCTCGATGCGGCAGGGTGATAGTGAACCTTGAAATCAATTAATCTGAGAATTTAGGAGCAAAATTTGGAGATGCATCAATTGATAATAATATGATACTGTAAATCAGCATTGAGTTTGCCGAGTGTGCGTTGACTTTTTTAATTTCCCATTGAGAATTCAATGGAAAATCACTGTTTTTCGTAGAAGCATTCTATTTTTCTGTGACTAGTTTGTTCTTATTAATAAACTTTTGTACGCGCTACATCTTGGAGTGAAGTGACAACGATATGCGAAGCTAGTGAGTTATTTTTAAATAAATCAACCCTCTTGGACATTAAATTCGCTTATGGATCATCACAACGTGGAAGTATGTAAAATTTCCTCCGAGAAATCGGAATTGTTTCCACAAATTTGGCAAGCTCTAATGCTCGCCCAGCCTTGCCTCGATGCTCAAAGCACAAAGGCTTTACGGTCTTGATTCTGACCTCGCTCCCCGCGGGATGCGAGACCGCGGAGAGGCCCACGCGCCCCTGGAGTCTCCGGCATAAATGTCTTTTCACTTAACCGGTACGACGACCCAGCCCCCCTTCCCCGCCGGGGTGCGCCCCCCCCCCTTCCACCACACGGAAGGTAGCTGGGCGGACAGAAGTAAAAAAAAAAGGCGGCGTAAGGGAGAAGGGATGGTGCAAGGGCCCGCTCCGGGAGCGGCTTTGATCGCGTTTAATTCTCCATCGCATTTGTTTGGCTTCTGGGGTAGCTCCTTTGCCTCCGCGCACACACACACACATAAGCCCATCCCGCCTCCCTTCCCTCCCCAGGCTCTCCTCCGCTCCCTCTCATTTTATCTCCTTTCCCCTCCATCGCCACCGGGCTCCCTCCATCTCGGCCCGATATCCAATTTCCATCGTCCTTAATCCCCTCCCATACTCTAACCCAAATCCTCTCCCTCTCCTCTTCCTCTGCCCGTCCTGTCCGAAAGACCGGACCCGGCGAAGGGAAGGGGCTGAAGGGTGTGATGGGGTGGGAAAGAGGGTTGCCGCGGGAGGCAAATAAGGGTTCCGTTCCACGTGAAGGGGACGGACCGGACGCTCTCTCTCTCGGGCTCCTTTCTCTCCCTTGACCACGGGTTCACGTCTCCTTTTGAGCAAGTACTATATCAAGTTAAGCCCTGTACCGTTATTCATTTAAAAATAGACATTTTTCAAGCGAAAGACTTATGTTTTAATGTCCCCCTAGCCCTAGCGTGCGTATATTTTATTATTCGCAGATCCGTGCAAAGATGAAGCCAAACTTCTTTTTACGTACCTAAACACATACGCATTTCGCTCATCGTATTTTTCAGCAACTTTCTTGTCGAGGAAAAATATTGACGCAACCTGAAGATTTTATTTATTCGACTGGAGGCTAATTGAACAGTCAAACTTTTTTCGCCCTGAAAGAGTTGGTTGCTTTCATTTGTAATTGTATTTTCATTTATGAAGCTAACGTGCTAATAAGCGCATATGCTGTTGGTTTTTGCTTTTTTTCGTGGAAAAAGTCGGGGAGTGTCCTCGGCCATTGCACGCGTGCACTATCAAGAATGCCCTGTAAATAATATTTCTTGTGAATTAATAAACATTTTTATTAATATATAAATGGCATATTTTAAGAAGGAAATTGGTGTGATTGTCGACTTATTTTAATTCAGTGAGTTATTTATTGTTTTGCGCGAATATTGGAGCTCCCCGTTAATTTTAAGCATTAAAACACAGCTGTAATTTTATCGCTTCAGATTGCTCCAGAGAACGCATGCTTTGAAGTAAGTGTTCGTGTGGAAGTGGTCACTATTGTCGCTTTTACTACAATTATAATGGCAGTAACCGATTACTGATTGTATTTGAATGCTAATCAGTAAGTATTATTCAATTTTATTATCAAAAAATTTACTTGGAGAGGTGGCCGAAAACCCCGAGGTCATTTGCGTCTACTTAATTTTGGAGGAAGTAGGGTTTCGGTCAGCGGACGGTGAGAAACCCAGTGTCGGAATTAGCATACCCTCAACGAAAGGTGCCGAGGGGTCCTCATAATTACTCCCCATCCGGCAGATGGACCTCCATTTGAAGAGCTCCCTACACTGCGCCTAAATTGGGATGACAATGCCACTAGTTAATCCGCAGCTCCCTGGATTTGAAGCAGGTCACACGGTGAAGAAAATCAGGGGATAAACTAGCCATCCTACCATGCTTACTGTAAATGAATGAAAGTTAACACGTTGGTCTACAACCGATACGGAAGTATTTATTCTCTTATGTTTCGAGTTGAAAAAAAAAGAAAAAATCTTATGTCTACAGCGTATTGTTTCCTTCAATTAGTGTGTTTTCTTGGTGCGTCTGCAAGGTTAAATGATGGAATATCTCGAAATTATTCTCATATCACAGTTTATTTGTAGAGATCTCTCTTCTTCCGGGGTGGCATGGTTTCGGCATTGGGCCCTTTGGAAGAGAATGGGGAGGTGGCGAAAGTAGAGTTCCAATAGAATGGTTTCAGGCGTCACTTTGTGGAAGCGATTCATTTCAGAAAATAAAAACTTGGTTATTCCACATATATTTTTTATTAAACACGACCCGGGTTTCGACTTACAAAGTCGAAAATACTGATGAGTACTTTGCAAGTCGAAACCCGGGTCGTGTTTAATAAAAAATATACGTGGAATAACCAAGTATTTATTTTCTTACGAGGGTCATCCGGAAAGTAGTACCCGTTCGTGAAATAAAGACACAAAAGTAAATATTAACAAACATAAAAAATTTTATTTGAAAGAGGATACTTTAAACTACTTCTCAACATAATCTCCAAGCAAATTAAGGCATTTGTCATAACGTGTGACAAGTTTCTGTATTCCTGCTGCATAGTCCTTCGCCGCCAGCTCATTGAGATACGCGAGGGACCCATCTTGCACAAATTTTTGCATAATGCAGATGGTGTTTAACAATTTCATGAACAATTGTTCGAGAAACATTGGGAAAATGCTCACAGATGTCATCAATTGTGACGCGCCGATCGTTCCTCACGAATTCGTCAACTGAGCTCACCAGTTGGTCTGTAATGACAGACGGTCTCCCCGAACGCTCATCGTCGTGTGTGTTCCCCCTCCCCATGCTGAAGTTGCGACACCACCGCCGAACAGACGACTCGTCCATTACATTGTCTCCATACACCTCCTTTAATTGGCGATGAATATCACATGGGCGAACGTTTCTTGCATTGAGGAATTTAATCACTGCCCTCACTTCACAACTGGCGGCGTTCTCAATTTTTTTAAACATTGTAAACAATCACAGAAACAACACAGGCAATGCTAGCGTCACGCAACTTGGCTCAGAGAAGGCAGACAAGCCACTGAAGCTATCTGACCTCGTCCAGCGGCTACTCGCGTCGTCAGCACTTCATGCGGCACGAACGGGTACTACTTTCCGGATGACCCTCGTAAATAGTTTCAATGGTGAACACATTCAAAAGGGCCATATTAAAAGTTCACATATGAACGATTTGTTTTATAAATGTTTATTGCCAGATAGGTAAATGGTAAGCAGTCTAAGATAATTCAATCGTTTAACCACAAATTGTTACCTTCCCAGCTGGGAACTCAATTATTTCTCAATGAAGAAGTTGAAATGGTACTAGACGGAATTAATCATTTTCAATAGTTCACTCAGTGGTATTGGTTAATGTTTCAATGGAAAAATCGGTCCTCAAGTCTCCCGCTCTTTTCGAGTGGTTCTGTCACAGAAAGGCGGGAACGATCACTGCTGGTGGGTTTGGTTTTGGACTAAATCTAATCGCTTTCTTTTCTCTTAATAAAAACATTAAACATGAAATTATCGTATACACGAGCGGCGCGAACACAAACATCTTTCCGAAAATGGTCCAAACATTTTCATGGGCGCTTAAAACAAGCATTTGTGTCCAAAATTTCGAATACGATATTTCATGAAAACAATACTTTTCCTTGCCCCACTTATGAAGAAAGTTAATAGAATGTACCTAGTATCAAAGAATATGCTCATGGTAGTTAACAACAGCATGCTTAAATCTTGACCATGCTACAAAATTTGTTGTGCTAGCAGTTTAGAAATAGTTTGCGGAATTAAGCACAACATTAATCTCTTATTCTACATTCCCCCATCTAATCAGAGATCTGATCTGTCTGTGCTGCATACATTTAAATTCAAACAAATCCCAAGGAAATAGTTCTGACTGCATCCCAAGTCAAATGACTTTAGCGTTATGAAATACTTCTCTTTGAAGTATAATTGCCACTCACCAATAATACGTATTTAGTTATATTGGCAGATTATGCTTCTGTCTGTGTAGTTCTTTAAAATATTAATATAATTTTGTGTTAATTTTAAGGTATGTTTGCTTCCTTCTTTTATGATATTTATAGTTGTATTACTGAAATCGGTGGAATATTTTATCGGAAATCCATTATTGAAATAAGAGTAGATGTTGTGGGCATTGAGACGTTTGTAATGTGGAAAGACATCAAATTGACACGAGCATTGCAACAATACCGTCCTTTTAAACGTGTTTGTATTTCATTTTATTATTTTGCTGCTTCTCTGACAGCAATACCAACCATAATCAGTTTACTATTTTTTCTTTTATTCGACCTCTGTCCTCAATCGCAATATTATTTATTACGTTCAGGAACTTCATTCATTGCAATTTTCCCTTTAATCGCTTCTCCAACTGTGGTCTAATTGAGTCTTCACCGCTTGCAAAACCTATTAGGTACTCCCTTAATCGGCTGCCATGATGGTGATAATCTAAAATGCTCGTGCTAAACGATGAAGTCATGGTGATTTTTAAAAAAGCTGCGAGTCTTTTCATACTAGCAGTAAGAAGCCTCTTGTGTCGCCAACTTCATTTCCGTTTGTATCGAACGTTGTGGAAAATGGTTATGAAATAACGTGACATTTATTAACTGACGCGCGTGACATTTAATAACTGCGGGAACTCATGAGCGTAGCCTTATTTTCTTCTTGTGGTATGATAGGCAAGGCAATTTTATCCCTCGGGGGACGTTGCCTCCCCATCCCCCTATCTACTTCGCGCAGTTTTTTCGTCGCAGCCTTCCTGCCTGCCGCTCTCAAGAATCTTTTATCTGCTTGGGAAAGGAATTTCCTTCAAATATTTCATCCCTTTACTATCCGTCCTTTTCGATCCGTTTCCTTTTTTTGACGTCGTTTAGTTATCCCATTTTTCATTTATTATGCTTATTCCCATTAGAGGCTGGAAAAAATAGTAACAATGTTGATGGATGAATTTATATATGCTCACTGAATGAGAATTTCCTCCGACGAATGTTTAAATGCTCTTTTCGGCGTACGGGAGAGGAACACTATCCTCCCCATCCTTGTTTCATAAGTTTTATGACATTCATACACGATGCCCGCAAAGGCGCCCAGTTATTTTCCTCGTCAAAGTTTTTTAGTTTTCATCGATTATCCGTGGTTTGATTTTTTTCCCGAAGCCGAGGGTAAAAGGATACGCCAACTTCCAAATTATAAGAAAAATTGCACTTTGCAGTGTACAAAATCGCTTCAAATTTTAGGGAAGTGGAGGCTTTCGTGGGTCTTTGCTCTTCGACGAGGATTAGGAGCTATCCGGATTAGATCAGTGCATTCAATAATTCCTTACTATTTAAAGGCGTGGATTTTTTATCCTGTTGGGCCATGCTTATAGGCAAGATAATTTCTTTATTTCTTTGTATTTCTCCTTTTAGGTGAGTTTCGATGCTATATTCTCAGCCATTGCTTACCTGAACTCAGTACCTATGTTTTTTCGGAAAAGTGAATGAAAAAACTTCGCTCTCGGCAACTTGATTGTCGCTGTCATATTTTGATTTCAAGTCCTTTGCTGAAATCCGTTACCATATTGCTTAAACTAACATTGCATTGATGCAATCAGTACTCGTTCAAGGCTGAATGCAATAATGGTATTAATTTCGTAAAAAATTAATATCCTAGCATTTATTGTGTATGCGGAATAAAAGAAGGATTTATTATAGTGTGGGGTTTCACGTTGTCTCGTTAGGCGAGGCTAAGAATTGTAGGCGTTTTCAGTCTGTGTCCAATCAAAATCTACCTTAAACGCTAGACTACCAAATAACGAAACATTTAATGATCAGCTCTATTAAATGGATGAATATATTTTTGGTAGAAATACTCATTTTGGTATAGGATTTATTCAAAATAATTAGTTCATTACCCTCTCTGCGATTTTTTCTCATTATTGGATGTTCGCATCACCACAGTTAAGAGGTTTAAAATGCAGTGTAGCAGTTTAGTGAAGTATAAGGCCCAGACGGTTGCCTACGTTCAGGTGATCTTTGTGTTTTGGTGCCTACATTCAAGGATAGCGTAAGGAAATCCTATGCACAGAAATAGCAAAATGTGGCCTGTTCATGGGGCCATGTAGCCATGGGGTTCAACTAATTTCGATGGAATTTTCCCATGGGTTGTATAATTTATATGCATGCTCAGCAGAGTTGCCTAAGTTTCGTAATTGTTTCTTTCAAGTTAAGTCAGAGTGGTTCATCGGTGTGCTTCCTGTATTACCAAAGATGTGCTCAAAATGAATAACCGATTGTAGAACTTTTCCACTTCATATTTCGAGTGAAAAAGTGTTACAGTCAGGTATTCATTATGTTCGACTTCCACCGCATCATGCTTGAAGCTACTAAATATGTATTCAAAAGTTGCAAGCAATGATATATATGCTGTGACTAAGCTTGTTTTTATGTAAACAAAAATATATCTTTGTCGCCGCTGTGTCATTTTCTCATTAGATGTGCACTGTGTTGAAGCATTTGTTAATCGATTAATAATGGTGTTATTTAGTGTATATTTTTTGTATTTAGTTCAGTTATAGTTGTAAATATTCAAGACTTACATAACATTTGAAATAGTTGATTTCTTTGGGAACTTTGCTAAGGATGCTGTGAAAGGTAAAAGTAGAGAGAAGTTTATTTTAGACTTCTCATACATATCTCTCATACTTCAAGGGAAACAAAATTTTTTATAAAATATTTGGAGATGTTCGCTGGCCAATATTTTTTCATTGATTCATGAATGCAATGGATTTTACAGGAACAAAATCTCTTTTGATTTTTTTCAGAACACCTGAGCAGTGTCCAAGTGTTGTATCCCTTCTCGCCGAGAGCTACAACCCACATGTTCGCTATGGAGCAGCCATGGCTCTTGGTATTGCCTGTGCTGGCACTGGATTAAAGGTAACGTCCTTGTTTTACCTTTCCTTTTAATTAGAAATATTTCATCAGTCTATGTAATATTCTGAGTTTCCCGGGCTCTTTGTATATCTTTTCCATCTCTTTAGAATTTATTTAAGTTCATACTATATTTAGAAAAAAAAATGTGTGATGTTAGAAGTTTCCATGGCATAAATTTTATGATATTTGCATATGTCTTGGGTTTTTGGTGTTTATTTGCTTGAATAGAATAGGTTTGCTGGCAGGAATGCTGAAAATGTTGTCTAATAAAGCCAATCAATTCAGTGAAAGCCTGAGAAATATTCGAAGCTCATGTATTTATAGTTGTATCCCTCCTTATTGCCTCCCCTAGTGTGAACTTGGCCAAAGGTCCCAAATGCATGTTGATTAAATAATGATATTAAAATATTAGACTGTGGCCTTGCATTTGAACCATATCCATTTAAATAATTTCCATTACCTCTGGATATGGCAGAGCTTTTTTTCAGATCAATGCTAGTTTCTTTGTAAATGTTATGAGGGGAACTCTGTAAATTTAGTATTCCATCCATTGAGTTGCCTTCTAGCATTCTTCCATCATTGGTACCTTTCACAACAAGTGAGGTGATTTTATTCGGTTTCATTGTTCCCAGCTGTCTGTGTGACTTCCATTGTTACTGTGGGGACTTGATGCACATTACATGTTTAAAAAATAGCATTCTCTTTTGTGCAATGAAATATAATTTCTCAAAAGGTGTTTATTCCCATTCTATTTCCACAGGAAGCAATAGCTCTACTGGACCCAATGACAAATGATCCAGTAAATTTTGTCCGGCAAGGAGCCCTAATTGCTTCGGCCATGATCCTAATTCAGCAAACAGAAGTGCTCTGTCCCAAAGTAAGTTTGAATTAAGAGGAGTATCAATAAATATGCATACTAAATCTCTGTTTTTAAAAGTTAGGAGCTACTTACATCCTATGATTTATCTTTAAGTTGACAGTAAAACATATATGTATAGGTACAATTTATAGTACATATACTCTGTGGATAAGGATGTTAAGAAAAGACTCATAAAAACTTTGATATGGAGTGTAGCTGTGTACGGCACGGAAATGTGGTCATTGAAGCGGGAGGATAGACGTAGACTGGAGGCTTTTAAAATGTGGGTGTGGAGAAGAATGGAGAAGGTGGAATGGACAGAGAAGAGAACAAATGAGGAAGTACTTGGTATGGTGGGCGAAGAGAGGGGTTTGTTGGGAGAAATCCTATGGAGACAGGAAAAGTGGATGAAGGATGGATTGACCGGCAGTGGGATGTTGAAGACTGTAATTGAGGGGAGAATGTTAGGCAAACGAGGAAAGGGAAGGAACAGGATAGGGATGTTGGATGGGATGAAGGGAGGAAGAAAGTACTCAGAGTTGAAGAGGGACTTGATGTAGAGTAGGATGTTGTGTTTTGCTAGGGGTCACAAATTATTTGATTAGTAATTATGACCATCCAAAAACCTACCTTAACCGGTAGATTACCTAATAATAATACTCTGTGGATAACTAATATCTTACAATTAAATCCATAATATTTCATTTGCACCCACAAAAAGAAATTATGTTTTTCATTTGTGTAAGTTGTTTTGAAAAACATAGTTACTTTTACATTCTCCAGAGTGATTTATATACAGTCATTTTGATTCATTTCTGGATAGTCCCAATTTTGTTTCGATAGAAAGCAGGAAAAAAAATTTGCGGACCCATAATTTGTCCCATAAAATCTTGGGATTTATTTTTATAATTTTGAAAAGTAATAATTAAACTATTTTCTGAGGATATGTTTACTATATCATGTGCAAATTTTATTACAAGACTAGCTAGATGTACCTGTTTCTTGCATGGGTTGTTGAAAGAAATCATTATTATCATTCCCCTACCTAAATATCACCATTACTGAGGAACTCTCAGAACCTTCAATCAGGAGATAGCTCTTGTTTGAGCGAACTGTATATTGAATAGAAGTTGTTGTAATTATCAGCTAGAGTTTTAGATGCTGTCAAACACCAAAATTTCCTTATGTAGCAAAAAGTGGAAATAGTAATTTTGTTACTTCATCAAATGTTCCCAGTATGAAAAATTTCTGCTGATTTTTGCCTGAGACTATTTCTTATATTCAGCTAGAATAATGTGGTATGTACCAATATAATGAGCATGTAACTGAAGTTTTAATCCTTGAGGAATGAAGGAATTAATACCACTCAATCTAGCTACAAAAGAGAGTTAAAGAGCAATTACAAACAACTCCATTGCTGCTGTTATCGTGGTATCCAAGGGTGTGGATTTATACTCATTGAGGCACCTCTACAATTATTTTGTTTTTTTGATGCCATTTAAAATTTACCATATCTTAATTTTCTACATAACTGTGAAATGAACGGCAATTTTAATTTTGTATGCAAATTACCTTGAATCACCCCAGAAATTTTTCACTTAAATTCAAATTCTCAAACATACATTCAGTGAGAATCAATTTAAAACTATTCTGTACATCATGCATAAAATGAGATATTTTCCACAAATATACACTAATATTTATTTATTTAAAATATTATTCATATACAGCAGTAGTGCCAATTTACAGTAAAATATATAACAATAACATGAAAGAGGAGAAAATACAATGACAGCTTAACAATAAACAATGAGAACCGAGCATGGACCGGGGAAATATTTAATTTATTTACAGGTGGGATAAAGCTTGGGTGGTGAAATCATTACGTGATAAATAAAAAGGATGGACAGTGTGAGGGATTCAATTTAGAAGGGAGGAGAGGCGAAATAAAGGTGAGCGCTTAGTGAGAGATATCCTAGGAATAGGCAGATGGAGTAGGGAGTGGGTGCGGGTGGATCAAGTTGGTATCCTGAAGTTGAAGATAGAGAGCAGTTTCAGGGCAATCAATAGTTGAGTTTAGGGTGTTATGGAGGAGTTTTGTAATAATAATGTTTGTAATATCCAAAGCAATGAAAGGCTGCAAGGGATTTTAGGGTTTCCCCATTATCCATGCATTTTATTGAGATACCGCCTTTTTCACCCCTGGGGGATCATAGACGCCAAGGATGACAAATTGCCACTCTCTGAGTCTTCAGTAAGTAATGCTAATTTTTTGGAATGTATAATCACTGACACTGATGTATACAGATTCCTTATAGGCTCTCAAATTGTCATTTGGAGCTGAGGTTTGAGACTAGGTCCATCTAACTAGAAAAGGCAGTCAACCTTAATAGTTCAGTAGCTTTAAACTACACTTCAGTTGTTGATATTCTAGAGGTCAAGTGTTCAAATTTCACCTTTGTTTTCAATTTTTTAATATCTTGCAATGACCTTTCTGAATTTAATTGACACTCCAATAATGTTACCTCAAATATTGAAGTATTTAAAAGCCTGGTTACTACAACTCCATGTTCTTTAGGAGTTACCTGAATTTCTTAGTCTTCAATGAAAAACATATTTTGATGATAGTATTTCTGGCAGAATATGTTATTTCAAATAGAAATTCTTTCTTTTGGTTTAAGATTAGAGTTACTTCAATTGCTTGCTTTATATTTTGCAGGTGAAAGACTTCCGTGCTTTGTATGCAAAAGTGATTGCAGATAAGCATGAAGATGTAATGGCTAAGTTTGGTGCCATTCTTGCACAGGGTATCATTGATGCAGGTAGGCATATTTTTCATTATTGTTTAAAGCTGCTATGGGATTTTGTTATGTTTTACTACTAATTATTACTTGTATGGTTCTTACGCAATACACACCATTTTTCCCGGCCCATTAGGCACACTATGATTTTTCAGGTTAGAATTTAGGAAAAATGCTGGCATCAGATAAAATATGATCAAGTATGTTGATGTTAACACTTAATACAAAGAAAATTGAATTGTGAAATTCATTTAGAATAAGCAGCTATTGGAATTAGAATCCCAGAAATTTGTCATCGCTGCTGGTAAATCATTACCGCCTTTATTTTCATTGTGGTTGTCACTTTCCTCTTCATACGAGGGTCAATACAAAAGTTTTGAGATATACAAAAACTAAGAAACTTTAAATAATTTTGGTAACTATATTTTCTCAAAATACTTGCCATGACATTCTGTACAGTTTTTCACTCGCGCAAACCCGTTCTTGAAAATTTTTCTACTTATTTTCCTTGAGTGCTGAAAGTTCACGTCTGTAGACTTCAATGGCTTCTTCAGGGCTGGAGAACCTCTTTCCACGCTTGTGATAATTGATTCTAGGGAACAGGAAATAATTGCATGTGGTTAGGACTGTAAGGTGGGTCAGTCATTGGTTTAACCCATGTGGACTCCGGGAACTGAATTGTAAGGTTGGCTGTGTGCGCAGATGCATTGCCATGGTGAGGGTCAATTCCCTGCAGTCCTGTCTTCAGCCATTGTTCTTAAAGCCTTCCGAAAACTTGGTAGACGTACAAGGTGTGTTCAAAAAGTATTGTGACTTCAAATTTTGCGGCCAACATACATTCAATTTCTTTGTTTTGTTGTGTTGGTACACATGTCCCAAACATTTGTGTACAGTTTTAAATAATATAGCATATTTAGTTTGTTGTTTACAGATACAAATGTTAAATGTGTTAAGGTGTGCTCAGCGATTTTATGCTATAAAAAAAATGGATCAAAGAATTTGCACCAAAATTTGTATATAAAATGGAATTAAGTGCTCCAAAGCACTTGAAATGTTGACAGTGGCATACGAGGAGTCTGATCTGAGTTAAAAAATTGTTGAAATTGGTACAAGCTCTTCCAAGATGGCCGAGAAGATGCCAATGATGAAACTTGAACTGTACGCCCCAGCATGTCAACAACAGATGAAAAAGTTGAAGCAGTTATGAAAATTGTCCTGAAAAATCATTGAATCACTTTAATAGAAGTTGCTTAGAATGTTTTGGGCATGAGACATGTGTCAGCTAAGTTCGTTCCGAAACTGCTTAATTTTGACCTGAAGAATTGTCGCATGAGCATTGCTCAGGAGCAGTTGAATGACATCAATGATGATCCGATTTGCTCAAAAAGGTCATAACTGGTGACGAATGATGGGTTTATGGTTATGACGTTGAAACCAAAGCCCATTTGTCCCAATGGAAGAACCCAGGAGAACCAAGGCCAAAAAAAGCATGCCAAGTACAATCAAATTTCAAGGTTTCACTCACTGTTTTCTTCAATTACCATGGCGCAGTGCATCAGGAGTTCTTACCACAAAGTTGTATGATCAATAACGGGTATTGCCTTGAAGTTATTCACTATTTGCGAGATGCAATACAAAAAAAACTTCCGGAATCAAGGAAAAACAATTCCTGGCTTTTGCATCACGACCTGCTCACTTATCGTTGCTTGTGAGGGATTTTTTGGCCAAAAACATCACCACAATCATGCCTCAGCCTCGAGATTCACTGGATTTGCCCACTGAGACTTTTCCTTATCCCCAAAACTGAAGAGATCTATGAAAGGAGAGAGATTTGCAACCATTGAGGAGATAAAGACTGTATCGCTGGAAGAGCTCGAGACTACTCCAAGAAGTGCTTATCAGAATTGCTTCGAGGATTGGAAAAAGTGTTGGCACAAGTGTATTATATCTGGGTGGGATTACTTTGAAGGGGACAACTTGAATAATGAAGAATGGATAAATGTGTTTTCATAAATATTTAAAGTCACCTTACTTATTGAACACTCCTCATACTATTGTGTATGACAGAGCAGTTACAGTTGTTCTTCCAGCAGAACAGTTGCTACATGACTGCTTTAGTAGAAGAAAGTTACTACCATTTTATTTGCGACGCTTTGAGGCTTAACTTTTCTTTGTGGATGTTCATCGGGAAAAATTCATTGTTGACTGGCCCTTATTTTCAGGATCTAATAGATGAATCCAAATTCCGTCACCAGGAACTATGTCAGATACGTGCCTAGAGTTGCCTCTGTTAAATCTTTTCAACATTTCATCGCACCAATCAACATGATACACTTTTGTGCTTTGGTCAAAGTGCAAGGCCCCCATCGAGATGGAACTTTCCTGACTCAAAGATTTTCATGCAGGATTTTGGAAGCTGTCTGCAATACAATCTAAAGTGGCACTTCAATATTCTTGAATGTCACGCGATTGTTTTAGCACACCAGTTTTCCTACTGCAGCAATGTTTTGCTCAGTCACTGGAGTCTCCAGGCATCAGCTTCTCTCCTCGTCTTTCAACAAAGTTCGATCTTTTCTAAATTCTTGAAAGCACCAAAAAATTGTTTCATGGGAAGGAGTGAGGCTCTCTAATGCTCGTTGCAACAGTCAAGACTCTCATTCATTTTAAATTCCCTTTTAAAGTCGTAAAGAACCATTGCCCGAAAGTCCTCTCTTGCTGCCTCGAATCTCACTACGCCTGCATGCCACATAAACAGAAACAAAGGAAGACCATTTAGCAACAGCGATAAGTCAAGCAAGTTGAAACTTGCATGCATTGCTTAGAAAAGATGCCACTGTTGGCCCGCTTCCCTGGAAAGGTAATAATAGACTGCATCATAGTCTATATCCAAACTTTCATAGCAACCCTCGAACATGATGCCATCTTCACTTCCTCGTGGAGCATTGCTAATTTCACAATTTTAAAAAGTGATTATCAGAAAAATTTTGCAATATGCATACATATTGTCTATTTTCTTGCTTCAATTAAAATCAGTTTTTATGAGATAGTAATCCTTTTCTTCCCATGATTTATTATCCTGTTCTTTAAATACTGCTCAAGGTTTGGCCATGTAGGATCAAATGAATGTAAATATTTTTACTTGTATCTGCATTTACTAAATCCACCTTCTGTTCCCTATAGTCTCATATCATCTCTGTCAGAGATGGGCCAAAATGCCTTTCAGCTGCCTTTTTTCTTGCTCTGAAGTGTAATTCATGGCTTCAGGATAAATTTAACACTCTATGGCAATCTTCTATCTTAAGATATATGTGGTTATTATCACATTAACTTTTTATGATTAGTTTGTTCCTATTTTGATATTATTGAAATTAGTTTTAAAGTGTTCTATGAATTTACAACACTCTCCTACTACTTAAGGTGAAATTCCTGTAGACTCAGAGTTTACCAGGAGATATACAGTGCATGTATGTATTAGCAGAGGCATAACATCCGTGTTAGCCCAACAAATTTTAAGTTTCGCGGCAGCACTACATGTGAGATATTACTAAATTCACTAAGTTGTATACAATTATGATTTATTTGATATTTTATTGGTACTACTGTCAAAGAAGTATTAAAACTCTGTTGCTTACTTCTAATTGAAAACAGTGATCGAAATTTGCAATTAAGGCAACCATTTTCTAACCTTGATATGGAAAAAGCTACATATTAGTAAGTGTTCTCAAGTGAATCAACTTGCACTTATTGATCAAATTTATACCAGTATATCCCCAGCCCACAAGACGCAGTCTGATTTTAGAGCACATTTTGCAGTAAAGAAGTTACTCCAAAACTTTTCCGAAGCATCTTATAGGCTGGGAAATACAGTAATTTAGGTGATAATATCACATTCTTAGGCAGCATTTTTCTAATATGATAGGTAGCTGTTATTTTATGAATAAATATCAGTCCAAAAGATTTTGCTAATTTGAAGAATTAACTCTGTAAATATATGTACATATAGGCATTTTCCAAAAAATATTTATTTCTTGCATCTCAGTTTCATCAAAAACTATTCATCCTCTTGTGTATCGTTCATTCAAGATATGCTACCTTTTTATAGGTATATTTTGGATGGTGCCTGGTGACTATTTACTTTTAAGCATCGGGAGAAATGTCTCTTTCTTTGTGCTAAATTCTTTCCTTCTTCATTTCTTCTGAACTGCTGCCTGCCTGTCTGAAATGCCTCCTCTCTTCATTCCCCTTACCCTGTCGCCCGAAATTCTCCCTTCTATCATGAGCTATAACATCCCAACACCTTTCAATATTTCATCCATCCACTTTCTCCACCTTTTTTGGATTTCCTACTGCAAGTTACTTTCTATCCCACCCTTTTTAAAACCTCAGCATTTGCTATCCTCTCTGTACAATGGTGAGTGTGCTAGTATAAATGTAGCTATTTGCTGCTGATTGAAAGTATCTTATTTAAAGTGATACTGTTTAATATTGTAGATGTATGGTAAACCTGTGAATAATGATTCTTTGTTAAAGCTAAGGTGTTAGAGGCATATAGACTTAATGTAAATGGATACCTTAATTTCTTGTAATCATTACAAAATGTTAAATGTGACTGCTAAATTTATATCATTGTGAGGTAACTGATGTACAAGCTTGTATGCACTAAATGCGTGCATTATTTTATTATTGATTGTATTATTTGGTTGATATTTGAAATGATTATGAAAGTTCTTAGGCCTTAAAACCTTATCAATAGAGGTTGTGTTAATAGTTATATTTTCAGCCTTCCATTTTAGAATTATATGCCATTCTTCTTTGCTTCTTGTTTGTTTGCAAACACGTAGCCTAATTATCCCATCTTCTCTCTTTCTTTAGGTGGACGCAATGTCTCTGTGTCTCTTCAATCTCGCACTGGCCACACGAGCATGGTCTCTGTTGTGGGAATGCTAGTGTTTACCCAGTACTGGTTCTGGTTTCCCCTGGCCCACTGCCTGGCACTGGCTTTTACCCCCACATGCCTCATTGCTCTCAACTCAAAGCTAAAGGTAAGGATTGTAAAAGTTTGGATTTATATTTAACTAATAAAAGTGCTTACTATTCATAAAACCCATGTTAGCAATTCTGAGTTTTAATAAGCCCTTTTTATAATGATACCCATGTGTGGACCATTTGAATGATATTGTTTCAGTCATGCATACATATTTATGGCATGCATATGAATTTGAATTTGGGAAGAGTCTATTAAATATTAAGAAAAGTGACAAGATAAGGTTATGAGGCATTTTATTTTAATTATGTTGCTTATTTAGTAACTTCAAATTGAAAACTTCTCGGTTGCAAGCTGAAGACAGCTTATCATGTACCTCTTTTTCAGTTATTTCATGGTGATTCTTGCTGTTATTTGTATTATTCATTCTTCCATTCATACAACATAACATCTAGTGTGTAACAGATGCGGGAAGAAAAGGTGGTTTAAGCTCAAAGTATGATCAATCATTGTAATTATAGATCAGCGTATTTTTACTTAAATCAGCTGACTCAGATCCAGTAAACCCTAAATTCATTTGGTGAGGTTGCGTTAGGTTTTCTCCTATTTTTAGTATATTCTTCATTGTCATGGGGAAAGCTCTCCAGTTCAAACCCTGAACTACATAAGAATGCTATGAGATGTTAATATTTTTAATTATACACAACTGTGTGATTTGTACTGTTGTAATTCCAACAACACCCCTCATTTAGGGTGTTGTATCATTAACTTTATTGTCATACATAGAATGTACCTCTCTATATTCTCCTTCTATTATGCATTACAGATGCCACGACTGGAATTCCGTAGCAATGCTCGTCCAGCAACATTTGCATACCCACCACCTCTTGAGGAGAAAAAGCGAGAGGAGAGGGAGAAGGTGACCACTGCTGTGCTGTCAATTGCTGCCCGAGCCAGGAGGAGGGAAACTGAAAGACGCGCCCGTGGTACAAACATTCCAGCACCACCATCTACCACAGCCACTACCACCACCACACCCACTGCAACGACCCCAGCACCTGCAGCTACACCAGCCTCAGAAGAGACAGGAATGGAAGTGGTGAGGCTTGGGAAATATAACTGCCGTAAACTCTCGATTATACCTGCTAATGCATATATAATGAATCACATATAATCAAAAAACAAGGATAACTAAAATACGTGGAAAATATGGCCATGATATACACAGATATTCATGGAAACAGTCCTATTTCATTTGTTATTATAAATTTGAGTTTTTTAGTGATAGAAAGTACATTTTTTGTGTTTCAGCCATTTTTTAAGGGTAGAATCATAGATTTACAAGAATACACAGAACTATCATAAAGTGAGTAGTAGAACTTATTTTCCTCAGAAAGCTGAACCAATCACATAGCCAGGAAAAAATGATGGAACATCAAAGAAGAAATAAAAAAAAAAGGATCATTGATATGGATTCTTATTAGTCATATGATACTGGTTAAAATTATGCCGTGTAGATGGTTAGTGACTTATTTGTTATAGAGTGAGGAAAGTACGAGGGTCATCCGGAAAGTAGTACCCGTTCGTGCCGCATGAAGTGCTGACGACGCGAGTAGCTGCTGGACGAGGTCAGATAGCTTCAGTGGCTTGTCTGCCTTCTCTGAGCCAAGTTGCGTGACGCTAGCATTGCCTGTGTTGTTTCTGTGATTGTTTACAATGTTTAAAAAAATTGAGAACGCCGCCAGTTGTGAAGTGAGGGCAGTGATTAAATTCCTCAATGCAAGAAACGTTCGCCCATGTGATATTCATCGCCAATTAAAGGAGGTGTATGGAGACAATGTAATGGACGAGTCGTCTGTTCGGCGGTGGTGTCGCAACTTCAGCATGGGGAGGGGGAACACACACGACGATGAGCGTTCGGGGAGACCGTCTGTCATTACAGACCAACTGGTGAGCTCAGTTGACGAATTCGTGAGGAACGATCGGCGCGTCACAATTGATGACATCTGTGAGCATTTTCCCAATGTTTCTCGAACAATTGTTCATGAAATTGTTAAACACCATCTGCATTATGCAAAAATTTGTGCAAGATGGGTCCCTCGCGTATCTCAATGAGCTGGCGGCGAAGGACTATGCAGCAGGAATACAGAAACTTGTCACACGTTATGACAAATGCCTTAATTTGCTTGGAGATTATGTTGAGAAGTAGTTTAAAGTATCCTCTTTCAAATAAAATTTTTTATGTTTGTTAATATTTACTTTTGTGTCTTTATTTCACGAACGGGTACTACTTTCCGGATGACCCTCGTATATATAGTTATATATTTGTTTGCCTTACAGGAAAATGTGTAATTCTCAAGGCCAATGAATGCAAGGGAAATGATAATGAGAAAGTGTAGATAGTACAGAAATGATGAAATTAAAGCATTAGATATTATTGACAACTTTTGATTTTGTGAAATTAAAAACTTTTAAGGAAGCCAGGGTATTTCAAACTTGTATTTTTTAAAGAATATCAAAGTTTCAAGGCATTTAATTATATTTACAATTGTAATAATGTTACAATTTTGAGCTGCTGGGAAGAGAGTAGCTCGGATAATCCACAAAAGGGATTATCTGCACATTGATTGTTGAGATTTTACCATATGTTCATTCACATACTCTTCCGCTATACATGGTATGTAAAGTAGAGGGTGTAATATCCTAGATAGTCAATCAGAGGGTTCAGGTTGAAATGCAAGCAATGCTCCTGGGCGCCCTCAGCGTCACCCAAGCTGAGTGCTTCGTTTTCTCCCACCCTAGCAAAAATGTCATACCTACACTGCCTCACCTGAACCTTAATAGTAACCCTGTGTAAATCAGGTCTCTCAAGAGTACCTTCCTGGCTAACCTCAGTGATTACTGTTTATAGCTGCTTTTGCTGTTTAATTCCCACAAAAGTGGTGGCACTAGAACTGGTCAATTCTCTGGGATTTTTAAAAAAGTCAGATAAATCTCAGTGAAAAAATTGTTTTCATATTTTAGCTTTCAACTTCCATCTAAAATGCCTTCCATGGTAAAATTCCTTCCATACATTGAACTGTCTTGCAAAAATGGGACTTATTGCGAGATAGTTAGGATTCAGAACTAAGGGAAATTTGGAAAAACACTAGACATCACCAGAGGGAATCACAGGAAATTTTACAATTCTTTTTCTGCCACCCCCATGCCAAAGGGGTTAGGTTCATTGTAGTTTTTTATTGATATCATAATTTCTACCCATGTTGCCCATATATTTACATATGTTAGTCAGTAAATTTTGTTGAGACTTGATACCAAAGCTTGTAATTGAGATGGTCAACTAATATAGGACATTGCTTTTAGGATGAGGAAGTCCCTGCTGAGGAAAGCAAAGATAAGAAAGAGGAGAAGAAGGAGAAGAAGAAGGAGGAAAGCTCCGAGGAGCGGAGGGGAGAAAAGCGGCCAAAAGAAGAGGAGACTGTCAGGAAGGAGGAGCCAACCTTTGAGATCCTTGGAAACCCAGCTCGCATAATGAAACAGCAGGTGAGCTTTTTATTCCCAGTTTCCTTCAAATATTTTGCCCGGATATCCATTTTAGAAAAATTAAGTATCAAATTAATCCATATTCACATAAGGCATTCCCTTGCTGAAAAAGCAAATCATACTATCTACAACTTCCTAATCATTTACTTTTTTTGCTCTATCAGTTAAGGTAATTTTTGGAGAGCATAGTCTATACAATTTCTCCTAACCAAAAATACAACCTGAAATCAGGTACTACAATAAGTCCCTCTTTAGTTTTGTGTACTTCTTTCCCCCCTTCAATCCTTCCAACACTCCTATTCCTTCCCTTTCCTTATTTGCTCAGCATTCTCCCCTATATCATAGTCTTCAACATCCCGTTACCACTCAGAACACACTGAATCCATCTCTCCTCCTACTTTTGATTTCTCCTAACCAACCTCTCTCATCCCCCTTCATGCCTAGCACTTCCTCATTTCTTTTCTTTCTGACCATATTACCTTCCATGCTTCTCCTCACCCACATCTCAAAAGCCACTAAATTATGCCTATCATCTTACTTCAATTACCAAGCTTCAGCACAAAACCATACTACAAATTCAAAACTGTAACAAGCCTTTTCTCAACATCCTGACTCAATGTCCCTGTCATTAATTCCATCCTCCTTGTGAAAACTTCTTTGCCTAATGCAGTTCTTCTCCTTATGTGCTTATTGCTTCAACTATGGTATTTTTGTCCAAAATACTTCTGATATAGGAGTACTGCTTCACCGGCTTCATGATGAGGGTAAAAATGAAACTTTACACTGCCACAATAAAGATTTAATATTTCATGACCATGGTTTCAATCCTGTGTATCATCATCAGGTGATGATGATGCGCAGCATCCAAACCATGGTCATGAAATATTAAACCTTTATTGTGGAAGTGTAAAGTTTCTTTTTTACCCTCATCATGAAGGAATTCCACTAAGTTAAACCTTAAACTGTAATGCTCACCTGCTTTAGTTTTTGACCTCCTACTTCAATGTTCAAGCTAGCCTTTCTTCTTTCCATTTATTCTCATTCCACACTTGTCACATTGACCCTCCTGTGCACTCAGTCGAGTTTGCAACCTCTTGGCTGACTGACAAACTGAAGCTTGGTCATCTGTAAATGTAACTGATTTTATGAATCCCCCTCCAATTTACATTCCCACCTTCAGGTCCTCCCATGCCCCTTTCACCATTTCCTCCACATACCTGTTGAACAGCACAGGTGCAATGCACACCCCTGTCTTACCTCTTTTCCTAACACTGCCTGTCTCGACTCTGTATCCCCCGCTCACACCTGAGAAGTCTGTGGCATGATGTACAAGTTTCAGATGACTCTCCTTTTTCACCAATCTACTCCTATTTTCTGCAAAACATCATTAATGCCACCCAATTCACTCAATCCAATGCTTTCTCAAAATCTATGAAGTAGACAAATATATTCCAACTGCATTTCATGTTCCTCTCTATCAGTGACCTCATGACTGCTATGGAATCATGCATCCCTTCTCCCCTTCCTAAAACCAAACTGATCATCCCCTGGTATTCATTTGTCCCACTCTCCATCCTCTTATTGTTGATTATGAGAACCACTTTAGCTGTGTGCAAGATCAAGTTTATTTTTCTGTAGTTCTCACCTGAAGTTGCCTTGATCTTTTTTGGAATAGGAACTAACGCTGATCTAACAAAGTCTATCGGCCAAATTCCTCTCTCATAAATGCTATAAATCAGTCCATATAAACTCTTCCTCCCAAATTTTCCCAAACCTATAAGTCGTTAAGTGGGAATGTTGTCCACTACCACGCCCTTATTTGATTTCATTTTCCTTAATGCCCTTTCTATCTCACTATCGAGCAAGACTTAACCTAATCAATCCTCATCCATGTCACACTCTCCTTCTATGTATAACCTTACTGGCCTCTACAGTTCTTGTATATATTCTTTTCATCCCTCTTGGATCTTTTCTGATTCAACCAATATTCCTTCCATCCCATCCCTGATTGTATGCAACAAATCTCCCTGTTTACTACCTGCCTCACTCTGAATGCCTAATCATATATAACCTTAAAGGTAGTATGTACATCTTTAATTAAACAGAAATCTGCCTGAACAAAGAATCCTGGAATTAAGTTCATTGGGCTGAAAGAGAATTATAAAGAGTTCCTTTCAAATTTTAGTTTCCTTTAATTAACTCGCCTATTCTAAAGAGGCAAAAATCTCCCCAGCCTTCTATTCTGATTCGATTATATATTAATTTTCTACCTGCAAAGTATTCACATATTTTACTAAGCTTTACCTTATTCATGAATTTGTTGGCTAAAACAAGACCATAAATTTCATATTCAGGCTAGTATTTCTGATGTATAGTGGTATCAGAGCATTGAGGGATATTACTATGCATCACTTCTTTAGTCAGTTCTGATTTGTTTTCATCAAATGCCTGATATTAACCATGAATAGTTTTATCTTTTTACCAATGGTTGTGAGTGGTTGTATGATGTTGGTAATCACACTAAAGTCTATCCTATTTTCGACTTGCATTTAGTGTTAGTTGAATTTCATTTTCCCTCATTTAAGTTTTAGTGCCGCTTGATATCAGTAGCTACATTGATATAACTTATACCTGCTATTCTGTATGTAGTTGAAGGTTGTACAGTTAGTTGAGGGCAGTGGTTACGTCCCTGTGAAAGATGTCTCTATTGGAGGAATTGTCATGGTCCGCCGGGTTGGATCAACAGAAGCTGATGAAGAGCTTGTGGAGCCTGTTGCAGGTAATTATTTTAAATTTCTTCATAAGACCTTTTGAAATTTGAGAATATTCATTTGGTAAAGGAATTCAGTGTTCATAGAAGTGAATGCACTTCAATTTCATGTTTTATTTTGTGGTTATGCACCGTTTATTTTTCCATCATCTGATATGAGGTATTGGCTACAAGGCAGTCGGTAATACATATGATGTGAATATCCAGAATATTTTATTTCATGATATGCCATTTTTGCAGCATTATTTAGATTTTGCTCAATAATGTCATGTGCACATCTAAATTTACTTTAATCTCTTGTAAAACCATGTCAAGTAATTTATTAAATACTTGTATTTATTTATAGCATTTGGTCCTAAACCAGTGGAGGATAATGAGCCAGAACCACCTGAGCCTTTTGAATATACTGAAGAATAAGGAAATCTCCGCAGTGAAGACATAATTTAGAATTATGTATCAAAATTAATTGTTCTGGTTTTATATATCCTTGATGCTTTCTGTTTTTGGATGTTTGTCGTCAACTTTACTTTTATTTGCTTAATGAAATGTATCTATGTGAGAAATAAAATGAGTTCATCAACCATATACTTAACTGGCTTTTGTTAAATTTTATATATGTATTGTATATTAACATATTTTAATTTTTCTGGTGGCAAAGTAGAGCACATGCAAAAAGTTTTTGACAAAATTATTTTTGTTAGCGGTGTGAATATTTTGAAACATATTATGTATGATTTTTTGGCCGGCCACAAAGGCCAGTGTAATCATGATGTCTCAGCGATGGCTATTTTAAAATCTTGTTTTCTTCAAGAAAATTCACTTAATGACTACATTCTTTAAAGTATCCCAAAAGAGAAAGCTTGTAGCTCTCTTGTTTTATGGCATTCTAATTTTGTGTTGGTACTATAACTAAATAAATGTTCATCATTACGTGTAATTGAATATTGACGTATTCATGGACAGCATTTTTATATCATTATGAATAACTAAATAATGCTGAGAATAAGAATTATGATAACCTATCATCCTGCCAAATATATGCCATACTCATTACAATATGAGTGTTATCCTTATGAGTGGATGCATTTTTCTCATTTGTCAACAGTTATGGAAAAATAGTGCTTCGGCTCACAGTCTTTCTCTCTGGGCCCTATGTTTATTTCATCTTTGGTTCTCATCTGCCAGCACTTCAAAAAGACTGGGAATGCTCTGGTCTGAAATTTTCACCTTTGTCATAGTATCTTGTGTTTTCCGTGCTACACATTGGCTGTTCTAAAATGTTTGCAATCTCCACTATTGGTAATGGGAAGATAGTTACAGGTTGGGAGAGAAGTTTTCTTTCCTCAGTAGGTCTTGGCTCTTCTCAAATTGAGTCATAAATTAGCCATAAGGAGAACTTCAATGTGCTCTATTAATTATGGCCAATATTTCTAGCTATTTTATATTTGTAAAGCCATTGCATATTTATCGGTAATTAATCACGAACTCTTAGTGCCCATGTTTACCATAACATCAGCAAGTAGAAAGGTGATGAACCTGGTGATGGAATCAAGGAAGAGATCATTGTAGTAGGATTCTAGCACATTCCAGTGGAAGTGTGACAGTACAAATTACCCTGAAGATAAGTCAGAACAGAAGATTTTATAGGTCACTGTAGACCTCAAAATGCAGCAAGGAATAACAATAATATTGTGAGTATATTTGAACTATTTTTTATATTGAAATTAGTATGACTATTGTGAAGTAAACAAATCACCATTCTGAGCAATATATAACAATAAATAGGTGGGTATTATCAACAAATTCAAGAATGACGTCATGGAAGGAACAGACAGTGGAAGGCATTTGTATGGTATTGGGACTTTTCATGGTAATGGAAATGATTGAAAAGCTCATGCCTCGATCTTTTTGTAATCAAAATGATTTTATCAACACCAGGATGTGGAGGATATTTCTTAGGATAGGGTAGAGATATGTAATTTGTAAAGTCCTCCATTTTTCTAATTTTAAAAAAGATAATGCATGTCCTCCCAAAACTAGGTCAAATTTTTTGTCATCTCCTATCTCAGCGTAAAATTCAAAGAATACTTTGTGGCAGTTGGAAAATTTTCAAGAGATGAATCCCTAGCGTTTTGGAAGGGCTGTTTGTCTTTCAAGCAGTAATTCTTCCAAGTTTGTAATAAAAAAAGTGAGTTAAGTGATGAAAAAACGAGATATTTGTGTTGTTTTTTAGTTTATGTTGGAAAGAATGCTGTAATTCATATATCCCTTACCATGGCTGATAGAAATAAAATAGAAATAACAGTTTCAAATTTAGCAGTGTCTTTTGAATCAAGTATGACATCTGGATAGAAAAGTATTGCAATTCATATAACCTTACAAGATTGCTAAAAATGAATTCCTGAGAAATGCAATGTTTTCCCTAAAAGAAAATTGAAAACCGTCTGTAATAGGTAGTAATAAGTGTATGGGCAGAGTTGACTTGCTAAAAACTTGTTTGATTGTAAAGCTGTAACTAATGGTATATGAAGTTGTTGAGAAGATTATTGAATATTATAGTACTAAAGTGCATGATGATCTAGCATGAACACTGGGAAGAAAGCTGAGATTAACTGGTTGAAGATCTTGAAAAATATGATGAAGTGGGTTCCTCAGTGGTCAGATCAACAATCAGCAAATTTCCATGCATCCCAGAGAAACATTTTATAAAGAAAATCCCCATTTTGGCAAAAAAGGTGTATCATCTGTTTAAAACATGGACAGAGAAGGGACATTGTGTACTGGTATAAAAGGTGTGACGGTGGTATTTTCTTTGTTTGCTTGGAGGTATCGCACCAAGCATAGTTATTTAGGTAAGTTACTTAAACAAAAAAGCTTAAGCAAAATTTTTAAATTTCATTTATTTTAAATTTCATCACCTTGAATGAATTAACAAAGCATATACTACATGCATAAGTTTTAGTTCCTATCCCGAAAAAGGTAAAGGCTACATCATGTGAGGACTACAGGACGATAAGTTTGATATACCACGCAGCTTAAGTTGTTCTCAGGATCATAAACAAAAGGATAGAGAGTAGGGCAAATGATTACTTAGGGGATGTTCAGTTTGGGTTTAGGAAGGGAAGAGGTACGCAAGATGCCATTGCAGTAATGAGATTATTAATCGAGAGGAATATAGAACACAACCAGGAGGTATTTGCCTGTTTCGTAGATTTTGAAAAAGCTTTTGATAGAGTGTACTGGGAAAAACTAATGAGTATATTGCAGAAAATAGGAATAGATTGGAGAGAAAGGAGGCTAATCCGCAACCTGTACATGTCTCCGACTGCTTAGGTACGAGTGGGGAATGGGGAGTCCAGTTGGGCAGTGTTAGGAAGAGGTGTAAGGCAGGGTTGCCCATTATCACCGTTACTGTTCAACCTGTATGCAGAGGAAATGATCAAAAAGGCGTGGGAAGAACTGGAGGTAGGAATGAAGGTGGGCGGGGAATTCGTAAAATCAGTTAGGTTTGCTGATGACCAAGCTTTTTGTCAGTCAGCCAAGGGTTTGCAAGCATTGCTGAGTGAATTGGAAATTCAGTGCAACAGGTATGGGATGAAAATCAAAATTAATAAAACAAAGGTTATGCGATTTTCTAGAAATAAAAAGGCTAAGCTAAACATTAACATAGGAGGGCAAAAACTAGAGCAGGTAGAACAGTTTACGTATCTCGAAAGTGTTTCGGACCAACACGGTCAAAGTAATAGGGACGTAAGGAGAAGAATTGCGCTAGGCAAAGAGGCTTTCACTAGGAGGAGGGAGTTGATGACAGGGATGTTGAGTAAGGATGTTAAGAAAAGACTCGTTAAAACTTTGATATGGAGCGTAGCTGTGTACGGCGTGGAAACATGGTCATTGAAGCGGGAGGATAGACGTAGACTGGAGGCTTTTGAAATGTGGGTGTGGAGAAGAATGGAGAAGGTGAAATGGACAGAGAGGAAAACAAATGAAGTACTTGGTATGGTGGGCAAAGAGATGGGTTTGTTGGGAGAAATCCTATGGAGGCAGGAAAAGTGGATGAAGGGGGTATTGACCAGTAGTGGGATGTTGAAGACTGCGATAGAGGGGAGAAGGTTGGGCAAAAGAGGAAAGGGAAGGAACAGGATAGGGATGTTGGATGGGATGAAGGGAGGAAGAAGGTACTCGGAGCTGAAGAGGGACCTGATGTAAAGTAGGATGTTGTGTTTATCTAGGGGTTACTAATTATTTAATTAGTAATTATGTCCATCCAAAAACCTATCTTAACCGGTAGATTACCTAATAAAAAAAATAAATACTACATGCTTAAAATTCTATATCTGTTACCGTAATGTGAAAAAAACTGAGGAAATACTGGACCCATTAATTAAAACTTAACATAAGAATGAGCATACTTTACCAACCACAGTACATGGGGATATTCCTTTTAAGTAATTATTACTAAAACAACTGAGGTATCTAGAAAACATTAGTCTGCACAATAATTGATTCTTATATAAAAATGTCATAAATTACAGCTATTAATATGGATTTGTTTTGTTTCTGGTAGCCATAGGTTAAAGTAATGTGCAGTATAGAAGAGATGGACCGCAAGCAACGGATAGAATATTACTAATAGAAGTAAAACCAGAATCGACGAACTTGGTTATTGTTCAGGTATACATGCCACCAAGCATCAAGGTTTTATGTTAAGGGATTAAGGTTTAGGTACAAGGAATGACCACAGGGAGAAAACAATTGAATTCTTCAGGAGACAAAGGCTAGTCATCACTTACACTTGGTTTAGATACCACAAAATCATGAATGAGGGAAAAGAGCTGAGTGCTGTCGAGAAAAAATGGAAATATCTCTGAAAAGAGATATTGATGACCACAAAAGAAACTATAGGAATTTTTAATGGGAAAATGACAAGGGAACCATGAGTCATGGATGAGATGATTAGAAAAATAGATGAGAGAAGGAAATGGAAGAATGTGAACACAGGATTAGGCAGACATTAGGCATTTTGAAAGTTTGCATGGGAAGGGTGAAATTGGTATGATATTCAGCAAGGTTAAATCACTATTGGGAAGTAAGAAGGGAATATTTGTGTTAACAGTTCGAGATAAGTCGGCTGAGATATTATTTGGCATAGAAAAGATCCAACAGAGATTGAAGGCATATATATAGAAGAACTGTATGGTAAAGAACTTAGGCCTGCAAGGTTAGACATAAATGATAATAGCTTAGGTCCATGCATACTCGACAATGAGATGGAAAGGGCATTGAGGAAGATCAAATAAAGTAAGGCCATCGGGGTAGACCATTCCTGCGGAACTACTAAATAGTTTAGGAAATAGAATGGTTTGGAACTACTAAATGGTTTAGGAAGTAGAAATTCCTGCGGAACTACTAAATGGTCTAGGAAAATGTGGGAGGAAGGCTCTCAATGGACATTCGTAGCATCTATGAGGAAGGAATCTGGCCAGAAGGCTTTGTGAGATCAGTGTTAGTTCCTATTCTGAAAATAGTAAAGGGTGCATCTTGTGAGGTCAAGAGAATAATAAGCTTGATTTTGCACTCAGCTAAAGTGGTTCTCAGGATCGTCAATAAAAGGATGGCGAGCAGGGCATTGATTACTTAGGGATGATCAGTTTTGATTAAGGAAGGGGAGAGGTGTGCAGAATGACAAGGCAGTAATTAGATGGCTAATCGAGAGGAATATAGAATACACTCAGAACCTATTTGCTTGTTTTTGTGGATTGCAGGAAATAGGAATAGATTGGAGGAACAAGAGGCTCATCCGCAACCTGTATGAACATGTCTCAGACTGCCCCGGTGCGAGTGGGGAACTGGGAGTCCGGATGGGCAGTGTTAGGAAGAGGTGTAAGGCAGGGTTGTCCATTATCACGATGCTGTTCAACATATATGCGGAGGAAATAATTAAGGAGGCATGGAAAGAACTAGAGATATGTATGAAAGTTGGCGGGCGATTTGTAAAATCAATTAGGGTTGCTGATGACCAAGCTCTAGTGTGCCACTCAGCCAAGGGGTTGCAAGCATTGCTGAGTGAATTGGAAATTCAGTGCAATAGAAATGATTTTTCAGGGAGAGAAAGGCCAAGATTAACATTTAAATAGGAGGGCAAAAACTACAAGAGCAGGTGGAACAAAGGCCTCCCTGGTGGCGGCGGAGTAACATCCTGGCTGCCTATCCAAGGGTCGCGGTGACGGTTCCCACTTGGATGGGTTTTTCTCCACCTTGTGTTTGGGTGTTCGTAATCGTGGCCATTGTTATCACTGTTAATAGTTCGATGGAAAAGGCCAACCTATCCATTTGTACAGACAGACAGGTTGCAGTGCTCCATTTTTCAGAAGGAGATGTATATTGGCCTATTAATTAATTCCTCTTCAAGCCATTGCCTCGCCCAACAGCTTTCAGCATTTCATACAATTATCCACCAATTAGTCTCTCTTCATATGTCAAAATTCAAAAAAAAGAAGGAACTCAATGTAATGAAAACATTTGAAGTAAACAATAGCTATTCAGAAGATATAATTAATAAACTTTACTGGAAGAAACTTACAAAATAGCCTTAAGCCACATTTACAACCCTGAATATTTAAAATATCCCCCTGCCAAATGGCAATAAATGCTCTATCAGGGGAATATTTTTACCTAAAGAAAAAATTAAATGTGCCTTTTATAGTGGTTCATGCCTTAAGAACCTGATCTCTCACACTAAAGACTAAGTTCCCAAAAACAAGAGGAGCAGAGTGTATGAATAAAAGTGCTCGGAAGGTAACATGGGCAAACAGGATGAAAATTATAGATAGGATAAAAAAATACCAAACGTGTAAAGAATAAGAACATAACATCCCTCTTTGCAAAGCATCTCATAGAGAATGACCACAAAAGTGACGTAGGGACTAAAATTCTTCATTTTGAAAATAAATGTCAAAGGCTCGATGCTTAGGAGTAGCTGGAAATTTTGAAATGCGTGCGTTGCAAGGATGAACTTGCAAATTAAATTTTGTATCCCTCCCACTCCCCACTCCTAGATCTACTACTCTTCCAAGTCAACGATTGACACCAAAAGATGTAATTCTCTTCTCCTACCAGCAACATTTTTACCTTTTTACCCCTCCACCTTCCCTACCTGACCAACCCCCCTCCCCCAATCAGAAGGTTTATGTATCAAGCTTGATTCTATGAGGACCACCCAATGATGACATTCAATGTTGAAACCTAGGTCGTGTTTTTAAATAAAGTGTGTGGAATTACAAAGTCAATAAATTCATTTCCATAATCCCTGTTAATAATATTCTCTTACACCTTTTCCATGTTTAATATTCTTATTCTTAAACTCTTGTTCTATATAACTGCCCCACTCTGCAGGCTTTCTTTCCCTCTGTAACTATTGTTCCAATACTCCTCAATATCTCTCTAACTCACATAACCATTAAATTCCCTTCCTCCATCTTTTGCTTGATATCTTCCAACTTTCCTCAATATCAAACCTAACATCAATATTCCCCATTTTATCAGTTGAAGCCCTCTTGCATATTTTTTGCTGTTTTAATTGGGCTGTCGGGTTCACACAATGACACCATGGAGGCCTTGCCTCCTTCTCTGGCCTAGTATGACAACTGCCGCAGTGAGCTGAAAGTTGTAGTTGCTAGGACATTAATATCATTTATAATTCCATCATAGTTGCATGGGACACATATTGTATAGCCTTTCCAATATGTTTACTGATGCTCACCAGTCCCTCCAACCCAATCCTAACTACATCATATAGCTTTTACGACAAAGCCCTTCAATGCTTTGACCTGAGAAGCCAATATAGATTATCATAATTTTAGAGCATTTTTCCATGCTCTCCCTGATCACACACACTATAATGCCACTAACCAATTTATTGCATTAGCGTATTCACTCAATTCATACTTTGCATGTCCATTTGTTATTTGGTTTCCTCTCCAGCATGCTTCTTAAGTTACAACTCTTCACTCATCTAATTCTATTGCTCTACGTGTCATAATGTGCCACAACGATGTTTACCTTTACTGCTTGTAAATCTTGGATCATGCAATTACCCACTTCAAAGGTCGGTGATTTTTTAAAATGTTTAATAAGCATTTACCATGAACTACACAATATATAACATGGTCAAGATAAAGTTAAATATTACCTAAGCAACTCCTTAAGTATATGAAAATCAGTTTTAACATTTTGTAGCATATATTATATTTCTAAGAAAATAGGTGAACTAATTAATTATCGAAAGATGTAGTTTAATTATAAAATACCTTTGAAATGTGCACCACTTTTTGTCATTATTATAAAAGCTTTGAGTACGCTTCTTTAATTATGTAAAATTGGTACATGAACTCCAATGGTTTTCCATTTTGGAGGATGTTCCCACTTGTTTGGTAAAATGATAATGGTTAAATATTGAGGAGGGTCTCGTAATGAATATTCAATTGATGTATGCAAAATTATAAAAACATTTATTTATATTATGAGTGAGATTTCATATCATAATTTGTATAACAAAGGAACTCATTGGCTAAATTATTTTTATGAGTAGGCTTGAAGCCACATCTTCTAACATTCAGTAGTTTCTTGGCTAGATTCTCCATTACAGCACCTGCAATTCAGAGTCTCTTTAGCACAAACGATACATATGACCGACAAATCATTAACAAATATAACTAGAAAATTTACCTGTGCAAAGGATGATATTTCCCTTAGTCAAAAATTTTACAGTTATGGCTGTTTTGGTCAAACATTCCTCTGAGAGAAATGGGGGATCCACCACAACTAAATCAAAAAAATCTGCAAGTTTCTGGGGCAGGTCCAAAGGGCATTTGTAATCATAAAGAATGAAATCGCTTCCATATACAGAAAATCTTTGGTCATACTCAAACAACACAACTGTAACAAGACAGAAAGCATAATTTATGAATGAAGACAGGTTTTAGAAAACCAAATAGCTGAATGCATTATTAACTCAGTTAATAAGTCTCTCTCACTTCGATTGTTTTCCGTTGCAAGAAGTTTAACTGCTGGATAAAGAGTTGGACATGAAATAAGACCGATATTTCCACTAGGTCCGGCAGCCTTTATCGCTTCTTTGGCCAAAAATTCTGTGGTCGCTTCATCATACCAAAATTGACTCAATTGCTGTCAGGATAAATGGAAGAATTCACCAAAGATGTAATCGTGTTAACTCTCACTCGATTCAATTTTTAGATCATTACGATGAATTTTATCGACGATAACTTTTCTGAAGTTTACATATTCAACAACCACATCAACTCACCCAATTTTCGTCAAATTTCTCACTTGGTCCTTTATGCTGATCCTTTTCAGCGTAAAATTCATTCAGGGCTGTTAACGCTTCCGCTGAAAGTTTTGGAACATCCTCGTCATCGCTATCGGACATGCTATGCAATGTTCATACAATTTCAAACAAATTACAACGATGACAAATCGCAGAAAAAATGTTCCTTGGTGCTCTCAAAACGAATACCCAACGATATGACAGAATTGCTCCACCACCAACAACGCGAATGCCGCTAGTCGATTGTCACAACACATGAGCTTGGAGAGGGATTTTCAAACTCGGGTAAAGGTCTTGAAATAGTTTTGTTATTTGGCCCATGAGTTAATCGGTCAAGTCTGTCCATTTTAATGAATATAGAATGTAACTCACAAAAACTCATTATATATTTTACTCTAGCTTACAAAGGACTCTGGAGAATGCAAAGTCCGGAAAGTATGATTTCAAGTTACATATTTTAGAATTTGTACTCCTTTTGCCAAGAATATGTTGTTCCATGAATTAGGCAATGTTCATATTATGCTTACCTTTCATTCAATAGATTCATTGATTTTAGGAGGGCATTCTCAAAAAGACAAAGGGAGGTAAAAAAATAAAATTGAATTTACATTTGCTTCAGGTGCAATTGATAACAAAAGGAAGAAAGCAATTGAGCTCTGCATGAAACAGGATTTAGTCATAAAAAATAATTGGTAAAATCACCACAACAGACGTGAGTATAGGGAGAAAATTCCCAGGAATTTAGGGGGTGTTGTTTGGAGTATATTACACTTAGATACAGAATTGGGAACATTGTGATTTAGTAGCAGTTTCCCAGGAACAGATTCAGATAACAATTTAGAACTAATGACACTCGAATGACATTCAAATGAATAAAACATAACATCCTACTGTACACTAAGTCCCTCTTCATTTCTGTGTACTTCCTTCCTTCCTTCATCCTGTCCAACATCCGTATCCTATTCTTGCCCTTTCCTTGTTTGCCTAACATTCTGCCCTATATTACAGTTTTCCCTCTGCTGATCAATATGCTTTTCATCCATTTTTTCTGCCCCTTGATGATTTCTCCCAACAATCCCATCTCCTCCACCACCATACCTAGCACTTCCTCATTTGTTTTCCTTTCCACCCATTTCACCCTCTCCATTCTTCTCCACACACTCTTTTCAAAAACCTCCAAACTACGCCTATGATCCTCCTTCAATGACCATGTTTCCACGCCGAACATAACCACACTCCACATAAAAGTGTTGACGAGCCTTTTTATACACCCTTACTCAACATCCCTTTCATCAATTACCTCCTCCTTAAGAAAGCCTTTTTGCCTAGTTAAATCCTCCTTATATACCTACTACTATAACCACTTTAGTCCAAAACACTTCTGAGATAAATAACCAGTTTATTTATTCATTTAGCCTCAGTCCAAAAACAGCACTTTTTGGCCTTTTCCATCGAACTATTAACAGTGATAACATTGGACACGATTATGAACACCCAAACACTAGGTGGAGAAAAGCCCACCCAGGCAGGAACCGTTGCAGCATGCCTCTCCCCTTCCTAAACCCAAAATGATCATCCCCTAAGTAATCAATGCCCTGCTCACCATCCTTTTATTGACGATCCTCAGAACCGCTTTAGCTGAATGCAAAATCCGCATATATGTTGAACAGCATCGTGATAATGGACAACCCTGCCTTACACCTCTTCCTAACACTGCCCATCCGGACTCCCAGTTCCCCACTCGCACCGGAGCAGTCTGAGACATGTTCATACAGGTTGCGGATGAGCCTCTTGTTCCTCCAATCTATTCCTATTTCCTGCAATCCACAAAAACAAGCAAATAGGTTCTGAGTGTATTCTATATTCCTCTCGATTAGCCATCTAATTACTGCCTTGTCATTCTGCGCACCTCTCCCCTTCCTTAATCAAAACTGATCATCCCTAAGTAATCAATGCCCTGCTCGCCATCCTTTTATTGACGATCCTGAGAACCACTTTAGCTGAGTGCAAAATCAAGCTTATTATTCTCTTGACCTCACATGATGTACCCATTACCATTTTTGGAATAGGAATTAACACTGATCTCACAAAGCCTTCCGGCCAGATTCCTTCCTCATAGATACTACGAATGCCCATAGAGAGCCTTCCTCCCACATTTTCCTAGACCATTTGTAGTTCCGCTGGAATGGTCTACCCCCATGGTTGTACTTGATTTCATCTTCTTCAATGCCCTTTCTATATCATCGTTGAGTATGCAAGGACATAAGCTATCATCATCTATGCCATGTTTTCTTTCTGTATCTAACCTTGCTGGCCTAAGTTCTTTACCATACAGTTCTTCTGCATATATGCCTGCAATCTCTCTTTGATCTTTTCTGCGTCAAATATCATCTCTCCCGACTAATCTCTAACATTAACACAGATCTTTCCTTCTTACTTTCCGATTGTGTTTTAACCTTCTTGTTCAGCGCACCAATTTCACCCTTACCCTGCAAGATTTCACAATCCTCACACAGCATCTTCCACCATGCTACTTTTGCTTTATTTGTTACCCGTCTAAATTTATTATTTAACTTTTTGTACTTCCTTCTGCCTAATCCTGTGTTTACATTCTTCCATTTCCTTCTCTCATCTATTTTTCTAATCATCTCATCCATGACCCATGGTTTCCTTGTCATTTTTCCCATTAACGATTCCTATAGTTTCTTTTGTGGTCATTGATATCTCTTTTCAGAGATATTTCCATTTTTTCTCGATAGTACTCAGCTCTCTTCCCTCATTCATGATTTTCTCTACAGCCTGCTGATACTCCTTTCATGTCAGTCTAGTCAATTATTAGACATTCAATTTCCTAACCTTTCTTTCCTATCTTATGATTTTGAATTGGATGCCACACTTCATAACTACGAAATTGTGATCAGTTTGCATCCGCTCCTGGGAAACTGTGTGAATTGAACACACTGTTCCTAACAGTTATTATCATAATTATATAATCTAACTGATACCTATTTGAGTCACCTGGCATTTCCTATGTATACCTACGCTTTTGTGGTGGCTAAACCAAGTGTTGGTGATGACTAACCTTTGTCTCCTGAAGAATTCAATTGTTTTCTCCCTGCAGTCATTCCTTGTACCTAAGCCTTAATCCCTTAACATAAAACCTTGATGCTTGGTGGCATGTATACCTGAACAATGACCAAGTTCATCGATTCTGCTTTTACTAGTAATATTCTATCCTTTGTATTTGCTGTATGTTAATTATGCTTCTTCCTACCTTTTTATTCAATATTATGGCAACCCCTCATTGGCTCTTGTCACCTCTGCTATTTAATACTCTATGTCTATCACTCCATTAATCCCCACTATTCTACGATATCAACTCACATAGACCTAAATTATCTACATCTGCATCCACATATTACTCTGCAAGCACACCTGGATGGGGGTGCTTGGTCACCACCCGGAATTAAGAATGAAACGGCATGAAAAACCCATGAATTCATGCCAATCTACAAACCCAAATTTTCATATATTATTGCAAAAACTCTACACATGCAGATACTGTCAACTAACACACACATGTAGCTACTAATATACCTTATATCAACGCAAAGTTCAATCTTCCCCCGACTTGTAAATGAAATCTCTTTAATATTTCTATGGTGACTTTGGTGTCTTACTGTTATGGTTCTTGATTGTCCGTGGAAAGAATGAGTATTTTTATCTACCTATGCTCGAATTTATCTCTCTCGTCCAATCTCTGTGGTCCGATCTACCTAAGTAGTGTGGGGTCATAATTATAATTTTAGTGTCATTGTTACACATGCTTGTTCTGAACTTTCCTAAAAGTCTCAGTCTGGCTTCTTCTCTTGGCAACTCAAGTGGATCATGGCCTAATTCCCCTTAAACCTGTGACAATCGTCTTCACTTTATAACAATTTTTCAAGAATCGTTCACACTTTTGAAATTTCATCAGAAATTCTCTACCATCTATTCTCATCTTTGAGAGGGCATATGTCCTCAGCTGTTTCATCACATACATTGTCCGGTATTCTTGGGAGGTTCCATGAAGTGCTTCATCCTGAGTGGAAATAGTAAAATGTGGTGTATTCCCTTTTAAATAATAGGAATAAATTGTTTTTTTCCCTTTTTGACGTGTGTAACAGAAGAAAGTATAGATGAACGATTTTCTAACATCTAGAATGAAATAAATACTTGAAAGAGAAAAAGCAAACTTATGATAGTTTTATGTTTGTTGGCGATTTTGTGATAAAAACATTCTTTCACTTATGCATCTGCTATGTACAACACAACGACTACGATACAAAAGCTTTTCGTGCGTTTGGTCATTTACTAAGATGTAAGTTTTTGGCGGGTTAAGTGCCCAAGAAGGCAGAATACGCAAGACCAAGCAAAGATTGATATCAATGTGGGAGTGGGAATATCAAGATGACTACAGTATGGTACATGGCGTGATTACGGAAGGACGATCATTCTTTCTTGTTTATTCACTCATTCAAACTGTGTTGATAACGAACCGTTTATGGGCTTATATTGGCAACTCTGCGAAGAAGTGAGGAGCAAATGGCAACAATGCGTGAAGTTATGAGCCCCGTCCGCTCTTCAAATGTTTACAGCGGGGTTTTAAGTTAAATAACTGGAGTTGGAAGTGGAGAATGAAATAAGTCTTGAACTTTGAAACCCTTCAATAAAAGCCATCTTCATCTCGCCTTAAAATTGATATTTAGAATGAAGATATTTTGTACAATGTGATCGAGATCATTTGAAGTGTTCACCTATTCGGTCTTATTGTGTTAAGTTTGAATTCATTGTGTTTCCTGTGTAGCCATCTAGATTTTAATGGATGTCATTGTGTGTGACAATTTGTGGAATTGAAAAATGTATATTTTGGATGCATCTCGCAGACAAGTCTGCTGTATAGTTTTGAAAATGACTTGCAAACGGTTTCTTCGGAATTTCGTGCATCTGAAGAAGTTCTCATCCAATTCTTCCTTAAAAAGCCGCGATGTGAGAGTTAGATTTGCCCCCAGCCCAACCGGTAAGTTTTTCCATATTTGATATTTTATATAATAATCTCATGTATCCTCAAAACAATACACTAATCTATTATTTGTGGGATTGTGGACGAATGTATAACTATTGACTCACAATTGCATCATTCCACTTTTATCATGTGAATTATTCTAATCTTAAAGTAACTTAATTTTTAGAATAAATTCAATCATTCTCTTGTCCTAGCGGTAAGAATATTTTTAGAAATTAGAATGTCGCCACAAGGACAACACTAATATTTTGTAGGGCAACTTCATTTGGGAAGCATCCGAACTGCCCTATATAACTATTTGTTTGCTAAGTCAAGAGGTGGCAACTTCATACTACGAATAGAGGACACTGATCAAAGCCGATTAGTTTGCGGAGCCACTGAACAATTGGAAGAAGATCTAAAATGGATTGGCCTAACCCCAGATGAAGGACCAAGCATTGGCGGTCCCTATGGTCCATATGTGCAATCCAAGAGACTAAGCGTTTATAAGGTTCGTTCCTCCTATATTCAAAGTGATTTTTGGTTGATTGAATGCTCCTTATTGTGTGATTAATAATGTTCTAATATATTATGTGATCTTTTTTCAGTTTCCTTGGGTTGTCCCATTGTATTGTTTATCTTGTTCCCAGAAATAAAACACATTCCTGGAAATAAAATGATAGCATGGTGAGGGAACTCAAGGAAACTATTGTCTGTTCATAATATTGGAATAATACGTAACTTCCTTTTAGATTTAAAACATAGGGACTTAAAAATATATTATTTAAAATCATACATTCCATTTGTTGATGACGTTTACAAAGGATGTGGTAAGATTCAGCAGGAACTCATAACCTCATATCTATTTATTTCCTTAACAACTGAATGTTTTCCCTATTTTGAGAAACCACTGGTATTTTTTTGCCATGGTGCTTTATCTCTACATTGTCTAATGTAGGTGAAGCCATAGGCTTTCGTCATTTGTAACAAATGGTTCCACTACAGTTATAGGACCATGCCCTTGTTACTGCCATGTTCAGAATTTTATATTTAATATAAAGTCAACTTTAACCACTATTATCGATTTTTATGGTCAGTCAAAAAGTTTAAACTAGTACTAGCAAAGTTAGAATCCAGCAAATAATATGAGATGATGCTCATTTACTACTTAAATCTACTGATTCTTGCCACAGACATCTGTAAGTGGAGATGAATATACAAATACAATAAAAACTAATGAGTAAGCACCGCTGGAAAATGGTCAGTGCATACATTGAATATTTAAAGAACAGAAATTGCAATTTTTTAATTATTATTTCTCACTTATGGGGAAATAGTACTCAGAGAAATTTACTACAAAATTAAATCAAATATTTTTGAGTGGATTAGTATATCACACAGGAAACTTAGCATGTTGACATGTGTACACTAGAACCTAGTGCTATTGCATATTAAGTATAAAGAATAGGCATTCTTCTGTTAGCAAAACCAAAGTAAAGACTTCATATACTTTTAATTGCAAAAATGGTTTCTGTTTTCACATGTTGATTAAAATTTTATCAAAATATCATGCATGCAATCGTGTTTTCCGTTTGGTACACCTACATCTTTGACTCACTGAAATTATTCTTGCCTTTGTTACCCAATGAGAAATGTCTTGTGTAAGACACTAATCAAAGATAAAAAAAACCCTGTCCACTCAATTTTTTCCCTTATAAATATTTTAGGGATTACCATAATACACCAAACCTAATCCCTACTGGGAAGACTTCTCTGAAATGCTCTGTGCAACGAGGCCCTTACTAAAGAAATGGTAATTCCTGACTTATAGAAAGTCGTTTACCTCAGGGATTTCATGGTTTCATTATATATGAAGGCCAAATGGTAAAGTCTGCAAGTTTTTTTTGGGTACTATTGCCACAACTTTAAAGCTTACCAAGGGTTTTTTTCTTTCAAGATAGGCTGCTTGTCTAGAGTTGGGAAAGACTGGCTTTCAACCATTTTTGGCCACTGAATAGAGGAAATTCCATGTATCCTTTGGTTGTGGTGAGAGGGGTAGATTTTAACATAGGCATAAATGGTATCATAATTACTGTAATTAAAATTATTTATGCAAAAAACTGGTTATCGATATAATAATATTAATGCTGGGTATTTGCCTAATAGTAGTGGTTGTTAAGATACATTTCAATTTACCAGTCAAAATGTTACCTTAAAAATGATTAATCTAGCAATAATATTTTGTTCATCCTGATGTGTCATGGCTTAATATCTACCTGCTAGTGATGGGGTGTGAGCAATGGATGTTAGGGTGGGTACCAAGGTAGATCTTCTGAAGAGATACTGGTGTGTTTAGAAGAGTACAAGTGGGCCTGGGATATTACTAATGTTTGATCTCACTGGTGGAATGCTGCACTTGGCAAACGTTTGTAACCTTGCACACTCAATATTTCACAGCTTAATGTCAAATAAAATCCTCCGATGGAATATATGATTGCATAGTTAATATATAATTTACCATTCAAAATTCCGAAATAATGATGCTTGAACTGGCACTTGGAATGTGAAAGGTTTGCAGAGAAAAGAACATGAGTTGACACACAATGTTGATTGCAAAACAGTTAATTGCACAATGAATGCTTGTCCTGTGTGTTTGTGTACAAACAAAGCACAAAGCGTGTGATATAGTTGGCATTGATGGCAAGGTTTGGTAGTATGGTCAGTAGTCATTGATAGTATGCGTTGTGATCAGGGTGTAGACTTGATTCTGAATAAAATTACTACAAATCATTCTAGGAAATACTAGTTTTTCCTATATTCTCTGAGTTTGTGTGAAAATTTATATTTGAAAAGCAGTGATTGCAGCTTGTTATACGCAAGTGAATGACAGGACTGAAAACAGAAAGGTTGAGTTCTAGGATTAATTAAGGAAAGTATTGAATAATTTAGACTCTGCTGAAAGAATAGTAATTCATATATATTAGGAGGCATGAATGGTTGGGTTGTATTTAGAAGGGATGGATGCCTCTAAAAATGTTATGGTCAGATGATGAATTTTGGGTGAATGTCATTAAAAATATACCAAGGGCTCTATAAATTTACTGGACTGAGTTATTTATTTTTCAGGAGACAGTTGAAGAAATGCTTGACAGAAAGGCTGCATACATGTGTTTCTGCACTGAGTCAAGGTTAGAATTGCTTAGAAAGGATTCTTTGAGGCGGGGGCAGATTCCTCGCTATGACAATCGTTGCCGCCATATTGACCCAGACACTGCCAAAAAACGAGCCTTGAATGGAGACAGCTACTGCGTCAGGTTTAAGGTTTTTGTAATCCATTATTTACCTTTGTAGTAATATGCGACAGTAAATACTTGTATGTAGTTTGCTTTGGGTGTGAATTGTTTATCATCATTTGCTTAGTGAGTAAGTCAGCTGATATCCTCAATACTACCTTGTTTTATATATAAATGTGACTCTTCCCGCTGCCACAATTTTACTTGCTATTTATTTACATTTGCCCAACTCAGTTTATTTCTACTTAGTTTTGGTTTAATCATCAGATTGAAATAAATGATATTGTTTAAGTATGTCGACATTCCTGTTATCTATTGGTGAAGATGCCCTGGAACCTATACTACAGTAAGAAAGATAAAAAGAGGCTGGTCAGTATATATTAGGTCAATTGAAATACTCATTAATCTTTAGAGATACATTTCCTCATATACGTGTCATTTGTTTCATTGTTGTTTCATTGTCGCATATCATTTTTTATTTCTTTTTCTTATGGGAAGAGACATGAAGTTAAAATAAACATTTTGTGAATGGAAGTCTGCAAATCCATGGCATGTGGTGTGCTGGAGAAGTGGTGAGGATATAACCAATATCCAGGCCAATTAATAGATGAGGGCTGTAAGCAGACAAACACTCTTCTCAGGTTTTTCTTTGTATTTTTGCATCAGAACTTGTAGCTCACTCATGTTGAAAAGAACGTCCTTGGCAAGTTTCGTCACCATCACTTTGGAAGGGAGATTCCTCACCCTTGCTCTTTTTCTCCTCTCCCACCAGGATTATTCTTTCATTGCTTCCAGCTTCTCATATTGACAAAGTGTCACTTCAAAATCTGTGGACTGCATCCAAATTTTCAATTTCTCCTTCATTAATCTGTTAAACGGTTTATTAATGCAAACATCTAAAGGTTGAAGCTGGCTCTTTATGCTACTTGGAATTACAGCAATTTGAGTTTTCAATTAGTTGATTTTATTGTACACTGTTATGTGATTCCAAAACTGATCCCAGTTTTCAGGACATCTAGACCACACATTGCCAATCCAGAACTTCATCCCCCGTTTATCCATCCAGCTCTTAGGATGAATGTGCAAAAATATACTTAATGGCAGGTTTTCCTTGGGCAAGGTTTTTCTTCTGAAAATCAGGTGGTGATTTTGTTCCATCAGCATATTTATAACAGTAAGGCAACATGACTGTAATGTGTTTTCTCATGCCCACAAGTTTAAACAACTTTTTGCGCCTGTTGAATTAAATTTTTTTTGAAGGGATATTGAACATCATTGGGATATCATCCATCATTCCTATTTGTGAAAGGTCAACATTTTCTCTTTTTCTTGCATTAATGGCCAATCAATGCAACTCAGTAATCTTGTCTTCATATTCTGTTGACATCTTTTGTCCTATTTTAGTTTTAGTCCTCATATGTAGGTCATTTCTCCTCATGAATCTGGAGCACTCTGATGTTGATCTTGTAAAATCAGCGATTTCTTCACCCCCGACTTTGGGGGGGAGGTTCCCACTCTTGCTCTCTCTCTCTCAATTTTCACTCATTCAGCTGCTATAATTGCCGTTTGTTTTGTTAATGCTTCTGGTTTTTATAATTCATTCAGTTTTACTTGACTTTTGTGTGTGTATCTGTGTGCATCCCAGTTTCACAAAATGTAGTGGTTTTTTCAGTACTAAAGAATGATGCTGCTACCAAATGAACTAAATTTCGATTTTCTTGTTTGTCTATTGAACAATGTTGTTTTAAGGTCATTGTATTTAATTTTGAAGTCGTGAAACGTTCATAAATGGAAATGAATAAGAAAAAGAGCAGTGTATACTAATTTTACTTTTCTAAAAAGTCATCATGTTACCTTGAGAGCTAAGTTACAATTTTTCATCATATTCATTCAACTTTAAAATGAACCAAGTCATCTCCTATCAAGATTTCTAGCTTCTCCTCAATTTTATGACCATTGTCAATGGTATATATAAATTCCTTTGAATGAGATAATTTGTATTATGTTTGGTTAAATTATCTTTGCCTTGCATTTGTGATTCACTTAATTATAATTTTAATTAAACAACACATTTTCAGTAACCAAGAAAATCATTTATTATTGCTTAATTTAAATGAAAAGCAAACTTTTTTGTACCTTACATTTATCGTATGAAAGTATGAGAGGTGTTACATGAGGTCTTTTGAAATATAAAAGGATAGATCTAATATATTCCTGGGGCAGAAATATTATGCATGGATAACCTATAAGGGGTATAATGAACCCACGCATAAGTTTTCTGTAATAGAATATCAACATATATATATTTTGAATAAATTAAACCAGTTCATGAAAATTGTGTTTACATTTTTAATCAAATAGTGTGATTTCAATTGATTGGTTGATTTCAAACAATGGGAATCCAGCATTGCGGGTTTAATTTTTAAATGTTAAGTTACTGGTGCTGTAATGATAATACTCAAAGGAATTTGGCACCTCAAAGTACGGAGCTAGTGGGTAGTTTGGATTTACCTCTCATGTGGTAATGAGATTTTTCAACCCACCAAAAGTTTCAAAGCCAGGAGATGGAGAAGATGCAGTAATCTCCATCCATTTGCAGCCTTAAGGTTCTTTTTTTATCAAATAGACAGCACCATGTCTGTATTTCATCCCTTTTTCTTTCATCCTGTTTTTCAATATTTTCATTGTCCTTTCAAGGATGATCAAATTCAGATGGCGATTTGAACAATTTGATAATATTTATATTTACTGCAATTTAAAATATTTTGGACTATTTTTAATGTTTATTTAGAGTCAGAAGTGATTGGTGTACAAATTAAAATTGTATTTTATATTGCTTTCTATGAATTATTATTTCATTCCAGTACATGTAAAATTTATTGTGAATCTATTTTTATCCATTTACACGTCAAAATTTAATCACTCTCATATGCACCAAAATTTCTTCCTTGAACAAGTAACTCATCACTCCTTATCAATTCTTACTTGATTGGCTACTCTAAACATTCATATGATATGCCATATCATGTGAGATGATTTTATTTTGTATTCACAGTAAAAGCTTTACTATAGAAATTGTTTTTGCATATATTTTTAAAATGCATGATTTATTTAGGATTGAATGATGTATGTATAAACTTTCAGATGGATGGGATGGACGGTCTAAAATTTCATGACCTAGTATATGGATCAATCATCTGTGGTGTTGATGAAGCTGACCCTGTGATATTGAAGGCTGATGGGTTTCCAACGTATCACTTGGCTAATATTGTGGATGATCATACTATGTGCATATCCCATGTCTTTCGTGGAGTTGAGTGGCAGATTTCAACCCCAAAGCACATTTTAATGTACAGGTTTGTATTAATTCAATGATACTCATTGAAGAAAAGACTGGAACAGTCTTCCATTAGATAGATTATGTCAAAATGTAATCAGTTGGTGAGATGTGGTGTGGTAGCTAATTTAACCCAAGTGGGTGCAGAGCCAGTAAATAACCTTGAAGATGGTAGGATTTTTCAATGGTATTCCATCCCTATTTGGGGTGAATGCTATGTAGAGGTCACTTTAAGCAGAGTATGTCATCTGTCAGATGGAGCATTAAACTATGGACCCCTCGGCACTATTTTTAAGGGTATTCTAATGCTGGTACCATGTTTCTCTCCATCCTGCCTCCATTTCCTGAATATTCTATCCATACCAAATTACCCACCTACCTCTCTAGGTGAATAGGACCTTAGCTGTCGGTGATCTACCCTGATAACTACAAACTATTCCAATCAGTTCATATACTATTAGTAAACATATGAAATTTGTTGTCTCAGGTATAACTTCATGGAATTTGCATAACATATTGAAATTAACGAAATAAATTTAATAATAATTATTTCATTACATTTCAATATTAGTAAACATGTTTATGAAACCATATTTATGATGACATTAGTTTTTTAGTTATTGTGTCAACAAAAAACTTATCACATACATACTGGTGACATCCAGAAAATGGTCAGATTTCTAGGTTTAGATTATTATTATAACAAAGATATTGAGAAATTAAATTCTTCCCATAGTACAAGGGATGCTCATAAACTAAGGGCCGTTTGGTCACAGGAAAAAATATACTCATACGAAACACATTTTATTGACACTTTTAGTTAGTTACAAACCTACTTCACTTCTCTACATAGTCGCTGTTCACTTCTAAGCATTTTATGTACCGCTGCACCAGCTTCTTTAACCCCTCTGCATAGAACCCCAGCCTGAGAGTTGAACCAATTGGCAATGCCGTTCTTGAGTTCCTCTTCGGTTTTGAAGCCTTGTCCACCGAGCCACTGTTTCGAGTGCAAGAAGAGGAAGTAGTCGCTAGGTGCAAGATCAGGACTGTACGGTGGGCGGTCAAAGAGTTCCCAATGCAAATTTTGAATTTTCTTATTGGTTTTGGCAGCAGTGTTTTGGTACCCACCTTGCACACAACTTGTGGTATCCAAGGTTTTCCGTGACAATATTGTAGACAGTGTGGGTCGCGGTAGTCCAGGGGGTAGAGCGTTGGGCTACTGACCAGAGGGTCCCGGGTTCGAGTCCCGGGCATGGCACTCTGGGCACCTGCAGCTCCACCCAAGCTATGAGATTTTTTGGGTACCAGGTCCCCCTGGGAAACCATAACCGGCACAGGGATAGGAACTGGCCCCCCTACCCTGATGTGTGAATTTCACCCACCGTCGGGCTTGATACTGGGTGAACTCTACCATCACCTACCAAACCGACCTTCGGGTTGATTACTGTGTTTATGGTTTTTTTATGGTTATTGTAGACAGTAGTGCGTCAAAGTTGAGGAAATTGTTCAGCCATGCCATTAATCGTTATTGACGATCACATCGCAGTGTTTGTTCCACTTGCAAAACAATTCCATCGGTCAGAATACTGGGCCTGCCACTTCGCTCTTCGTCATGGACATTTGTTCTTCCATTTTTAAAATCATGGCCTCTGGCCAAGGTCTAGCCTTTCCATCACTCATAACTGTAGGTCCATAAACTAGGCATAACTCCCGATGAATTTCAGCAGCCGATAATCCTTTTGCATACAAGAATCGTTTGACAGAACGCACTTCACAGCTGGTGGGATGAACGATTGTTGTGGACATTGTTGTTTGCATGCACAGGCAAGTAAACGACTTCTGAAACAAAACAAATGCTGCTATAGCTTCTCAATGAATCAGTAAATGGCACTGCAGGAGTAAAACTGTGTTCTGAAGTGCCAATATTTAAATATAAGCAAACGGCCCTTACTTTATGAGTATGCCTCATGTAATAGGTTTTGATAATCTCCATATCTTCACCTTTTCATTCACAAGGAAAATTTATATTCACCAGGGACTGTAACTAATATAAAGTCAAAAATTTTGCATCATATTAGGATACCATCTCCCTTGGATGATTGTTATCAAGACAATGCTTCCTCTGAATAGCATAAACTTTCAGTAGTTTCAAGCGTAAAAATATTATTTTTCAAATATCCAAAAGAGAAATTGAAAAATGTGTATCTAATAAGATGCTGGCATTTTGAAAAAGTTGGGAGAAATACCAACACAGTTTAAATAAGGATTTAGCTGAACAGCACATAAAATGGGAGAGATAAATAAACTGATGGGATTGAATAATTAGTAGCTTGGGAAAACTTTCTAATCGGAAAGTCAGTGATATAATGTCAGTTGTGAAATATTTTTGTAGCAGGTTGTTGTTTCATGTTCAGAAGTTGTTTGATCAGTATTTTGTGTGTATAGGTAGACACTTTGAAAAGGGAAATTATTTATAATGGATCTTTTTTCTCAATGGTATGTATAGCATGCCAAAATATTTTCTTGCTATGTATTTTATATTATAATGAGATCTATCAACAATTATTCTATTTCAGGGCATTGGATTGGACGCCTCCATTATTTGGCCACTTACCCCTCATTCTGAATGCTGATGGCTCTAAGCTCTCTAAAAGACAAGGAGATATACAAATCAATTATTACAGGGAAGATGGCATCTTTCCTGGTACCCTATTAAATTATGTCACAGATGCTGGAGGTGGATTCAGAGACAGGGAACAAAATACAAGCTTAACCATTGATGAACTTGTTTCTCATGTGAGTAAAAAAATAGTTTCCTTACCAAGAATCCAAATGCTACTTAGTACTCATATTAGAGGTTATATTTTGAATTATCTGGCCACCTTGAATATTCATTAATGTTCTTTGTGGTGGCTATGTTTCATGAGTCTAATTTTTGCTTTGTTGCTTTACCGAGATTAGGTAAATGTGTCTTCAATGAATAATGGTTGTCTAATTCACACATCTTGCTCAGTTAATGAAGTCACTTGATAGACTTTGCTGGAAAATTAGATCTTTCAACAATGAATGATTTATAAAGGTTCTTATCACCCTAGGAGAGTCATGAGAGTTCTAAATGATGGAGGGAAATAGTTGAAATTTAATGCCATTACTAGAACCTGATGTCCACCAATATGAGTATGTAAATCTAAATGTGCTTGGAGTTCTGGTAAGATTGATGGCTGCTACCATGTTATCAGTGACCATGGTTTGTTGGCTTTGGAAGATAAAACCAGGCCTCAGAGCATTGCATCTTCGGTTATGCTATTGTTAGCCTGCTGTTTAGTAGTAGTCATATCCTGTAAGAAATGTCCTTCCAATGTGGGAACAAATATGTGGGTCATAAGTCCTTAGGAATAAATAGCCAAACAGATTACTTTGGGTAGATTTTTTTTATTTTTCAACATAATCCCCTTTTTTCTTGATACCATTTTACCAGCATTTGTCCAACTTTTTTAAGTCATTTAAAAATGAAGATTTTGAAATATTCGCAGAATAGGCATCTTTGTTGATGATGACCTTCTCATTTTACATGAATTCTTTTCTGCTGTGCCTCTTTTTCAAGTTTGGAAATTAAAAAAGTTATTGTGGATCAGTCATCAGGTGAATATGGTGGATGTTGTATTAATTCAAACTTTGATTCAGTAATTTTTGCCATGAAAACTGCACAGGTGTGTATGCACCTATGCCTTGTCTTGATGGAAGAGAAATGTTTTCTTTGATGGAGTTCTCTCGGGTCTTCCACCAGGTGAGGAGTTCCATATTGGCCCACATTTTGATGCTCGATTCATGCATTGTCCTCAGGGTAGATGAGTGCTACTCTGTATTTGGCCATCTTATATATATGAGCCCATGGGTCAGGTGACTCGTGATTGGTCTGTGGTAGAAGAGCCTCTGGGTTGGCCCAATTTTAGGCATATCACCAGATAAATACAGAGCCCATCATTAGGATCAACTTTTCCAAAAATTTTTATCTTGTTTTCGATTAAAAATGTTCTTTTTTTTCCTCATCTTTTCATTGTCAAGCAGGTTAAAATTTATGTTTCCAAGTATTGAGGAAAACTTAACACTTGATATTCTGAGCTGCCTCAACTTTTGACTAGTGCAATCACCTATCCGACTTTCAAGTTTTGTGTAGAAAATAAAATATTTTTGATTCAGTGTAGTTTTGATGTAAAAAAGCAAGTTCAAATACTTTTTATTATCCAGGAGCCCATCACTATTATAACTGTTGCGTAGAGGCAATGCAGATTATCCCATTTGTCAGTCACCAATTCTTGCGTTTTTCATGCTTTATTACGTTTGGGTCAGGAATCATTTTAATTCCTCATAATTACCACTTATTTGTGAAATGAAACATATCCTGCAGGTGTTCTTTCAATGCATAAATTATCTAGCCAACTCCTAATCATCCAGTGCATCCATTTCATAGCATGAATCAGTTCAAAGGTAGATTACCTTATAATAATAAACTCAACCTCCCTGCTTTCAATTACCTCCTTCAATTACCACGTTTCCGTGCCATACATAGCTACGCTCCATATCAAAGTTTTTACGAGTCTTTTCTTAATATACTTACTCATCGTCCCTGTCATCAACTCCCTCCTTGTGAAAACCGCTTTGCCTATTGCAATTCTTCTTACGTCCCTACTACTTTGACGGTGTTGGTCCAAAACACTTCCGAGATGCGTAAACTGTTCTACCTGCTCTAGCTTTTGCCCTCCTATTTTAATGTTTAGCTTAGCCTTTTTCTTTCTAGGAAATCGCATAACTTTTGTTTAATTAATATTGATTCTCATCCTATACTTGTTGCACTGAATTTCCAATTCAGTCAGCAATGCTTGCAACCCCTTGGCTGACTGATACACTAAAGCTTAGTTATCAGCAAACCTAACTGATTTTACGAATTCCCTGCCCACTTTCATTCCAACCTCCAGTTCTTCCCATGCCTCTTTAATCATTTCCTCTACATACAGGTTGAACAGCAACAGTGATAATGGGCAACCTTGCCTTACACCTCTTCCTAATAGTGCCCATCCGGACTCCCCGTTTCCCACTCGGACCTGAGCAGTCTGAGACATGTGCAGGTTGTGGATTAGCCTCCTTTCCCTCCAATCTATTCCTATTTTCTTCATTATACTCATTAGTTTTTCCCAATTCACTCTATCAAACGCTTTTTCGAAAACTACAAAACAGGCAAATACCTCCTGGTTGTATTCTCTATTCCTCTTGATAAGTGATATCATTAATGCAATGGGATCGCGTGTACCTCTCCCCTTCCTAAACCCAAACTGATCATCCCCTAAGTAATCATTTGCTCTACACTCTATCCCTCTGTTGATGATTTAATTTACCATGATGATAATTAACACGTTTCTCCCACAGAATTCAATTACTTTCTTTCTATGGTAATTCCTTGTGCCTAAACCTAAATCCCCTACCTCATCCCCATCTCTTCTTATACCTATCGTTGCATTCCAATCCCCTTTTACTGTCAAATCTTCCCCTTCAGGAACTCATGTGATTATATCCTCCAACTGATTGTATATCCTATCAACTTCTTCCTCCTTATGATTACTCAGTGGAATGTATACCATAACCATGACCAAGTTTGTCGGTACTGCTTTTATCTCTTCCAGTGATATTGTATCTGTTGTTTGTTCTATTATTGAAAACCCTCTTCGGCTCTTGTCCCACCACTGTATATTATTCTATAACTATCACTCCAGCAATCCCTGCTATCCTTCCCTCTGACCTTGCCTAGACCTAAAATATCTAATTTTCCTCTCTCCTTCTCTGATTTTATATTGTCTAATTTTCCTGTCCTTAACATTTTTGTAACATTCCATGTTCCTATTCCAAGTAATTTAGTTTTCTTCTTCTGTGTCTTGTGTACTCCTGCTGTCGGTTTAGCTTTGCATGGCTTTCATGAGATGATGACCATGGAAGCCTTGCCTCTCCCACTACCAGCCACAACACATGGCTGATTGGGGCAAGTTCCATAGTTGCCAGGATTCATATTCTCTATACTGTCCATCATATAAATCTTGGGAATAATAATTGTGTTGGTTTCTGGTTGCCTTCCTTAATAGTGTTTTTAACATGACATCATCACTCAATGGCTGCCTCACTGGGGCCAGACACCTTTACAGCTACCTCGCAGAGGAGCAGATGCTGTATGGGCTACCTTTTGTCTGGCTCCTAAACTTTGACCTATCTGGCATGGGTGATCCTACCAGGAACAATTATTATTACTCCCGCCAGCACAGCTCTAGGGGTCATCAGATCGCACAAGCCCTTCCACCGCGTGAAGGTTGTTGTCCAGGGAGGGAAAAGGGAGTCATATTCAGTATCTGGAGCAATTATCGTTGCTCTTGCCAGCACAACTCTAGGAGTCATTGGAACACACAAGCCCCTCTACCACATCAAGGTTGTAGTCCATTGTAGTAGTTAGATTATATATAAATTAAAGTGAGGGAGCAAAATATTGTTTTATATACTGTGCAAAAATTAGTATTGTTTCTAAGGTAAAACTAGAAATTCTGATTACATTTTTACTTTCAGTATTTTGTACTTAGCGGTTTGCATATTGACAATCAAATATTATTGATTTTGCCGTTCTGGGATAGAAAAACTAGGATTGCAATCATTATGCAGTGCCATGACACTCACGTATTGATTACTGATGCCTCTATTGTTAAAACTTTTCTTCTTTTTAACAGTTTGACATTGCCCTAGTTGGTACAAACTCCTGTAGACTTCGTCCTGATCGACTTGGGGATTTTAATAGAATGGAAATAAAACGTCTTCTTAAAAATGAAGAATCAAGTAAAGTACTAATCAATAAACTCCAGAGCATGATTAAGGAAACATTCCATGGGTAACTATTTGTCTCTTATTTAAGCTGGAAATGGATGAGATACGATTGTTACTGTTATCTGTTGGATTTCAGTTGATTTCCCTGAGTAGCAGTGGTATAATGAGCACTTAAATCTTCATTAAAAATTGATTTAACATCAGTTAATGTATGAGTGAGTAAAAGGTAATTAGTCATTTGTAAAGTTATACAACCCATACTTGATGGCAAATGAAAATATGGTTATGAGAGATTACGTGAACGTTGTGTGCCTGTCTTGTTCTTTGTAGTCTTTTTTTAGGAATGTATGGTATGACTGTCAAGGGGCACTTTGAAGGATATATTGTTGAGTTCTGTGTGAATAAAATTCTTCATTGCCGAGGTGCCTTCTTACAAGGGATTTTTTCTCAATTTTTTTATTCAAATTTCAATTCCAATAACATTTGTAGTCAAGGTTTCATGTGTTGTTGGATGCATCATAATATTAAAATTTTTGCATTTGATAATTGCATCAAAGTGTTGCTCACAAACCTTGAAAGCCAGGAAATCTCATTATTATTACCTTCTTGAAACATTTATAATTTTTTTACCTTCCCCCTGATTCATCATATTTTTTGGTGTTTATTTTGCTTTATAAAGAGAGATTGAACATTATGGACAAGAATAGGGAAAATATAAAAAATGACATTAGGTAAGATATGCAGATACATATTCTGGAAAACGGAGAAAATAAATTCAATTTAAATCAGATATCTGTTGGAACTCAGTAATACTTACCTGAGAGACGTTGACGTTTTTCTTGTAGATGATGTCTTACTTTTGAGAATAGGATTCCTGCAATCCCACAGATTTGAGTACACTGATCTCCATTATCTTAGTTTGAAGTTGAGAAGAACACTATTTGTCTTATTTGCCTAAATTTCTGTGTTTCAAATATTCTCTTGTCTTAAAGTGTCTTCCTTCGATACTTTTGAAGGTAGACAATGCAAACAAAGAGTTATCATATGTGATTGTTGGTGGATTTTTAAAGAATCCAGTGTATTTGGCTATAAAAATGGTGATGAAAACAGTGGATAGGTTTGTCTCTTACTTGTAAAAATCTGAACATTTGGAGCTCATGAATCAATTTAATGAAGTTACAAATGAAAACTGCTTTTATGAATTCCATTTGAACAAACAACTAAAGTACTCCATTCATATATTTAACTTCTTAACCAATCAGTATATTTGACCTATAAGTCCTTTTACTGAATGTGTTAAATGAAAAGTAAAACTGGGAGAATTAGGACTTTAAATGCCAAGTGCTGATTTTTCACTTAATATATGTATACCAGTATCATAAACACTCTTTGAATTTTATATTAAATAAAATTTATTGTTGTGATAACCTTTGTTGTCTTTATCTTCAACATGTGTCAAATAGTATTGATTGCATTTTAAGTTTTTACGGCATATCATGATGTATCACTTTCATTTTTGGTATTTTTGTGAGCAGGTAGTCCTCCCATATCTCCTTTTAGGTCAACATGTATCTAATAGATGTATAACAAACTGGTTATGGATTCATTTGTTTTTCATAATTCCAGTGGTGATCGTGAGCTTGAAATGGAAGAAAGTCACATTTGTAGAATACTTCATTGGAGCAGCAATCGCATTCACCGTCTAAAGGACTTGGTTTCTCCACAGTTTGCCTTTTTGTGGGTTTTACCAGCATCTGATAGGCATTCAAGTGATACAGGTTGGTGATAGTAGTCTATTAAAATATTTATTGAATGCATGTTTATTATACCCAAGAAAATCCATATCCTTAAAATTCTAATTTGTAACCTGGATTAATTTTTGCTTGAATCAAGTACCTCTTTATTCACATATCATAAAATAGAAAATATATAAATGTATGTATATGTAATTGCTTAGGAATACGGTGTGACTGTATCAACCCAGATAATGGTATTTTGTAGTAAACTTTCCCCTTTTTACTCAATTTGGTGATTATTATGTATATATAGTATTTTTCTGTTTTGGCATTTTGTCTTTAATGGAGAGAAGATGAAATTAGGAAAGAACTTCAGCCAGACTATTTGGTTTTTAGTATTTATATTTTTCTTATTGTAATTTCAGATTTATTAGATAAACTTTCTATCGAGCTTGCAAACATACCTGATAAGGAATTTACGCAAGAAATCCTCAAGAATAAACTCCGTTGTTTTTCAAAAGAGATTGGAATGCCTTTCGGTAAAATAATGAAGTTAATTCGGGAAAAAATTACTGGATTAAAGGTTTGTATTTTTTTAATGGATGTTAAAATGGTTTGTAGTTATGTAAATAAGACACTATGTGTTCTTGCTGAAAATATAAATAAGACACTATGTGTTCTTGCTGAAAAAAATGTACTTGCTATGTTATTCCAGAGCTACTCTCAATCTACTACTTAATAATTAAATTCAAATTATAAAATTAGCATCAGTCCATATGTAGTTGGGATAACTTAAAGGTGTGGAACTGGGATGCATTAAAAAATCTTTACCTTTTTGCTTTTTTCCAATAATATTCTGGGGAAATGAGAGTATGGAGCTGCCTAACAGAAAACATTTTTGCTCTCAAATGAAGATGTGCTTAAGCATTTTCAACTGTATGATAATTATATCTATAAAGAATGAGTAGTGCATAATACATATTTGTAAGTTATCATCATGTGACTAACTTTAATTAGCAATGACCTTTAAAATGTTTCAGTGAAAGGATGAATTATCAAAATATTGAAAGAGCCATTTTATATTACATTTCAATTAAGATTTAAAGCGTGAATTTGGCTGGATATCAGAAACCATAAAATGTGTAGAAAATACTTTGAACATTAAAGGATAGGGGTGATTCATTCCTGTTAGATCATCAAACCAATAATTCTTTCCCTTTGAAACATTAGGCTGTAACCATTATATTTTCCCCGTACAAATTCTGTTAAATTATCTACTAACACAATCTTTTGTTATTGTGGATTAAAACCATTCATAAGTAATTTCACATAATTCACATTCCTCATCATTTTATAGTGCATCTATGTATATATTCTTCTTTTATTCTCAATAATTCGAACGATCAATTTTTAGGGTATAATTTTTTGCATTCCTTAACTCTTAAACTTCAATTAATATTTTATGATAGTAACTTTGTAAAATTTTGGTACCAATTAGGCCATATAAAGGGGTTTATCAGATTTGAGACTAAAATAACCAACTCTGAGTAAAGATCCCCACAAAAAATTATAATTAATAAAAGAGGATGGGCAGAAATTGATTTGGCATCTTTATTTGACCAGCTTTCACAATAAAATATTAATTTATGGTTATCCAAAAAATGTATTAAATTCTCATCTCTTACATAATAATTTGTTTACACGTTTAAATTTTTCCTTATTCAGAGGTATCTAAAACCTTTCTTAAAAATGTTGAGCAAGAGCTATTATATCTGCTGAAAACTGTTGATATTTTGAAGAATCGCAAAATATTTTTAATTACAATTTCAGTAGCTATTATCTTCTCTGTGGAATAAAGGAAATTAAAAATGTTTTTCCTCTGATATGGTTTGAGGGAATAAAATCTCGAAATGCTCTCTTAAGTCATCTAAGAATGTGTTATGAGAGGTAATGAAAGGAACCATTGATTAAGCTTTTAATAAAAATCATGACATATTAATTGCATAGTAGCATAATAATTCTGTGGTCACCATTACAATTGGTGTAAGTACACTGACCCCACTTGTCAGAGCAAAAGGGCTCTGCAGAATCACCAGAAAGATTTCAAATTAACCTAAACCAAAATCCATGTATGAATTCGTCAACAGAATAGGCAGGATGAATCTCCACTCCACCCATTGGCTGTTACTGTTTCTACTCGTTTCTCTTCAAAGAGAGCTTCAGAGCTCTATGAAACTACTACAAGCAATGAGAATGCATACGACACAAGACACACAGAAGACACAATAAGTAATGCATACAATAATAAGTATAATAGATAAACTGAACTTTTCCTTCCCTCTTCCATTTCGCATCTAGATGGGAACTGCCTACAGGCTTTTGAGAGGAATAGGGAATCATCAATTTCTAACAGAAAATTACATTTAATATAAACAATTTTTTATAGCTGCCATTGTCCTCAAAAAGTATTTATGGCATAAATCATGCATTACCTGTAGAGTGATAATTCTAGGTATTCTTGAAGCAGTTTTTAGTGGGAGGAATTGTATGGAGAGTAAGCCAAATATTTGAACCACTTGTTGATTAAAATTTGTGACTGCTGAAATAATCTATCAACATAAAAAAATAAAAAGTCAGCATAATCAAAGTATCTGGTGCTATGCATTAAAGGTTTTTTTTTTATTTTGGCAGGATGGCCCTGGTGTAGCTGAGATGCTTGATATACTAGGGAAAGATATTTCAGTTGAACGTCTTCAGCGAACATCAGTTCGACAAAAATCTTGACAAGTTTTTGTGTAGATTATGTAAATAGTTTGATTAAATCGTTAAGGTACTAATTAATTGTAAAATAAAATATTTATTTAAATGCTTCTTCTTATCTCCTAGCCCATCACCACATGTAAGTAATTCATAGTAGTTCTGCATTGTTTGCATCAGATCTTCCATCAGATTAATTGATGTTAATCCAAGTTGTCATTAAGCTTCCAGATTATCTATTTATGCGGAAAAAAGTTATAGTTATAACGTCAGATAATGGTTTTTAATATATTTTATTAAATAACATTTTTCTACAAAGATTTTATTTTTATACAAAAATTAGAGGTAATTTTTACACTGAAGACATTATGAATTCAGACACAGGTATGTTGTGCACATTTTAAACATATTTTTCACAATGGAAAGTGATTGGAGGTAACTTCAGCATGTTGTCAACTTACCAAAATCACTTATAATTGGCTGATAACTGAATTGAATTTAATATACATTGGAAATGTAACATACTTCAGAAAATCTCACTCCTGGAAAGAATATGCTATCATTCATCCTTTATACATCATAAAATACCATAGTGTTAAGGAAACCTTATTAAAACTGAGCCCACGGGGTCACTTCTATTTGAAAATTGTACATGAAGATGGGTTATTACATTCATATAATTCTGAAATTAATCCACCTACACTTGTTTTCCTTTGGTATTTCAGTTTTTATGTTTTATTACTGATTGCTTAAATATATGAGAAGTTGCAGAGGTTAGGTGATGTGTATACACCCCAGAACAGATCAATTTTTTACTTCGAGCTAGGGTGGTGCTTAGCATACACAACATGGACATAACTTTCTGGATAATTATTGTAAGGATATTGATTGAAAACATTTTTCATCTTTTCCTACTTAAATAGCTGTTTATATTAACAAATTGGAATGAGTTTTAAGTTATGATAGCCATAATAAACAAATTATTTCAATGAGTATGAAGTTTTCCAAGATTTCGCCGGAGTAGTTTATATCATTGGGAAAATTGGCGCATTTCTCTCAAACTTCTGACATGTTCTTTGATGTACACTTATATTTGATAAACATATGGGATATTTTTATAATGTGCAATTTTATGAAAGTATGTATACACTCATAATCCACTGTAACATTATTTTCAATTAAATAGTGATAATAATTATTTGCACAAAAGAACTTGCAAAATACGTAAAGTTAAACTATTGCAGAGATACAGATCTCATTAATTTAATTGCACCTGATATGAAAATACTGCGGTAAATTTGTGAAAGATAATCTCTAATAATTATAATACTGTAATCGTTGAGTTCTATTTTTTCTATTTAGATTACTCTAGAACATGTTACTATGCCAGCACCATTAGCATTGAATAGGTATATTCAGGTATCATTTATTAATTTTTTGTAATCTATACTCCAAGATTATAATCTTATGAGATAAACAATATTTCTACTAATCTCCTTAGGGAGGAAAAATTGCTGCAAGTATATTATACCAATAATGGATAGCTGTGAAGATCCTGATACAGCTGCGTTAAATGTAACAGTATACCTATTTATAATTTTTTAGATTTTCTGTGCTATAATTTTAAAATGTCCATAATAAGTTTGTACATTATCTTAAATGTTCTTGAATGGTAAAGCAAACAAATATATAAGCATAATAATATGGCTCATAAATGTAGCTTGGAGTTATCTAGTGTCTTTGGATACAATTGTTAAAATGGAAATATTTCTCGTTTTTTATTTCAGAAATCTCTAATTTATTTCTTTGAGCATAGGTTCTTACACCTATGGGTGGTTCCCTGTATAAATGCTGAGAAGTGTAGGACTACTTAGAAAATATGTAGAAATTCAGGAATTTTTTGTGCATACATAATTTAACAAATATGACTTAAGCTTTTTTGCCTAATGTAATCTAGGTTCACTCGTATGCCATTAAGGGAATGTTAAGGGCATTGATTCAGTCCAATTCGCCAGACTGCAGTGATGTCTATGTCATGCACTCATACCAACACTAACCTGTGCCAGGGAAGTGTTTTAGGGCCATAATTCTTTCAAAAACTATAGGTAAGGATGAAAGTGTTGGGAGGAATACAATAATTCACAGAGGGGTTATGCTATACTTAGCATTTAACATAGGCAGGGACTTTTTTCAAGACTCAATTGTACAATGGTTACAGTAGCAGTGGGTATTCTATGGAGCAGAGGCAAACAATGTGTTTATGTATGTGAACAGACCAAACTGATGGAGATAAAATTACTTTTTCTCCTTCATAGTGTAGGGGAAGCCACTACTTTGCAGTTTTATAACCTACAGCCTCTTCCGATGACCCAAATGGTTGTGTGGGCAATGCCAAGAAAGCAAAAATGACTAATATCAAAGAGGGCCACATAATTAAAAAATAGGCAAGCTTGATTTAATTATAATATCTTGATGACGATTGTATCAAATGTAGCTGATATGATATTCACAGGAATTCTATATGAACTATGCACCTATACTTTTCAGTAAGAAGAATAAAGAATAATGGGAAGTGATAGACATATGATTTATTTACTTGCGATTTTAATTGTCAATAGACAATTAGGTGAATAATTAACTATTGAATTTTATTTTAAAGTGTATCTGCAGCCTAAGTTAATGTTCTGTTGTCATCTGTGGTATGGTTCTTGCGATATCATTAGAAATATGTATAAACAATATGTACAGGATGCCACTGCATGATTCTATCTATTCCTTTCAAAGATAACTGTACAATTTTAGCATCAAAAACCTGGATAATGGGAGAAAGATTATAATAATTTAAGGATCTCTATTAGACACTACCTTTGTTCCCAGTGAGTTGATTTATAAAATATGTTGCAACAAATCTGTGTTGCAAATGTCAAAAAATCTTCTATATTGAAGGATTCTTCAAATATAAACAAAATCAGGGTGGACTAATACTTTATGGATATTGAGTAAAAATTTAAGATTTTATACTTACATATTTACAATGCTACGTGCATGAAATTCATGTGTGAAATGAACGAATAATAGTAGGGATTTCCACAAATTTTGCTCATAATTGAATCCTTAAATTGATTTTACTTAAGATGATGTAATATTAATGATTATTTTAAATTTGCATATAATAAGGTAAAAGAGTAATGGCAGTTGAAGATTCTTACACCCTTGTCATTGAATGTACTTAATTTAGTTTCCAAAAATCTGCCTCTGGAAGATGGTGGATATATTACATTTCTGTTCTTTCATATAAACTCCAAACTTTTATGATTTATGAACAATATATCGAGCCATCATATTTTAAACCTACTATCATCCATACTTCACTTCATTTGGCCCCTTGCTTATTTACAGTCTCCAAAAGTTTTCTGGAGACATTTTTATACATGTAAAGTTTTCACTCAGGAAAATGGAAAAAAATAAATACAATGACATTTTTCCCTTATGTGAGTTCTTCAAACTTGAGTCAACACAATGCACCATTTCGGACTTGATGTCCAAGACAACTTTTTTCTTTCTTGAGAAATCTTCCTTTTAAAACTATAAATTGTTAATTAGGGTTATTTGATCATATATGATGTCTCTTACTTTCTTTGAAAGTTCTGAGCACAGCATGCATCCAAGTCACTCATAGAATTCTCATCTTCAGCATTGAATGTAGTCAATGGAAAGCACAGTTCTTCTGGTAAAAGTAAATTGGAACACAGCTATTGAAGTAGTAGAACTCAGTGCCACTGTTTTCAAGCCTGAAAATGGGGGAAATAATTATTATGGGTCATCACTGCCAATATTTTAAAACAATTTGAAGTATTGCAAAATTGCATAACCACATATGTTTCAAATACCATTAATACAGGTAAATGACCAAAATCTGCACATGTTAAATTGAGAATGATTTTAGTGTGATTCATTCTAATATGACCAAGTCCATGAGTTGTAATTTTTACAGATTACAACTCTTTAGAAAGTGTCTGCTTACAACATAAGGCAAGTAGATCAATAAGATGCACTAAATGTATATAAGCTTCCACAGACTGTGTAATAATTTGATCCACCTTCTGTTGGCTCTTCTACTTGAGAATGTAAGTTCAAGTGATATCTTTAATAATAATATTTTCAAGAGTGCTGGTAATAACTCATTCAAAAGACCATAAAATATTATTCACTGACCCTAAGGCACAGGCTTTAAAGCACAGATATCCTTAACTGTTGAAGAATAATAAAAATTGTTCATAATATGAGCAGAGTATTTTTCAGAATACAATAGAGTTGTATGTAGAGTAAGGAATAAGTTATTTTCGTAATTTTTAAAATTATGTTTATATAACTTCATCTTTAATTGTATTAATTCATGTTTACAAACTGACATTTCTTTTTAAAAGTTTATGGTTGGAAGTAATATATTGATGGCTAAAGTTGTCAACAATTCAGATTTTTTCACATGGCTTCAAAACAAAATTTGATTAGTGTGGTGTCATTTTCAATTAGAAATCAAGATAGGCTTATCTGTGGAAAATGAGCTCGATATCATACCACATTTGAACTTAAACATGACCTAGAACAATTTTATTGAGTCGCATCAAAAATTTATCCAGAAAATGTTATCAAGGTAGGCATAATTTTGAAGAATCACGATTGGTTTTGTGTGGCCTAAATTCATGGGGAAAAAGTGTGCACACAATCAACTAGTTGAATTAAATTTTTTACTATGGTTTCTCATTTTGGTGATTAAGAATTATTATGATGATATCTAATAATTATAATATTTCATTATATACATTTGAGAGAGTTCTATAATGATATTGAATTTGAGACAACAGAAACAATGGCAAAATTGTAGTAGAGAATTAAATATTATAAATACACCAGATATTTACAAAATTCTTGTTCAGTATTAAATCTAGTTATGTTATTTAATCACTGAATTCTATAAAATAAAATGAATAGTGTATTTTATGAGATATCCATTTAAATTTTTATCCCTTACCTGTGTATCCAATTTAAGCAGTCAATATTCCTCAAATGTGTTCTTTGATCCAGGAAATTCAAAATGCTTCATTATTATATACTGTTTTTACTTGTCAATTTTTTATCAATTTGGTTTCATTAGCTTATTTTCTCAATGTATAAGGGAATTATGAGTCTTGATGAAATTTTAATTAATTCATACTCTGTTGCTTCAAAAATGTTTTACATGTTGAAACCTTTGATCGGACATAGCTGCCCAATTATTTTCCCCTAATGAATCCAAAAAGGTACTCTTCTCAAGCAGTAATGCAGTGCTCATTCTGCCACCATTAGCAGTGGACACACAATGTAAGTACATAAATAACTCAGTAATGAATTGATTAGTTTCAGGCATAACGTGGTGGAAGTTGGGCATAAAAATAAATGGATAGTAATACCTTTCCACTAGATAAGATTTAATAGTTCTTTATTAACTCTGTAATGGCTGAACCCAAATACTTAACTCCTGAATATCAATTTCACTCAAGTAAGTTAAATGGCCAATTTCAAATCGAGTAATAACAATTTTTCTGCTTAAAAACCTAGAGAAAATAATTTTTTTAATTATGCTAACTCATGGAGCAGTTTTGGTCAAATGATTATTATGCCTTTTGGCCTCTTCACTACCTTTGGTTTCTGAGAATGATCATATTTTCTGATGAATCAAATTTTTAGGGAGGCATTTTACATTTTATACCAGCTCTTTAAATATCACTAATGTGCTGCATTTGAGGCAATTTGTTTAAACAAAGTAAATTCACATTAAATTGTTTTCTTGTACCTTGGATGACAACACTTTTATATAGTTTCATACTTCAGACAGGTTTGTCAACATTCTCAGTATAACCTTCTATGTATTCTCAGCCATGCTGATTGTATACCTCTATTGTTTCGTCTAGCGGTAATTTCCTTTCATTTGTTCCACAATCACATAGGAGTTGTTTCGGCAAACCCTTGGTGCAGTTGGCAATCAAATATGTAGGAAATGGCCTTGGGTGTTATTTCAAATCAACCACCCATCATCAAAAGTTGTTGACCTCTCTTGTAACTAACCCATGCCGCAACACTTGTGATGATATGATCATGACGAACATCCTAATATTTAGACCTCATTATTTTTCTTACTTCTTTGATGTATGAACCACCTTTATTGGATTCACAGTGATGAATATTTTCATTTTTTGTAGCCAAAATAATATTGAATTGAAAGTGATATATGAACTTTTACAAATGTGTGCAAAACTACACTGCCTCACGAGAGTGCAAGACCCTCTCGTTTATTTTTTACAAATTTGTTTTATCATTACCTTATGTCTTTACACTTGTAATACTAAGTATCCTTTACATTTAATTATTAAAAATAATTATTTCATATGATTAGTAATATTGTCTATATTTCAAATGCTATTGTTTTTCATTCAGTTGTAGCTAGAACTTCATGCATTTTTCTTTCTCAGAGTTAAAAAGGTGGGTACATTAGAGAATCAAATGATTTTTGTAAAATAATGTCTATTTAAAAAAATTGAGAGTATCCATTGTTATGCCACAAGACAGACAGGAGGTGCATGTAATGCATTCAACTTCTTTGTTTCAAAAAGGACCCTTTTATGCTGGCATTAAAATTTCATCCATTACCAGTCAGCATAGAAGTGAACAACTCATACCAGATGTTTAAAGCAAGGTTAAAATCATTTTTAATTGAGAGTTGTTTTTATGACCTAAATGAGTATTTTTCATCAGGATACGACAAGCTGTAACCATTTATTTTTATAATGACCATGTATGTATAAATTTTTCTGATTTTTACATGTCATATCTTATATTTTACAGCTGTAAAATAACAGGATGAAATCAAAATAAATCATGATCGCATGGGCACAAGCCTTTCCTAAAAGATCCTATCATATATTGAAATGAAATTGAAAATATAGCATTTTTATATTATGAATGAACAAAGACAACAAATTACCCTGGCATTAAAGGGTTAATGAATAATTACAATTACATAAATTATTTGAAAAGTGTTACATACTTTATATATGCAAAGGTATCCTAGAAGGTACCTACACTAGGGTGCATGTACAAGCAACATTTTGTTGAGCTTGGAATGATACCTTATCTGACCACTTGAAACCACAATTTATTCCTTCTTTTTATCATTTTTCCATCTATAAACTTTTTCTTCAGTTTTTTATTGATGCATTAGTGCACCATTTATGTGCCACCACTCCTTAGATGCCATCATAAATTTAAAAGAAATAGCATTGTCCAAATGAAAATATGACATTCTCATTTGCATAGCACAAATGAGGGAAAAAGCAATTCCTGCATGGGAAAATTCATATATAGATGCATATATTTAAAATATCTAATGACTCCATTGATCCTACCGTAATTTGCCTTAGCTACTTCATTGCGAATTCAGTAGCCATCCAGGTATCTTTGCTAAAATTAAAAGCAATTAATTCAATTTATACTCTGGTAACAGTTGTACTTGCCTCTCTAGACGTTATATCGCTGGTAATTATTATCTTAGGAGATGTTGACAGTGATTTTTGTGCATTCACTTCATTTTTGATGATTGTTGTAGATGTCATATTTTCCTTTGTTTCTTTATTTGGTGGAGTCGTCCATGCGCTTGGTGCAAGTGGTACTGTTGCTAGAAGACCTGTTAAGAGAGTGAGATAAGGGATTGGGAAACCAGAGGATTAAGGTGGTGAATTTAGTACATTGAGGAGGGAATTTTCCATATATAAAGAGGTATTAAAGAGTATGGTCATGTAATAATGAGAGGTTAGGAGAAATAATTGAATCAAGATATTGTAGGATCAATGTCAGCCGTGTAAAGGGAAAGGAGGAAAATGAAAAGGGTTGAATTAATAACAGTAAAAAATAAGTTCGTGGTAATAGCTATACCGTTTGTTATTGTTGTCATTATTACAATGTAACTCTATGTTTATATAGTTTCAAGTTATGTATTTAAATTGTTTCTTCCATTTGTAACATAGTTTTATATTTCTATGGCATGCAAAGTGGGCAAGTATAGAGCCTACATCCATAAGTCCCTATATAATTACAAAGCAGAGAAATATTGAAAGAACTAATGTATAATGCTAATTCAAGCTATTTAGCATGCAAAGATTTGGAAATTTGTATTTAATGTAAACAGGGACATTTTTAACATGCACAGTTATCAAACAATCTGTATGTGATACCACCACAAGCCACTGTTCAATTTATTTAATGTTTTATTTTTTATTGACATTTATTTAAGAGACTGAAAAGCTAGTCAGTGTGAATACATGCAAACTCTAGTTAAAGTAAATTTTTTTATCATGTTTGTTCAGCAGTGACCCTGATATACATAGTTCTTTAGCTTATCTCTAAGCATAAAAAATAAAGCATTACCAATTTTAGACAAATTAAAAGAATTACATTGTTTTTTTGAACCTTGGTATTTGTGATGCACAAAGTAGAAAAGGTAAAATGGTACATCTGCATAAGATTTAAATATGAATAGGGAATAAATGAAAATTTTAAATTTTGGTAATTAGCATGCCAACCTATGCCTCAAATATATTAATCTAAACAAAAATTACCTGTAAAATATGGACATAATACTTCCAAAATGCGTTGAATGATAGGATATGATTTGAATATCATTTTATGAAACAGTAAAATTATTAATTTGAATCGACATTTTTAAATCGTCTTAAAAATCATGACAGTGGTAGGTTCCTTCATTTTATACTATGAGGTTAACTGTAATCACTAGCTGCTTTATGGTATCAATAATTAGCTAAGTCCAAAGCTACATTGATGATTTTAGCTGTGCTGAAATGAGAAGGAACTCATTTTGGAGATGCTGGTGGGTTAGTGCTAATATACCACATTATTCAGGTGTAAAACTAGTTTCTTATTACCTCGTGTATAAAATATTTGGACATCTACCACTTTTTATTATGACTCATTAGTATCACCAGTGCTTCTAATAATAATGAAGTGTATTTGCAACCACATTCTATGAATGCTATTTCCAAAATTTGAGGGTGCAGGTCTGAAGAGAACTTCTACCATTCAAAAACTTCGCCAGATTCTACTCAAAAGCTTTCAACAACTGTTTTTCTTAAAAACTGTTAAGTTTTAGTCATGATCTCATTTGTGTTCTTCTTGAGAAGCACTGGCTTCACTAATTTGAGCCCTGAAATGGTTAAAAAAGGAAGGTGAGGCCAATTGTAGACTCCGCTGCCTGGACAAGCCTGCCTCATCTCGTCCCCCTGAGAGCTTCCCTCCCACTACGCAATAAGCGGCTCACCAACAGAACACTCCTTTGCCGAAGGATGATGCTCAGACCCTGCAAAACAGCAGTTGTAGGATGGTCATTATTAAGGTTAGTGGAGCACGTACATTGTTGCATTTTCTCTTTGCCTTGGTGGAAAAGCCTGGTCGTTCTTAGCTTACTAATGATTGTATAAAAATACGCAAACTTAAGTCTTAAGCTTAGATGTAGGAAATCTTAGTAATACTCGGAAACATGCCCTTGTTTTTAAGGAAAACTTTAGAACAACAAGAATAAATTTAGAAATAGACTTATCATACCCTTTGAAGTTGGTATGTATTAAGTGAAGCCAACTGAAGTCTCCTCGTAACTTATCAATTATGAGCAAACTTTCTCCAATGGATTGTGCAATAGCATTTCTTGTAAAAACTGTATGCTTAAGTATTTCCTTATTTTATTTAAAGCCATTTCAAGTTCAAAAAATAGGATGAAAGTATGAGATGTATGCTATGTGTGATTATTGGAGAAAATTAATCATACAAAGTTATGAAATGCAGATTTAGTTGTTTGAAGAAAGTGCACTTGAATCAGGAATCAAACTAAGGATCATTTTTTACCAGTCTGAGAAATGTGCAGAAAATTTTAATTTAGGATTATATGCGGCATATCAGTCTGCATACTCACCCAGCTTAGTGAAGGTCCATGGCTTGATCCATGATTTAGGTAAATTTTTTTCAATAAAAAAAATTTGCATTTAATAACCATTATTATGAATACTTAAAGTATGACATTCTCTTTATGCCCACAAAATGATTAATTTGGCATCCTGAATGCTAAAGATGTCTGGGTTTTTGTAACTCCATGAAGTAGAAGTCTATATCTCACCATACACAGCATTGTTCATCAAAATTATTTTCATGTAAACTTGCTGTATATTTTCAAACTTATTCAGTCGCTGAGGGATTGGTTAACTATGTGTTAGTGTGTCCAAACTGACACCAGTCTCCTGCTACGTCTTCAGCTGGCATAAAAATGTATCTCATTAATGAACACACCACACATTGTGAGCATATTATTTCCTTGGAACAGATCAAAATTTTGCTAAGAGGTTTCTACTCCTTGGCAATGACCACATTTTACCCCAACCAATAACTGCTGTAGGAGTAAATATTCTCCTATTAAATGACCACCAAAGACCAAGAGATTATAAATTACAACCTCTGTACATTGATTGTAAATGAAAACAGTAGATTAAATAGATAGCATAGTCATTGCATGTTGCGGTGGATTCCCAGAAACCATATTATGAGCACTGAAGAGGTAATTTTTTACCATTGCAAAATTTGTTGCTAACAGGAAATCTTATGGCATAACATTCCTAGATTTTGTGAAACAAATACCTGTATGAACTCTGCAAGGGTATTTGCTTTGCTCACTAAATTGCTTACAAAATATACAAGGAGATTCCTCAGTTTTGGAAAATCCTTTAAAATTATTCCATAGTCATTTAGGTAACAGATGTATTAGAGGGAATGTGAAATCGATGCTTCCATGTCAATGGCAGAATTTCTAAATGCAACATTTCTCAAAATAATTACAGAAATGAGCCTTAAATATATTCTACATGAGTTTTGTGATGTTTACTGGTGACAGTGAATGCAAATAAATGGAAAAGTGCTAAGTATTGTTAAAATAATTTCATTTCAAAAGGTAAGATTAATGGAATGTTGCAAGTGAAATAATGAAGGTATGTCAGAAAACCAGAATGAAGGTATGAAGAGAATTTTGAGGAAGTTATGTTTGATGGAATGGTTTAAAGTTGTGTAAATCTAGGAAGTCCCATAATATAATGGGAAGGTGAATTGAAGGAATAGGCTTAGATGAGTTTAAGACTATCAGAAAATCATTTTTTAACCCAATTAGTACACAAGCAAGTGACATTTTGAAAGCAAATATGATGACTCACGGTGAAAATTATAGATGTAAACAATGAAGAGGAAGGAGCACTGTGAATGGAAATTCCCTGGAGTCAATAGTGCAACCATTAGGGATATCTTGTGATGAAAATAATATGAAGGAGAAAAAATATTTTTATGATGACTGCAATGATGATAATGAGATAGTGTATTTACAGATTTACCGGGTGAGATTTTTCTCTTCTCTTTTTTGGCTCACACTTTTCATGGAATAATTTTTCACTTTCTAAATTTTGGTTACTCAGAGTAATTTCATATTATATTTAGTTTGGTTAAACTAAGTCAAATAAAAAAATATTGAATATGACGATAAAGAGTACCAATCTGTAAGAGGTTCCTAAAAAGTATTTCCATAGGGAATATTTGTAGTATAGGTAGTTGGTTGTGCCTTTACAATAATAAATACAAATTGATAATTCCTTTTTTTTTAGTATACAAGTATGTAGGTAATGTTAAAGTTCAAGGGTAATTTCAGGGACGATAATTTTATATTCTATTTTGAAACAACCTCTTAATGACCATTGTTCATATTTCTTTGTTTCCCAGTGTTTTAGATCACATACCTGATAGATGAATTGAAATTGGCATGCTAAGTAGGTTTCAATATTAGTTGAAAAATAAATATGATGAAAATTGGGAGCATCAATGGTTAATATCAAATTTCAGTATGCAGATGCACATTGGATAAGATATTAAACAAGGAAGTGCCCAATAATATTTACAATAATGTATATTATTCCTTCTAAACTAAATATATTATTTTTTAAACCTAACTTTGATTGATGTAAGTGCATAATATTAATGTAGCAGTAACAATGAAAATAACTTTAACATGTTATTGTCAGCAATTGGCTTTGACAGACAGTGTCAATAGTTTCAATTTCTTGAGCATAGCTGGATTCCCATAAATTAATATTTGCATAATATTACTTTGTGATGCATTATTTATCAAGAAATGCGAAGTAGATTGAGGATTGAAGGCTTCAGCATCTTAAAAATTGCACATTTACAATTTTGATTTATGAAATAACTTTGATTAATTGAAATGAGGAGTCAACTCCATCAAAGGCTTCTAATAATGGCTGTATCGATAAAAAGTGTACTGATTCTTGACAAAAATTTCAAGAGTAAGGTACCAATGATTCTGATGTTGTCAAACGGAGTTATTCTTAAGCCATTACTTTAATCAAAAATAAATTATTGTCTTATTCTTCTGTAAAAGATTGAAGATGCTAAAAGGCCTGGCATCTGTGCCATTTAGCCTCTTACAGCAGTAGTTACCATAAAAGATCCTTATGAATATTTGAATCAATATTGAATTCATACATTAGCGTGTTGCAACAGAAACTGTTAATGCTTTATAGCCAGCTTAATTTGTTGATAATTATATTTTTATGGAGTTGCATAATGATATTTTTTTTGTTTTCATTGCTTTTTACAGTTACTGTTAAGTGGCAAATATTACTCAAAATATTTAGCCATTTAGCCATTTCTTGTATCCATTCACTCACTCATTTTCCCCTAGCAAAAATACAACCTTTAGCTAAGTCACTTTTATGCTACTAATTTTAAATCAAAAAAACTTTCCCATTTTTGAAAATTTATCTTAATGATACATTTTTGTTCTATTTAACTTTTTACTGCTTATGCACGCATTTTTTCTAATGATGCAATTTGATTCAAAATGTACATAATCAGGTTTCATTAAAAAAGGCAATAAAATTATCGTTAATGAATAAGTATAATTAATTTGAATAACTTTATGGCAAGTTTTCATAATTTTAATATAATCTAAATCATATTTAAATTCCAGGTAATATTACCTGAATCTTTAGAATTTATGCAGTGCATATTTTTATTAAGATTAATGTTGCATTTTGGCAAGATTGGGATTTGGGCCATATGCCACTGTTTGTTTACTGCATCACATATTTCACTGGTAGAAAACATGTTGACGATACATTTGCATTAAATTAGTATAAAAAGATATTAAAGATAACATTTTTTCGTATAAAATGTATAAGATAGAGAGTTAATTTTTGTAAGCATGAACAGTATATTTACTGCGCCAAGTCAAATGACTTTTACCACTATTTAATATATTTCTTTATGTGTAATTTTATGTAAACCTGCTTGATAGATTAGATTGGATAATATATAGAATAGATAATAGATAGAAAGGATAATAGATAGGTAGAATTGATTATTTCAAATATTATCACTATAATAATCAAGTAATATCATTCTTGAATATATGATTTATGATAAAAACCATAACCACAGTCATCTACCCAAAGATTAGTTTTGATAGGTGGTAGAGTTCACCCTACAGAATGTGAAAAATTACACTGCTTAGGTGAAGCTGAGGGTGCCCAGAGGCATACCTGGGAATTGGGAATTGAACCCAGGCCCTTTGGTCAGTAGTTCAATATTCTACCCCTGGACTACCAAATTCCTGATTTATGATAAAGTGCCCAAAATAATAATTAACATTAGGTTTAGCTCCAATAATTCAGTTGATTTTAGCCCTAAACAGTGTTTGGTAGAAGCTGATGTATGTAACTTCAAAATATGTATTAATTAAGAAAACCTCAGCATCCAATGCAGCGACTGTCATGTTGCTACAGTCATTCACATCACTGCCCACATTAATTAGTATTAGTGTTAACAACTGTATGAGTGCTCTAAAGAAAGATATTTCACCCAAACAGAAAAAATTTTACCCTAGAGTTACAATGAAAAACTATAGTTTGTTCTTATGGATCTGCAGGACCTTGGCTAATAATAGTATACATTATCTCTCTGAGCTGTTTAGGATGTATTAATACACATCTCAGTGACATAAATACATTTTTATGAATTTAGTTGATGGTTATTGTATCAAAATTGGTAAATTCTTTTTATTCGAAGCTACAAAAGACTGCACACCCAATGCTGATGAAAAGGTTTTGGTGTGTGAAAAGCGAATGTTGACCTATTTGAGGGATATTGCTGGTGTGCAAGTGATCATCCCACCATTTGATGGCCTTATATATGAAGAGTTGACTTAAGATTATTCTTGATTAGGATAGGGAGCCAAATGACATTTGTATGCATTTTTATTTTTATTTATGATTGGGGCATATGGTAGTCCAGGGGTAGAGGATTGGACTACCTACCAGGGGGCCCAGGTTTGATTCCTGGGCAAACCTCTCTGGACACCCTCAGTTCCACCCAAGCTTTGTGATTTTTCAGAGACTAGATCCTCCTGAGAAGCCATAGCTGATACAAGGAAAGGCACTGGCCCCCCCTCGTTTATGTGTGAATTTTACATGCCATTGGGCTAAGTATTGGGTGAACCCTACTGTGACCTACCAAACCAACCTTCTGGTTGATTAATGTGCTTAAGGTTATTTTATAAATATTTCACTGTGTCATATAAGCACAAGCCTTTCAAACCATAAAATCCTTAACTTTAATAAGTAATTGTATTTAGATATTTTAAGTCCTTACTGCTTGTGGTGGAATCTATTATAAAAGTGGCCATGTGACCCTATGGCTTATGGTATTTGTTTAAATTATTCAATATTCTATAAATGTATAAGGTCATAAAAGGTACATCTGTTATAGGATTGTTACTGTTATTAAAAAAAATCATTTTTCACATAGTCTTTTATATTGAATTATAACGCATGTGGGATGGATGGAGGATGTCAAATCTTTTGTGGCTATTTTCAGTCATGTCTGTGTTGATTTTATGCATCAGTCATGTTTGTGAAGATTGATTTGCTCATACAAATCTATTAATGAATTAGTGAGCTTTATCTTGTACATAATTCTCAGGCCTGGTGTAGGCTAGTAATTGTATGCTGGCATATGACTCAATTTCCTGTGCTGGCTGGCATACAATAATTATTTTTTCATTATTTTTATTTACTGGCATATTATCCTTGTCATTGATGCATTGAATAGAGTTTCTTTATGGTAGGATATCTAAGAATTCCAATATTTTTTCGTGCATATGAATCAAATATGAAATACTTTGAATACTGATTTAATGACATGGATTATTAATAGCTTATATATTTTATAAAAATAGGAACAAATTGGAAAACTGGAAATAGTTGAAAAGTAACTTTTTTCTTACCGCTATTTGAATTTATATGTACCTCTTTCAAATATTTCAAATTGCAACTTGGGTGTATGGTTAAGGAAATACCTAATTTAAAAATAACCTTTTCAAGTAGTACAATTATTATTTGCATATGCTTTATACTCCAGGTTGATAGTCTAATCAAGTGGATTTGACCCGTATTTGAAAAACTATCGACTTTCAGTAAATTAGTGACCCTCAGAATTGTTTCTTGGCTGAGAAGTTGAAAACCCACTTCTCTCTGTATGTTGACTTTAAAATATTTAATATGGAAAAAATTGAAAAACTTGTGAATTGCAAAATATATAATTCAAAGACCACAGCATCTAAGTTTAATTTCTCTGAAATATATGTGGGGGTATCGTTTTTAAGTAATTATTACTGGGAAATAATGAAGATATCAAGATAAAATTTATTCTGCATATTAATTGAGCCTTATGTGCATAATGCTTTAAATTACAACAATCCATTAATATTTGTTTTGTTTCAGGAAGTTGTAGGTTGAAGTAACTTGCAGTATGGAGAGGATAGAGTGTGATTAAGTGCCTTCATTTGAAAGGTTATAGTGCCCAGAAAATCCATGAAATGAAAGCTATTTATGGAAATGATTGCCTGTCATATGATACTGTTGTGAGGTGGAAAAGGAATTTTCAAACTGGCCAATTGTCCCTCACAGATGATCCAAGAAGTGGAAGACCATCACTCACAGATGGTGCTGTCATTGTGAAGAAAGTGGAGGACTTCATCCAATAAGACCAAAGAGCAACCATCCAAATGTCCATGAAGGAGACTGATCTTAGCTATGGCAGAGTGTGAAAAATTATCCACTAAGAACTGCAAATGTCAAAGGTGTCAGCATGCTGGGTTCCACGACTATTGGCTACTTTTCAGAAGCAAACATGGTGCTAACTGTCAAGGGAGATGTTGAATTTTCTGGAGCAAGACGAAGAGTAATAGTTTTGGTCACTTAGTGTTAATGAATGAATCTTGTATCTATTAATACAATCCAGAGATGAAAGAGGTAAGTAAGAAGTGTAGGCAGAGCAACTCACCTCCTCCAAGAAGGCTAAGGTGCAGAAATCTGAAGGGAAGGTCATGTTGTCATTTTTGTGGGATTTTATTGGAGTCACCTTAAAAGACTACCTGGAGAAGGGTCAGACCATCATTGGTGCTTATTACTGCACAGTGTTGAATAAATTTCCTGATACACAAGAAAAGAAACAGCGCGGTATGATCACCAAAGTGATTGGTCTTCCGTCTAAAATGTACCTGCTTACTCAATTTGAGGTGTGGTAGAGGGATTAAAGCTGTGTAAATTTAGTCACTTGCACCCTCTTTTCTCTATTTAACCCTAGCAACTTTTTCTTAATCTCAGAACTGAGAGTGATCGTGGGGTAAGAGATTTCACAACACAAATTACATAATTTGTGAGGTGGAAAAGAATTTTTCACTGAGTTCTACAATGATGGCCTTCAAAAGGTTAAGAACTGCTGTGAGAAAAAAAAACTCTGGATGGTAACTATATGGAGAAGTATTAAGAATAACAAATAGAAATTAAGTTTCGATCTCAATTATTTTTTAGTAATAATTAAATGTTTACGACCTCCCCCTCATATTTTGTCTTTTCAACTGAAAATATCTAAAAAACTCTTGTCAAACCAATACACCACTCTAATAATTGAATGAAATAATCATTATACATAATATATCAGAAATATATAGAAAAATATTGGGTATTGTGAGATAAACAAAGAAAACTACTTTTCATAATCGCATAAATTATCTGTTCCTAGAACATAACTGATTAATATGAAATGTTGTCAAATACCGTACCTGTATTATAATGCATTAATATACATTATTACAAATATGTTACTTAATTTTTTATTGCCTTTGGTAAATGATGTCATTACCACCGACCATTAAGACTATCTTCATAGAGCTGCGTATTTTTTTACCATACTTAATTGGACCATAGTGCAGCATGGTGACCCATAGGGTAGAGCTTTGGCTACTAGCGGAAGGGCCCAGAGTTCAAATCCCAGATGATGCCTTGGGACAACCACACTAAAACCTCAGAAGTAGTAGTAGTTTTGAGGGGAGGCGACCGACAGCTAAGGTCATTTGCGCCATAGGGGATGGACAGGAAGGATGAAGGGTGGAGAGAAACCCGGCATCGGCATTAGCCTACTCTTTACGAAAGGCGCATGATTTTCTGGTTATTTGAATTTCATGGGAAACCATATGTTGGCGGATGGAAATGTGTGAATTCACTTGCCACAAGGCTTTGTTTGGGGATTGCTCTACCATCACGAAACAAAATTATTCTTTAGACTGGTTAATGTGGTTGAAATATCTCCATAAAAGTTATCCATAGGTAGAAGAAGTCACTGAATTAAGAATATTACATAGTACCTTGAATCCGAAAAATGTATTACAACCTAGTATCAAGGAAAATTAGCAAAATCTCATCACTGATTTTGAGGATTGATGTAATATAAACAAGCATTACAGCATTTTATCAGCAGCCTGTGCTTTTATTTAATGGGTTCCACTGTGTTCCAAGTGCTAAGAATGAAAATTTATTATTTGTAAAAGACAACCTAGAAGATAATTTACAGCTAAATCTTTTTTATATTTTACCTCGCACTTAAATACAGCGTATTATTGCCCCATTCTTAAAGGAGGGAATGACAAAGATTTTGACCATCAAAGACCTCTTATATCCTACCATTGTTAAACAGGATAACCATATCTGGATTTTTGCTTTCTCTTTTTAATTGAATTCTTACTTACCAATTCAAACTTCAATATGGCTCCAGTAAACCAAAAGGCATAATACATCCTGGAATTCTTCACTGACATAATAAAATGAACTTACATAAATCTAATGAGGTTTTTACAATTTTTATCGATCATAGTAAAGTCCTTTATACTCTAACTTAAATTACTTAACACTCATATAATCTCAGATATTCTGCATGACATTAGCAGAAGAGTTTCTATCTAAATTGTCTCATTAATTAACTAACTTATTGTCAGATTTTAATTGAGTGACCTTACTAATAATGCAAAATGATTACTTAAAGGTGCATCATAAAGCTCATTATTTGTGGTTCTGTTTCTTTGATGTTCCATAATTCGCATGTCTGTGTGAATCACTACTCTATTTTACTCTTGTCTGATTATATTGTGCTTACCTCTGCACGTACAGAATTGGTTAAGAGTTGTGAAAACATACAAGAGGGCATTAAATGCATTGTAAAATGGGCACCTGTTCATAGCTAATGGTAAATATGAAAAAACTGTGCATATTGTCAGAGGATTGGAATTCATTTGATCTGAACTACATGCAGAACAACTTTCCACCATACATACATACATACATATATATATATATATATATATATATATATATATATATATATATATATATATATATATATATATATATATATAACCATAAACACAGTAATCAACCCGAAGGTTGGTTTGGTAGGTGATGGTAGAGCTCACCCAGTACTAAGCCCTGTACGGCGTGTGAAATTCACACATCAGGGTAGGGGGGCCAGTTCCTTTCCCTGTGCCGGTTATGGTTTTCTAGGAAGAAAAATCACATAGGTTGGGTGGAGCTGCAGGTGCCCGGAGTGCCTTGCCCAGGAATCGAACCCAGGACCCTCTGGTCAGTAGTCCAATGATCTACCCCCTGGACTACCGCAACCCACTATATATATATATATATATATATATATTATATATATATATACTACCTTGATCAAAAAGTTCCCGGAATAACCACCGTGTGGCACTCCCATCGTTCCGATTTGAGTTCTGTTTTTTTTGTTAAATTGGTACATCTGTTGTTGATATTCCCTTTAAATCTTAGTGTCATAACTTGACATTTGCAAAAGTTACGTAGCCAAGAGTACATCTATCTCTGTGTGTGTTGGCGATTTTTTACATTTTCAGAAATGGATTTAAATTTGCAACAACGAACTTGTATTAAATTTTGCGTAAAAAACGGATTTAGTGGCGCACGGACGTTGGAAATGTTGGAAAAGTGTTTCGGCAACGATTCTCTAAAAAAAACGGTCGTTTACCAGTGGCACGAGCGGTTCAGAAGTGGTCGTGAGTCAATCGAAGATGATGAACGCAGTGGCAGACCATCGACATCGAAAGTCGGTGAAAACAATAACCGCAAATTAACCATCAGAGAAATAGCGGAGGGCTTGAACATTGCCTATGGATCCGCCCAAGACATTGTGGTTAATGATTTGGGTTTCCGTCGTGTAGCAGCAAAGTTGGTTCCAAAAGACCTCAATTTCATGCAAAAAAGAGACCGTGTTGACGTCGCAAAAGACATGATTTGCGAGGCTGAACCCGATCCCACATTCATCAAAAGGATCATTACTGGAGACGAGACGTGGGTTTATGAGTACGACACGCAATCCAGACATCAGGCAAGTGAATGGCGTTCACCAAATGAGCCGAGACCAAAAAAACCACGTCGTTTTCAGTCAAAAAAGAAGGCAATGCTGACGGTTTTCATGGATTACAACGGTGTAGTGCATCATGAATTTTTGCCAGAAGGCCAGACAGTAAACAAAGAGTATTATTTGGGCGTTATGAGACGTTTGCGTGAAGCAATTCGCCGAAAGAGACCAGAAATGTGGGCAGAAAACTCGTGGATTTTGCACCATGATAACGCACCGTCGCACAGTGCTATCATTATTCGTAATTTTTTGACGAAAAATGCAACAAATACCATCCAACAGCCACCGAATTCACCTGATTTGGCTCCCTGTGACTTCTTTCTGTTTAATCGAGTTAAAAAACCATTACGGGGAACGCGTTTTAGCAGCCGAGAGGAAGTAATGGAAAAATCGCAGGAAGCACTGATGGACATACCGAAAACCGAATATAAAAAATGTTTCGAGGATTGGATCAAGCGCTGGCATAAGTGTGTTGCAGTCGATGGGGATTACTTTGAAGGGGACAATATAGATTTAGATGAATAAACTTGTATTTTTAATTTTCTGAATAAATTCCGGGAAATTTTTGATCAAGGTAGTATATATATATATACACACACCCACATATATATATATATATATATATATATATATATATATATATATATATATATATATATATATATATGTTCCCTAATGTAATCACTTATCCATGATATGATAAATTATTAAATAAAAATGATCATAATTACCAATTTAATGAATATATACATATACACATGTACGTGCACACACACATGCGTGCATGTGTGTGTCTGTGTGTTTGCAAAATTGACATTTACTGCATTTAAAGAAGGGTGATCAACAATTAGATAGTCTAAAATAGTTGTTGTCTCAGATGTACCACTGTGAAATTTATTCATCTACACATGTAACATACCACTTAGTTTCTATAAAAAAGTGTTAATTATGAAGTAGTGTTTCAATCCATTATTCTAAAATGTCATGTAAAATTGACAGCTGTTCAAGTCTTTTGCAAAGAGCTGTCAAAAGAAGTGAATTATTGTGCTATCTACTAAAAACCTATTGCACTAGTCAGGCTCTTAACTACTTCTATTTCAAGCAAAATTGATAAATCATGCACTGTCAAAGTCCATAAACCGTTTCAAAATGGATGACTTCAACATGGGCCCCTTTTGGTACCCAATCTATAGTTACTAAGGAAATAAGGACCTGGATGTCTATGACTACATACCCAACAAACTGAATCTAATTCTAGAGATTCTGCACTTCATCTCTCATTAATACATACAAAGTAAAGAAAATGAAAGGTTTTTATGCACATACCAGCTCCACGATATTTGCTAAGCTGTTGATAGACTTGCTTCATTCTCTCCATGTTCACCCTGCTTGCCCCTGCATGGTTTACCATTGGTACAGAGTAATCCTTTCCTATAATACATTTGGCAGCTCGCTGCACTGATTCTGGAGCCATCCATGGCTCATGGATGTACTTAGTTGGGAAATTCTTCAGGGCTGGAAGGTACCTCCTTTGAGCACATACCATGCAGTTATTTTAGTATAATAGTTCTGTTTTTAGCCATGCCCCATTCAATAGAGGTAAAAATCAACTTTTATTGTTAATTCATATGAAAGATATCTGAGTATCAATATAATGCGATCGAGGAAAAAATCCCCTCCACTCTCTCGAGTATGAAAAGAAAAATCCATTCTCAAGCATGAGTGCCATTGTTTATGACCATTTTCATCTACATTTTATTAGAACTTGCAATTCTTTGGTAAGATTGTTATTATTTTTGGCCAAAGAGGATTAGTGAGTAAGGACTTATTGCATGCAACAATTTCAGAGTGTAAAAATTATTTGCTTTGAGCGGGATAGGAATGATTTTTTTATTTAGCAAATGATTTTTACTGAAATTGTTGCCTTGTGATGTACATTTAGTGGATGACTCCATCAAAAGTTACTGCCGTGGCATCTCCTTCAGTGCCTTGGAATAGGACTTAAAAATTTAAAAGCAACTCTCAGTAAATATAATTGACTTTCCCAAATTGGTCTCATTATCTTGAAGATAAGATTGCTGTTTTTTTAAGCTCTTTCTTATATACCAATCAGAATTTAACATAAGCCAGGGTCAGAATAAGATATTTTAAACATTTTTATAACACAAACCAATTTTCTTACCTCTATCGCAATTGTTTTCATATTTTGAAAATTAAAAGAATATCGAAACCTATTGAAATAACTATTTCTTTGATCCCACTTTTCTTATCTAATGATTATTAAAGATTTTGGCCCAATAAAAGAATTATGAAGATTTAGGCAAGCCTAAATTATTATTAAAAATGCCATATTCAGCCATTTTATGGCATTGTTGGGAGTTGGTAGAGGATATTTAGTTCTTACCAACATGTCTTGGGCATTGCCCATGTTAACCTGATAGATAATCACTAGCCGGGTGAAATCCATTCCGAGGATAAATATTACAATATTTGAAAATAATTTTTTCTGGTTAAATGACAATACCCTTCAGAACCATTAAAAACAATATAGCTGTGACTTTAAGGCTGTACCTAAAAGGGTAGCTTTGATTCAGTCTTATCTTGGAATTATTATGCAATGAAAATACTTTTTTCATAAAACATAGCGCTTCATTTCCAATATATTAATTATGAACACAATCAAAAGATGAGTTTTTGAAAAAGTTAATATCCTATGATCAAGCCCCAAGTAATGATTTTCATTGTGATTTACAAATATGTCCTGTGTTTAAAATCTATAAGTCATGTATAGGCATCCTGCATATTGTGCTTCTGTCACACTCATGAAAGATCTATAGGTCTTATGGCTATGAACTAGAATTTCATGTTTATAAGTCATATGGTAAAATATCTCAGATGCTAAAAACCTTTTGACCAGTGGGACCATTAAGGGAATACTTATTTGTGACAATAGAAATGTTTTATCAGTAATTACCTGATGAAATCTCCATTTGGGTCAGCTTTGCGGCCAAAACGCACCGGGCAATAGCAGTGAAAGAACTGTTGAAAGAATGAAGAGCAGGAGAGCCACATCCACATACCAGCATTAACTGACCAGTCTGCATCCAAAAGTAACTCCTCAAAAACCTATTAGATAAATGTACTTCATATAGTAGTCACTCTGATTGGATGAAAGTGGAAATTATAAAGAATGCACAAGGAGGCAATATTGAATCACCTCCCATAATTCTCCAACTTTTAGAAGGCAATATAAGTTTTATTGGTTATGAATTCTTTCCCACTATGCATAGATATTCATGTATTAGCAGCTTTTCATAGATATCAATAGAAACCTACCACATGGTAATTAGTACAAAAATATATTTAAGTACTTCCATGCATTCAGAAATGAGTTAATCTTTAGTGCGGAATTTATATAACTCCATATTTTTTTCATTTCCAGTTTTAGAACTATTACCACTAAGTATTTGCTACATAGAAGCACTTAGTAATAGTAATTATTAGCCAATACTAATTTAAATTGGAGTTAATTTTTTTCTAGATTAAACACAGTAAATGTGTGCGCGAATGAGAATTTCTCTAAATTCCTGCTTCTACTCAGATCAATATATTCTGGGTTAATGGAAGGCCATTACATGATTGGTTTTTAATCATATGCTGGATCATATCTTACCTTCATGCCTTCTTCCCAAGAAATCCAAAGGTCACCTCTTGTGAGAAAACATGCTACGGCATGTCGGGCTATGTGATGTATCCACCCTTCCTCCCTCAGCTGCGACATGATGGCATCAATCCAAGGGAATCCAGTCTGACCCTATACCATCAAAGGAGGAGGTATTTAAAAATCTGTTCTTTTACTTGAAGTAATCTTTAAAACACTGCTTAGATTTTGCTTTTATGGCTGAATGACTCAGCATTATTTTCATTTGTTTTTTTTTACCTTTAATGTTAGTAAAATTAATAAAAATGTCAATTAAATAGAATGTATTGGCTTAAAATTACATTCATACAATTCACGCAAATTATTCCACTGAGGAATGTTTTTACCTATCTGCACAAAAATTAAATATGTTTTTGAGGTGCCCACAATGAATCTGGGAAATGCTCTCCTCATCACTCGTTATGCGGAAAGTTGCCCATTAAGTGAGTCATTTTCAGGGCCAATATTTTTGCTCGTTATGCAATTTATTCTCTGTGCAAGGAACTCCTTAAGCGAGGTTCCTCTGTACTAATAATCGCTCCCATTAAGTAAAAAGTATTTTACCAGTTAACACAGAAAACCATTATTTATTTGTGGTTCCAAGAAGGGATGATTGTGTAATGCATAAGGGGGTAGAAGCCAGTGGAGTGTGTCTGTACACGTTTAGGATGGAGCTCGAGATTGGTATTGACTTTCCTCTAACCAAATATAATTCATAAATAAATTTTGATGTAGCCCTGTATTACATCCATATTGAGGATATATACTTAAATACTCATATAACACACTAACTTCTGAATTGAAATATGATTCTTATTCCCTCCATTAAGTAAGGGAGGTGTGATCAATACATCTTCACTATGTTTATCATATCTCAAAACACATTTATGAACTCTTATTTTCATTTACAATAACAAACAATATCTCATGCAAGTGGAAAAACATAATAAAATCAAATGCATAATTGGGGATTCATTACTGGCTAAAAAATATTCTAAAGAAAGTGAAAAACTATAATTAAAGAAAGTATTCACATTCTTCAATTCTTATTGAAAATTAGATCAAAGATATGCTTCGTATTTTGTGCAGTAATTCTCAGTGCATTCACTTATTTGGGGCACGTTTGAATATATAGAGCCATATGAGAATCAATTATTCCATTTTTGTGGAAGAAAGTATGTCTCATAAGAAACCGATAAATGCTGCAGGAGGAAGAAGGCTACAATGATGGAAATAATAGGAGAGCAAAGACAATAATTTGATGAAGACATAGATGCTTATCAAACTAAAAATTGCAATACAGAGCTGTCATTAAATTTATGAATTGGGTTTTGATTAGTGGGTCAAAATCTTGATAGAAATTAGGTTTGAAATGAGAGGTGTTTCTGACTAACAAGTACTCATGGCTAATAAGTTGCACCACTTGGAGGGCATTTATCCTTGGGTATGATGTCCTAAAAATAATAACAAATTATGAAGGTGCTATGATTTGGCAGGTTTGGCTGCTAATACACAGACCATTAGAAGGAGGGAAGGAGATATTTTTCATATCATGAATATGGAAACCATAATTTTCAATATAGTAACACTTATGGCATGGTAACACATTTAAAGCGGTAGACAAAAAGATAAAAACATTATGATCTAAATGGTTATAGTAAAACATCAATATTTTTTTACAAGGAGGACGTGAACTCCTAGTTAGACAAGTCACCCTGGCACTCGCAAGTATTAATGTGACCATAGTAACAACTGGCCCTATAATAGTAATTCAAAATATTACAAAAATGTTAATATGACAAACAGTTGCATCATATAAAGGGAAAACTAATAATCCTCTAATTGTAGTAGTTACTTTTACCATATTGAAAACCATCAGCCCCATTGTGAAAAGGTTGTAAAGAATTAAAAGGACTGCTCACATTTGCCCACTTGGCTAGGGCTTCTTGGTTTTTGTCCCATGGTATTTGAACACAAATCGGGTTACCAGCCATCTTGTCAAAGTTTGGATTTTGTGTAGCTGCACAGTAGAAGAATTCTCTCCAAAGTATTTGACCATGTAGAGATAGGGGTGGCCGTGCTTTCTTGATCTGCAAATAAAAGTTAAATTATGTAAGAGCAGCATCAATGATGACTCATTAAATATGCTTGAGTATAAATTTTTATAGTGCTAACCGACTCAAAAATTTTGTTAGCAGACAGTAATAATTACATCTCTCTCTAATTAAGGCATTAGCAAAATTATGATAATATTAATCTCTCTTGAATGAATGCTATAGAGAATAATTCTACCTCTTACCTTTTGATAAAGATCTGTTAACTGGTAATAGAATAGTCTTGTAGAAAGGCAGCCAAATCTTAAGTAAGGTGATAAACCAGTCTGGCTTGCTAGGAGTGACTGTGGAGTCATTTTGGGGCGACCAAAAGAGGCAACCCAAGCTTTTCGTTCAAGGTGACGTTCCAATCTGGCCAATGCTTCAGATTCACCACCTTGCCAAACCGGAGGTAGTAGCCCCTCAGTGTCAAAACCTTTTAACATAGAGAGACATTTCCAAATCTATAAAAGGAACCTATGATTTTGAACTAAAAATTACACAGAACTATGTATCATTTGAATTGAAATAAGGAAATGAGTAAAGGTACCTTGAAAAATATTGAAATATATGTGCATATTAATATGTATCAACTTATTTCATAGTGGATATTCAGAAATAAACTAGGGAGGGAGGACAGATTGATGACTGCATGCATCAGTTTTGCTTATGTTTCCTTCTGCATAGTCAGAAAATGAAGTTCCCATATGGTATGTAATAGGTGTAACAAGTGCTTGATACTACTACAGTGAAAAACTTAATATTTAATATTATTAAAACATCTAGCCATACAAATATGAAAATGAAAAGAGATCCTCAGTAATGTAAATAGTTATGTGTTTAAAGTAAATGTTCATTCATAAGTAGAACTATCAGATTCATTTTGGCTAAAATTTTAAATAAATGAAATTACTATTATTGAATGTAAGCCCATAATTTGAGTGTTTTTTTTGGTTTGAATGTTTTGAATGGATTTGAATGACTGAAATAGACATCATTCACAGCTTTTGATTTACTTCTGGAAACAGCAGACATTTCATGGCATAGATGATTTTTTTGCACAGAGCAATAATTTTTACCCCCCCCCCCCCCCCGAACCTTAACAGTATATTTTTCAAATCCTCTTCATTCTTTCTAGCCAAGCATTCTCTCATGTACCCAGCCCATAAGATGCACCAGCGTATTAGAAACACAGTCATTTTTCAAGTTAGAATTAAAAAAAAATACCTGGATCAAACAGAAAAGACCAAAGTATATTGATGTTAAAACTTTTATATGGGGACAATAGTAATGCCACATTAAAACATTAGCAGCTACATGTATATCAATGTTTATTCATTATAGAGTTCAAGAAATTCTACATCGCTGGGCGAAAATGCTTTTCAGCTGCTTTGTTTCTGTTTTCTGAATCATAATTCATGAATTTAAGGTTAAATACAGTACTGTATGACAAATCTTCTAAGATCTCCTGAGGTTATTACCATTTTAACTTTTTATACTTGGATTTGGACTCAAAACAGTGATATTATTGAATTTGTTACTAAGGGCACCATTTTCTATGCCTGATGCTGGTAAAAGTACTCAGGTAATATTGAGTATTTTTCTGGCAAATGGCTTGTGCTTATTGGTCAAAGTTATACCAATGTGCCCTTCGCTTATAAGATTCAGGCTGATTTTTGAGCACATTTGAGAGAACAAAATTCATCTCATAAGCCAGGAAATGCAGTATATCCTACAACAGCATCTCAATGTTAAAAAGCAAGAAGGAGGAATGAAAGACTTTTTTACATTTCCTCGGGAAAGAATTTACCAAATCTTTTTGAGTGTTCCTTTGTGATTTACAAATGGATTTCCACCCACTATTGGATTCAATTATCTCTCAAAAAGAAAGAATCTCAATATGTCTGCCATCCACTCCCTCTGACTGGTGTCACTGGTGTCATCTACAATTACTTAAAAAGTGGAAAGGAGACCTTTTGCCAGCCTATTATGCTTCTTTTAAAATTTATATGAAGTGAATATTTGTAAACTGACTTATATTTATATCATGTCAGTTTTGATTGTAGTGATACCATTTGAAATTAAGGTTATCATTTTTTGTCCATGAAATACCATAGTTTAGTAAGTCAGCAGATCAATTGTACACAAAAATTCACCTGACTACCTAGTTGGCTAAATTCTGATTTTACTAGAAAATTGTGGAAATAATCACACCAGAATTTTCCAATATACCAGCATTGGCCAAATTTTCCCTCTTATGGCGACCAGAGATGATTACTTACATATATGTATGCATATATTTCATGCTTTTTAATTTAATAACAAGAATAAGGTGTGAAGTGGGCATATTTTTAGCATTTAGTATTATATGAATAATATTTTTAGTAATATAAATGTTAGGGAAAATGAATAAGAGGTTCCTACATTAAGAAAATTAGTAAACAATTAATCAGATGGTGAAGCACTTTGCCATGATCATTACCTAGTTCTTCCAAAGTTGGAACACCATATTTATCATCATGGTCATCAAACACAGGGGTGAATGCTGAGCCAACAAATGGTGCAGTAATGGGAGGTGCAGCACATTCTGGTCGCTCCATGGATGCTACAACCTTTTGGAACTGGTGGTAGGTCAGGGGGGGCTTTCCAGCATTTTTGGATATTATACTGGAGGGAAAAGGTGGCAAAAATTGAAAATACATAGAATATTTGTTCTTTCGTATTAAAAAAAAGGCTTTAGTTAATAAGTAATTCAAATGTGGGACTTTTGCCTCCATTTAATTCAGGATATTCTCAAAATGTTTGCTTCCTTAGGCAAACGGTTACCCTTGTGATTCATGCATTCATATCAAATTTGGGCAAAGCTTTAAAGCTGTCATCATGAATTACCTTTTATGCTTTTCCCCTTATGCATAAAATATTGTTTCACTTGAAGCCACATAGCCAATGGAAAGTACATGCCTCACTAGGTTAAATTGTATGATATCTGTGAATACCTCAACACTTGTGTGGTCTGATTTCTACTGACAATATTTTTAAAATCACAGAAAACCTCAAAATATAAATTATAGAAATTCAAGGTTTTTTCCAAAAGTTAAATTTACTCTGTAATTTTATGATATTCGATTATACACTGTTGAAGAAGTGCAATGTCTTATTGATCTATGTTCCTGAGATATAACACACCCATTTTTTCATGATGCTGCCTCCTGTTTTTTTACAAATATTACTGATGAAAAGATATATACATATATATATATATATATATATATATATATATATATATATATATATATATATATATATATGTATATATATCATAATTTACAACAATTTCTCCCCATTATTTGGCTCCCTTGCCATCATAGCAGAGGGAATCGACAATATATCTGGGAGAAACTTACGTGTGCTGTAAATAATATCGGAAAGATATAATTCTGAATACCAAAATGAAGGTATTCTTAGGCGAGTAAATGACTTAAGAAACCTAATCCAATTATTTCCTTTATACTTTGAATCTATGTGAATATGTGCCTCTGTACCTCTGAATGGCTGGTGACCTACCAGCCCCTGCCACGCATCCTTGTGACGGCTTTCACAGTACTTTGCATATGTAGATAAAAATGGGCCTGAGCCTAATCCTAGTAGGGATCAAATCTATGAGTTTTTGATTTTATGAAAATTTAATTTGAGGTATTTAAAATATTGAATAAAATTAGTAATTTATTCCTTTGACAAACGGTATGAAAAAAGATGTATATATGTAGATGTATAGGTGTAAAGCTTCATTAGCTACAGTTTTTATTAATTTAAAAATTGAAATCAGGTCACAATGGCACTGCATTGTTGGGATATATAAGCAGGAACACAGTACATTGCCAGATAAATATTGCTGTTGTAAATTCACTATGATAAATTACTTCATACTCACTCTTCAAGTTTGTAAAGTGTGTGGGACACCTTTGAGCACACTTCTATGCCATTTTCTGTACACATAGCAATGATATTCTGATCACGCACACGCCCAAAAGGCTCTGGATCCTCCTCAAATGTTAAATATGTCGTTCCCCATTCCTATTTTGAAAAATGAAATATTAATATATGCATATGATTTTTGTTAGTCATGAGAATACTACGTATGTTTTTGTAATAGAATATTTTAACAAGTTTTTGACAAAGATCATCAACTTTAAAAGTTTAACCATGCCATACATTTTGAGTTCACCTATATTTTGGTCAAATTCCTTAATGATATTCCAAATTTTAAAATTTTTTACTGTAGTATAATTTTGTACCTGACGCTATTGCTAAGTGGAAAATCTAGATCATAGTATTCTAAATAAAATATTTCATGGAATAAGTAAGATACTCTAGTCATTTAGGTACATATTGACTATTAATGGATAGTAATGCTAGAATTCTTGGGCACAATAATAATGGCTCATTCCTTGAAAATTTTGGGTTAAGTAAAAATGAATTAGAAATCGATGGATATTCTAGAATTCTTATGCAAAATTATAATGACTCATACCTTGAAAAGTTTGGGGAGTGCATCTGCTGGTTGACCTCTTATAACAAATAGCCTTGAGTTGAGCTTTCTGAGACTACGATCAAGGTCTTCCAGACACTGCAGTAAAAACCTGAAAATGAAAACCAAAGTGGGGTTATAGTGTAGTCCAACAGGAGGGCAAGTAATTATTTAGGAGATAATCAATTTGGGCTCAGAAAGACGGGAGTTATGCGTGATGCCATAGCAGTAATGAGGCCATTGTCAGAAAGAAATTTAGAATGCCCGAGGCATTTTTTTGCTCTGTGGTTGTGCAAAAGATGTTTTAAAGGGTAAATTAGGAACAAATAATGAATGGAATATAGAAAATTGGAGCACACTGGAGGATTAACTGACTTATGCAAAACCTGTGAATATCTCAGACTACAGAGATGTACATGATGGAGAGAGAATCAGGCTGGACAGTGTTAGGTAAGAGGGTAAGACAGAGCTTTCAACCATTATCCGTATTCCTCAACATATCTATAATTTCAATGTGGAGGAAGTGGTAGAGGAGGCTCATGAAAAGCTGGAGGTAAGAAGGGAAACAGGTGGAGAATCCATTAAACCAGTAAGATTTGTGGATGGCCAAGCTTTATTTCATTGTCTGCCAAAGAATTACAATAATTGCTGACTGCATTACAAAATCAGCATAACAATTGTGGGATATGAATATATTGTAAGAATACATAAGTAATGAGGTTCTTAAGATATAGAAAGGCAAAGTTAAACATCCGAAGATGAGGGCATAAACCAGAAGAGGTGGAAACTTTCACCTATCTAGGAGTTTTGGATGAAGGTGGTCAGTGCAGTAGGGGCATAAGAATAAGAATTTTACTAAGCAAAGAAGGTTTAATAAAGAGGAAGGAGTTCATGGCAAGGGAACCTTGAGTAAGGATGAACAGAAAATATTACTGTAAACTTTTATTAGGATAATGGTTTCTTTATGGAACAGAAACTTAGTTATTGAGGCAAAGGGATAAGTGCAGATGGGGGTTTTTAGATGTGGGATATCAAAGAAGGGAAAAAAAAATGACAATGCAATAGGCACGGAGTGAGAGAAGAGTGCCATTGGAAGAAATTAAAAGGAGGCAAGAAAAAGGGATGGGATATTTCCATTCAACAGCATCCTGCATAACATTTTTAATTAGGTTCTGAATGAGTATTTAACCTTCATATTGTTCAATGTTAAAAATGGTCCCAATTATTACATCATTTACATTAAAATATTTACATGATTTCCTGAGCAAATATAAGGAAAAAATGATTTTATGTAAGATCCTGAATAGGGAGTGATCTCAGAGCAGATGCCGCACTAGAGCTGCCATTATTCCCAACTTGTTTTTGTGATTACTTGGTGCGTGGAAGAGGGAATGTGCCATACAGTAGAATGATGGTGATCAAATGGATGGATGAAGAAACGAACAAAGTGGTTCTATGAATATTAGGAGAAGGAAGAAGTCTAATGAAAACTCTGGAAGGAAGACAGAAATTTGTCTATTGGGCACATCTTGAGATAATATGGCCTTGTGAAGACAGGCATTGAGGGGAAATTGAACACTACAAAGGAAGGCAATGATTTAGGAATGAATAATGACCGATGTTGAGGAGAGGAAATATGAAGACATGAGGAGATTAGCTAGTAGAAGATATTACTGGACAGCTACTTCTAGTAAACCTTAGGAGGGATGATTATGTGTAGGAAGAGATGAACTAGTATAGTTTTCAACATTTTTAAAGTTCACATGTTTTTTTCGCATGCATTACATCTTCGCTCGACAGCTCCTAACTATTTTGCTAAAAGGCACATGCCCTAGCTTTAAAATGTCAAATGGATACTTTTTCTGATTTTGGTAATATTAAATAGCAATGTAAGTATGGGCAGATTAACTGGATTATGGGAGAATTCTGTTCTCAATAGGAAATGGACTTTTGCTAATGATATTTGCAAAAAAATAACTCATATTTATTTTATGGACGCCATATGTTGAATAGCTGCTGATGAATAAAAAATAGTAAAATAGTGAGTAGAAGTGGCAGTAAACTTCCAGGGAAATTACCTCAGCGAGGAAATTCGGAAAAAACGTGCTTTTAGGAAGATAATTGTGGTTTTTATATTCACATTCTCGAGGTACTTTGAGGTGAATAACATAATTGCTTGTGATATCAAATCCTGCTTTGAACAAGAACATTTTGTAGTCATGCAATTGTTTCTGAGAAATTTATCACAAAATGTAAATCAGTTGTGATGTTTTTTAGAAATATTTATATGTCCACGTAAATATTACTGCATGCTCTAAAAGACTACTCTTGTGCGAACATGCAGGTGACAAGCAAGCGGAGGCGTTTGAACGGCTTGCGTGCTTCCAAGCACGGCTGCAAGTAGCAGTAACGTGTCGTTTAGTCAGTATACTGTGACGTCATCGCCACGACCCACTGGAAGTCTGGAAAAGGTATTTACCATGTATTATTTCTCCTTCGGTTTTTCGGGGAAAAAACTCTGAACTTAATTTTTCTAAATTTCCAAAATTCAATTGCCTTTAAATAATTTTAACACTTTTTTAGACAAATCGTCCCTGTCGATTCTTAAATCTGAGAGCATTTTAATGGCAATGCCAAATCTCAATGATAGTTCCTAAATGCCACGAAAAAAATCAACATCAGCAGTAGGTGGTGCTTATTATCGTCAGTGCCTGAAGCAATGTCTGACTTTGCCGCGAAGAAAGGAGTAGGAATGAATTAGGTGGACTGCAATGGAAAGGGGCTAGAACTTTGTTCGGAGGGAAAAAATTAAGATCATGTGGTGGATAGAAGAAAAATAAGGAGTTACGGTGCTCGAGAAATGGTAAATAATTCATAAGTGTTGAGGGAGACAAGTGAAAGATCATACGCATGTGGAAATGCAGAAACCTTTTCAAGCGCCACCTTTACCAACCCATTTCCATAGCTTAAATTTCACGTGAGATACTCTTGGCGAGTGAGTCAAAAGTGTGAACTGCTTATGCATTCGAAGGGGGCACGTGCCACCGACTTCATGTAAAGTCAGCAGCTGATCACTCATGAAGCCAAGTGGACCGCAAGTCATCGGATTAAAATTTAATAACAAGTTTCCACATATCCACCTAGACTGTAGAATAGAGAAAGGACGTAATACTTTCCCTTGCAAAATATTCCGGCTGCGAAAAACGGCATATGTAGGCTTATAGTTGGTTGGAAATAATGCCCCTCATCAGGCATACTTTCGCAGGAAATATCTAAGCTGAGCTCATATCCAATATTGTGACGCGTGAGTGAGATTTGCGCTGCCAAAAGTAACCAGAAATATAGTAAAGAGCCTCCAATAAATCGTGCTGACTTAGATAAAATAATCAGTGGTATTGGTATGATATATTTTGCCTTGTTTTTATTAATGGTGTTACGCTTTGCATATTGTTGTCTCATTGATCTTTTCACCTCCCACAAGCAAAAATAAATAATTAAGCTGTTTAAAGTTTCCATGTAGGCTTTCCCTGCTAGAAAAAAAGACTCATGCAATAAAATAGGAAAATGTATTTTCAACTCAAGGGAATATGACCAATGAAATCCCAGGCAGTGTTTCAATCGTACTCATTGACCATCGAATCCAATGAATTCCTCCCTGGTAACATTCTCCTGGGCAACATTCCGGCGTTCCCACCTAAATGTTGCTGGTTCGCATCTCGTCTCGATCGGGCATCTTTGCTCTAGGAATAGTTATTGACACGAATTGGTTATATGGCATTACCACTTCGTTGAAGGAGCTAAAATCGTATTTGCTCTTTCTCTCCCGTACTCCTTCAAAAAGGTTACGGAGTTGTAACTTCAGTTTTGCGGTACGCCAAAAGTTGCGACTATACGCAGTGGTACTCATATATACTCATGCTATACATATATATACTCATGCTCAGCGTGTAAGTTCTTCATCCTAACATTGAACCCAAAACTAGGGACCTGTTTTAAAATACTTTCGTTATTCCCAAGATCATTTTTCCAAGCGTCACGTGGCGGAATTAAAGCAAAAGTACATGCACGTGAATAATTGCCAGTAGCGGATAAAATGTGATTCACGGTTTATGTCGAAATTCTCTCATTTCTTTAAAAAATTATAGAAACTTGGCGGGATTGGGAATATCTGTATGATATAATAGGTTTTTGCACCAATACCTAACTTTCTTTTTCATAAAATACGTTCGGGAGACGAAACTTGCGAAAAGGTTGATTCGTGAAATATCCGATTATACTCTGATAAGCCGAAGAAGCCATTGAAAATGAAACAAGCAACTCGTAATAAACGGATAGGAAACGCTTTAAAAAGTTTTAAAACGTATTAAAGGCGAGGGAAATGTCATGAGTAATATCATTTTACATCATCGTTTGGTTATTAACGTACAAGCTTATTTGTAGTATTGAATATTACGCTTTCGACGTATGTTTTAGAGAATCATTAGATTGTAATGGTGAATTGTCCTTGTATCTTGGTTCCTGTATCATCATAGTGCTTTTATAAGATTAATGATATTCTCAGGGTTTTATAATTTGATATCACTGTTAGAATTTCCAGGTTCTTTAAAATTATTCCTTTTTTTTATAAGGTTCGAATGAAAGCCAAGCTTGGGAAATTTTCATAACTTGGAAAATTCTTAAAGCCTACCTACGTAGATTTTGATCAGGAGAGATTTTTTTCTGAATCGGAGACGATTGGGTAAATTTAATTTTGGAACTTCTTTGGGATTATTATATAAATTGGCTCTTTCAGAGAAAAATATTGGCGCTAACGAAAATATCCCTACTATAACTCTCGGAAATTCATTTTCCGTTGAAGTGCCTTGACTATTAAATTTCTGTTGAAGCTTCGGTTTCCAAAATCACTCTTGGGCGGTACTTCTCTGATATGTAATCAATTTTCATTAAATTATTTTCCTGCGATCTCAATTTATAAGCGCCTTAAATATAAGGTTTAGAAAAACGTCTTTGACTATCCAAAATATCTATATAAATCCATATTAGCGTAGAAACTTTATTGGCCGTAAACTTTAAAAACAGGCAAAACCTGAAAAAATTCACCAAATGGAAAGCTAAGAGAATTAAAAATGCTTGATAGAAGTAGATATTTATGGAAATGTTAATTTTGGCACACTGCGGGGAGGGATGTTCCTTGTTTGTCACTAGGAGCAAGGCTCACTGAAAAACTTTTAGGGGGCGAAGAAGCTTCATGGCAATAGTAACATTTCACTTTTATTATAAGTTTTAACAGTTCGATGTTAATTTACTTCATTGCGGATATTACCGATGATTGCGATTCAACTATGTAGAAGAAATGCACATTTCTGTTCCCCAGCGCCCTAATTGCCTAGGTATTTCATATTTTCATTTGAATGTTCATGATTTTTGGCTTTCCGTTGATTGATGACTCTGATACATTTTCAGCGTAATTCCTAAGGTGTCAATCCCCTCGCAACATTTTTGTCACTAGGTTCAGGTTAGCTGCCCCTCAATAAACTCTCAATTTACAAATTTCTAATTGCGGTATGCTGAGATCTATTTGGTATCCATTTACATGAGACGAATTATCTTCTTTTGATCGGGGCATGGAGGGTATCTGCTCCATACAATGACATTTCCCTCGGGAAATACCGTACAAATAAATGGTAGCGCTATTAACATCCATCCAATCATATGGGAGAACATGACTTATAATTAGATAGCGCTTACCATGCCGCTCCACACGTGATACAGGAAGGTCCTCAAAAAGCGTATACATCTCTCTCCGTTTCCGTATCACGCATTCTCCACGCATCCCCTATCAAAAGCAGGGCGCTGCATTTCCAATACCCTCTCTCCCCCTCCCGCACGAGCAAATGCTTCCCACACACCGCGGCTTCTCTTCCGCCAGCAACAGGGTAGGGTGAAGAATCCTTCTCCCCATACCCAACCCCATCCGACACCGAGACAACCTTAGGCCCCAACCCACGCCCGTTAGAGTGGACCTAATCGATACGCGAGAGTCAACGGAGGGGGCACGTGTTGGATGAAGCCCTCCGTTGCCCTTCCCCTCGCCAGTTCGCGTCTACCGCTATGCGCCTCCGGTCACGTTGGAGGCCCTCAGGTCTTAGATCTCAAGGCGTTGACTTAGTCATTCGCGTCGGACACGTAATTCAAGAGTGGGAAATAACTCTTCTCTCTCACTCCTTCAACACAACGCCTTAACGAAGCTGCACTTCGTGTAGCCCCATTTCTGTTTTTGTTTCTAGTCCTCAAAAGATCCGAAAATTGGAAACCCTTTCGCGTATGCTCGCAACAGAGACTCCTGAGAGCTAGTTCCGCGCAAATTGAATGCGCACATTGCGAAATGTATTTTTGGAGCAAAATAAAATTGTGTCGGTCGTTGAAATGAAGTGAAAGCTCTGTAACTGTATACACGCGTTGGAAGCCTTGTATTTTTTCAAAATTTCTGATTCAAAGAATCTGGTTGAAATAATATTTCGAGTGCAAAGAATTCTGCAGTAGAATAATAATTCTTCATGTTTTATTATTATTTTGAAGGGATTACCCAAATAGTTATATTCATTAGTTTTTTGCAAGAACTCTTCGGATTAGCAAAAAATATGTAATATCGCATAAAAATAATTTTTCTTTATTGACGGTTCATTCATTTATGTAACGTAAGCCAGTGCGGACCAATTCTTGCGGAGATCGTTTGTATTTATTTCTGTTGAGTAAATTTCAAATCCTGGCGGAACGAATCATTAGACCTTATCTTAGCCAACTTAAGATACACTTCTCAGCATTACACCTGAAATAACACTAAAGACATTCTGTACATTTTTCAAAGGGAATTGTACAGCGCCGCAGTAAAGGAATGAGCACGCAATTTTTCGTCTGAAATTCTTTTTGGCGAGTTCGATGTAACCTGTTGATGCACCTCAGTAACGGATACATGGAGAGAGAGCGAGAGGCAGAGAAGGGAGGGGGGTAGGAAGCAAAGGCATCAATGTCCCATTAGTCCAGGATATTTGAGAGTTAACCATAAAAAAATTTCAAAATTTATCCTTTCTCTATGTAGTTAATTATGACTTCACTAGGCCTAGCCAGGACTAGCGGCTTCTTAATCAGAATGATTCATACATAATTCTTCCTAGTTGTGGCCTAATATCTATTTAATAATTACCTTTTGAATATATTTGCAAAATATTATGAAGAAGGCTTAGCTATTCAATGAATTAAAATAAAATTTGATTAAGCTTACTAACTTAAGACACTGATTCTGCAAGGCGCTAAGCAATGATTTTAACTTTTCGCCGACTAGCTAACTAACGCTTGATTATTCCCATGCATAACTGGTTGTAAAATTCCCAGCCCACTTCCATCATTCTACATTTAGCACAATTAAATGTCATTGCATATGAAGAACGACATGCATCAACAATGAAATACCTCAATTGATTGGCATTGTATTTGATGTTAAGTTGCCTTGAATTTCAAGTGCAATCTTCGTTTAGAATTTTTCATTGCTCATAAAAAGGCAAATTTTTAGTAATGATTTGCATAATATTAAATTGAGTAAATGATGATTAAATCAGTAGTGCCTACTTCAATAGTGCGACTTGGAAGCCTAGTCATCATAATCGCGGGTGGGGCGATGAACTGTGGCATGGCACGTGTGACCCTACATTCGAAGTATGCTGATGAGGTTTTCAACTTTCCTGAATTTATCACAGGGACAATTAAAAATACAGCAAACCACTCTAAAGATTGCTTGACTGTTAAAAATAGGTATGGCACGTTTCATGTTGAAAAATCGTAGGGGTGGCTCGATACAACGAAAAAGCAAGAAACCATTTAACAAAAAACTGCTGCTGTAATAACTTCGACGTGTTTATCTGTAATTGAAGGACTAATACTTTTCCAATGCCTTGTTAGATCTTCATATTGCGTTTAATGTCGTTCAACATGATGTCAGAATGTAAAAATCACTAAGGAAGCAATCGCCATCAAAAGCTAAATACGATGAAGAATGTAGAACATTACTTACTCAGAACACACCCTTATCACTCACACAGGGTGCGGCAAAATAACTTCCTTTTTCAAACGCAAACGCTTTCAAAAAAGGAAGTTATGTTGCCGCACCCTGTATTTAACGATTGTTCCTCAATAGGCAATTTGTTGTTGTAATAGATTTGCGAATATTAACTTTGATACGGAGCGCATGACTCAGAAATGTGGTCGTTGAAGCAAGAGTTTTGACGCAGATCGCAGGCTTTTGAGATGTGAGTATGGGGAAAAATGGGAAAAGTTAAGTGGGCAGAAAGAAAAACAAATGACTCTCTAGACGTGGTAGGGAAAGAGAAAGGGTTTTTGGGAGAAATTCGTAGACAGCAGAGCAGATATCGTATTGAGTGGCAATGACGTCCTGAAGACTGCGTTAAAAAGGGTAATGTTGGGTAACGAGATCATGGGATGAGATCAATCATGTTAGATAGAATGAAGGAAAATAGAAAATATATGGCTGCCCCGTACAAACAATTGATCATTAAGTAATCACAATTAGATTACATTACGTATCTATAATCGGAAGGCCTTAAAATATATAAAAAATTTGACGATTAGTATTTTGAATTGCCCTTCATACAATGGTTCACTGGAGCCACTACTCCATATCTAAATGCTCTTCATAAATATTCTTAGGTATTTCAAAATCAAATATAAGGAGATTTCGGAACAAATCATAACTTCCAAAAATATAATTTTAAGAACTTCAAATATCTGAAGACAATAAAAAAGGCATCCATCAGTGCATTAATAACAAGTTTATCAAATTTTTCATCAAAACTTTCCTGGAATTGCCACCCACCATTAGCGTATAATCACTATGTTAACCGAGAAACCATAAGATTATTTGAAACCCTTGTGAGACCGAAAACAAGTTTTCTTACATGCGCTTCCAAGGCGGTTCAATCTTTGTAATCGTTCCGTGGTGCTGCCATCGATTATTTTCGAAATAAATATTACTTTAGTATTTCAGAGCATAATCCGAAAAAGGTAAAGGCTACATCATGTGAGGACTACAGGACAATAAGTTTGATATCCCACGCAGCTAAAGTTGTTATCAGCATCATAAACAAAAGGATAGAGAGTAGGGCAAATGATTACCTAGGGGATGATCAGTTTGGGTTTAGAAAGGGGAGAGGTACGCGTGATGCCATTGCAGTAAGGAGATTATTAATCGAAAGGAATATAGAATACAACCAGCAGGTATTTGCCTGTTTCGTAGATTTCGAAAAAGCGTTTGATAGAGTGAATTGGGGAAAACTAATGAGTATATTGCATAAAATAGGAATAGATTGGAGGGAAAGGAGGCTAATCCGCAACCTGTACATGTCTCAGACTGCTCAGGTGCGGGTGGGGAACGGGGAGTCCGGTTGGGCAGTGTTATGAAGGGGTGTAAGGCAGGGATGCCCATTATCACCGTTGCTGTTCAACCTGTATGCAGAGGAAATTATCAAAGAGGCATGGAAAGAACTGGAGGTAGGAAGGAAAGTGGGCGGCGAATTCGTAAAATCAGTTAGGTTTGCTGATGAACAAGCTTTAGTTTGTCAGTCAGCCAAGGGGTGCAGGCATTGCTGAGTGAATTGGAAATTCAGTGCGACAGGTATGGGATGAGAATCAATATTAATTAAACAAAGGATATGCGATTTCATAGAAAGAAAAGGCTAAGCTAAGCATTAAAATAGGAGGGCAAAAACTAGAGCAGGTAGAACAGTTTACGTATCTCGGAAGTGTTTTGGACCAACACCGTCAAAGTAGTAGGGATGTAAGGAGAAGAATTGCGCTAGGCAAAGAGGCTTTCACAAGGAGGAGGGAGTTGATGAAAGGGACATTGAGCAAGGATATTATGAAAAGACTCGTCCTAATTCAGCAAACAGAAGTGCTCTGTCCCAAAGTAAGTTTGAATTAAGAGGAGTATCAATAAATATGCATACTAAATCTCTGTTTTTAAAAGTTAGGAGCTACTTACATCCTATGATTTATCTTTAAGTTGACGGTAAAACATATATGTATAGGTACAATTTATAGTACATATACTCTGTGGATAAGGATGTTAAGAAAAGACTCGTATAAACTTTGATATGGAGCGTAGCTGTGTACGGCACGGAAACGTGGTCATTAAAGCAGGAGGATAGACGTAGACTGGAGGCTTTTGAAATGTGGGTGGGGAGAAGAATGGAGATGGTGGAATGGACAGAGAAGAGAACAAATGAGGAAGTACTTGGTATGGTGGGCGAAGAGAGGGGTTTGTTGGGAGAAATCCTATGGAGACAGGAAAAGTGGATGAAGGGGGTATTGACCGGCAGTGGGATGTTGAAGACTGTAATAGAGGGGAGAATGTTAGGCAAACGAGGAAAGGGAAGGAACAGGATAGGGATGTTGGACGGGATGAAGGGAGGAAGAAGGTTCTCAGAGATGAAGAGGGACCTGATGTAGGTGTTTTTGCAGGATCACAAAATATTTATTTAGGAGTTTTGTCCATCAAAAAAACCTACCTTAACCGGTAGATTACGTAATAATAATAATTTCAGAGTATGCATTAAAGGTTTCGCAGTTTGACTTGAACAAAGGAGGTAATAGCTGGGCTGGGAACCTCTACAAACTAGAAGGAAAGTAAGCAGACTTTGTGGAATGTTCCGCATTCTGAAGGGGGAGATAGCTTGGGCAGATCTTAGGAAAGAGGCGGGGAACCCAAATTTGATGGACAGAAATGATCACAAATTTAAGGTAAAATGCCGGGCACAGAGAACAAATTTAAAAAAATTCCTTTTATAAATAGAACAATTGTTGATTGGAACACATTACCTGCAAAAATATTCGAGCCCTTTCCTAACAGAGTGTATACTTTTAAGAATAGATGTAAGGTATATATGTAATAATTTGATTGATGTGTGGTGAATTGTATTATATGTAATAGCTTAATTTTTTTAATTTATCTTTTTTCTTGATGATTAATGGTTGTAAATGGGATGGGGATTCGCTTGTTTTGTTAAAGAGATTTGTGTTTTGAAGTCTGATTTTATCTATTATCTTTTGCGATTATTTGGGACTTGTGTGCTACCTGACACTGTCTATCAGCAGGTGTATTTTTAATAATAATAATTCATTCTATTGTTTCAGGCTTCACTTCGTGGAAGTATTTAATATCCATACTAAAAAGAAAGACTCGTACCTTTCCACAGATTTTATTATACGGTACAACGCGTTTCACCGACTTGCGGCATCATCAGGTACAAATTTGCAAAACAGACAGAGCAAGAATATATACCTTCAGGACAGAGTGGGGGCGGGGAGGGTGGGAAGGACCTGAGAGGGGTGGGGGCTCGCAGGTACGTTGATGGATTGTTTTGACTATTTCCAGGCTAGTTTCTCGGAGAGGAGTGGGGAGGGGTATGGGAAAAATTGCTCATTACAAGGTGTCGTGTTGGGGTTTCCCAAGTGCCTTCTTATCTCTAATTGCTCGAGAGCGTCCATTTTTAATCCTTTTGGGAGTGTGTGTAATATCTCTGGGACAAAGTCACTGCTGTGGTCGAATTCTAGTAAATGCTTGGCGAAGAGAGAGTTGTTATTCTGATTTTTGTGACACCTTGCGTGTTCCTTGACTCGTAACTTGATATTCCTGCCGGTCTGACCGACATAAACGCTGTTGAAATTTTCGCATTTCAGTTTATAAATGCCTGATTTGAGAAGGTTATCCTGGGTGTCTTTTCCATTGGCTAGAAGTTTGGAGAGGGTTATGGGTGGGTAGAAGGCTGCTTTGAGTGAGGTGGGTAGGCAGTTGGAAATCAAAATTAAAGCGTATAATAAAATCTGTGGAAAGGTACGAGTCTTTCTTTTTAGTATGGATAATAATAATTCAGTTTGCTCGTTGTCTTCAATGGTCACATCAGGGTCAACCACTTTTTCATACTCAACAAAACATAAGTGAAATTAGCTATGAAAAGAAGATGTCCTACGTCTTTGACCGTCATTAACTTCAAGCACAGGCTCTCATAAAAAAGCCTTAAAACATCGATATGGCCCTCCCCCGCAGAGTGACATCTTAAATCCTCCTTAGTACCGGGAGCTAGTGCTCAGCAGGGTTTTTCAGCGGCAATAATAAAAACGTATAAGTCTTTTAGCAACAGTAAGTAGATACCAAATCAATGCTTACAATCACCAGGTTGAATGTCCATAGCTTATTCAGAATTAACTTGTGGTGTGGATTCTTGAGCCGCAAATGGCCACCAAACTCAATGTATGAACGCAAATGCTATATTTCATAAAAGCTGTATTCTTAGAATAATAATATGAACCCCTTGATTTATAAATATATAGGTAATCTACCGGTTAAGGTAGGTTTTTGGATGGACACCGCTACTAAATAAAACATTTTGTGACTCCTAACAAAACACAAAATCCAGCATCCTACTCTATATCAGGTCCCTCTTCATCTCTGAGTACTTTCTTCCTCCCTTCATCCCGTCCAACATCCCTATCCTGTTCCTTCCTTTTCCTCGTTTGCCTAACATTCTCCCCTCTATTACAGTCTTCAACATCCCACTGCCGGTCAATACCCCCTTCATCCAATTTTCCTGCCTCCATAGGATTTCTCCCAACAAACCCCTCTCTTCGCCCACCATATCTAGTACTTCCTCATTTGTTTTCTTCTCGGTCCAAACCACCTTCTCCATCCTTCTCCACACCCACATTTCAAAAGCCTCCAATCTACGTCTATCCTCCTGCTTCAATGACCACGTTTCCGCGCCGTACATAGCTACGCTCCATATCAAAATTTTTACGAGTCTTTTCTTAATATCCTTACTCAACGTCCCTGTGTATAAATATGAAGTTAGCCCCAGTGGACAAATACAAAAATACAGAAACTCTCACTAGGTTTCGAATTTTCGGTGGTCCACGCCACCTTTCCCAAGGGAGAGAAGGACAGAACTCTCTCTCTCTATTTATACACACACACACACACACACACACACACACACACACACACACACATATATATATATATATATATATATATATATATATATATATATATATATACATGCATACACACATACATTTTTCCGCACGTTCCAAGTTATATAGTATAATACTTATCTCATAAGACTAAATATTATATCTGATCTTAAGGAACATGTTTTGATTTTCAAGACCAGTATCGGTTGATTTACCTCGTTGAGTAACTATTGGCGATATATTTTAATTTCAAATTTACTAGCACCCTTAAAATTTACTACCACCTGCATCTTCAGAATTGCTTAGCTAAAATTTTTACAATTATGAGATTAGACTTTTAATTTTCAGTCCAATCGATGATGGCACAGCATACAGAGACATCTGGTTTAACCATTTAACGCTAACTTCTTGAGTGGGGTCATGTACACGCATATTAGAAATCTTTAAGGCCTCAGCCGGTGCTAGCTGTTGTCAAGATGAGGCGATTCTATAGCTCGAGCAAATTTGAATAAAAACGTTGTGTGACGTCCAAAAATAACAATCGCGATGAGAGCATAAGGTGTAAAGAAAAGAAAAAATATGCTCTTAACATTTGTTAGCTTTGGAAATTATGGGTGGGACTGGGGGCAGTTCGAGGTATCAAAAATAGGCTAAAATCGACGAGACGTCATTTGCACACGGTGCCTCCCGAGGAACCTTCACCTTCGCTTTGAAATCATACACGACCCTTTACTTTTTCGGGTGAACTTTCTCCATACCGATCAAAATAACATTCGGCGCGATTCATCGCGTCGGATAATTCGCCGGGATGCAGGCATCAAGTGCAAGGTGTTCATAAAATGGACCGGCGAGTTTTGAAATTTAAATGACGGAGACGCCGAAAAAGTCACCCAATTCATTCACCTTGTCCCCTCTAACCCGCGCGCTCGCGAGCTATTTTCGGCCCCTCTGCTCCAGACTGGACTTTTAAAAGTCAAATGTTACATATGCAATAATTCCAGAACCTCTGAGAAAGACCCCGAGCATTCAATCAGCCGACTCGAATCTCTCCCCCGGACATGTATGCAATCCAGACGCACGAGACTCAAATGATTGATTTATTCCCTCCATCGGAGTGCGGTCGATCTCCAAACGGAAAGGGAGACTCGGAAACTGGAGTGCGTCGCAAAATGATGTTACAAATACGCTGACGGCATTTTGAAAACGGCTATCATATTCACTCCCTAGATTGGTTGGCAGATACTACCTCGATCAAAAAGTTCCCGGAATAACCACCGTGTGGCGCTCCCATCGTTCCGATTTGAGTTCTGTTTTTTTTGTTAAATTGGTACATCTGTTGTTGATATTCCCTTTAAATCTTAGTGTCATAACTTGACATTTGCAAAAGTTACGTAGCCAAGAGTACATCTATCTCTGTGTGTGTTGGCGATTTTTTACAATTGCAGAAATGGATTTAAATTTGCATCAACGAACTTGTATTAAATTTTGCGTAAAAAACGGATTTAGTGGCGCACGGACGTTGGAAATGTTGGAAAAGTGTTTCGGCAACGATTCTCTAAAAAAAACGGCCGTTTACCAGTGGCACGAGCGGTTCAGAAGTGGTCGTGAGTCAATCGAAGATGATGAACGCAGTGGCAGACCATCGACATCGAAAGTCGGTGAAAAAATTGATAAAGTAAAAGAAATGTTGGTCAATAACCGCAAATTAACCATCAGAGAAATAGCGGAGGACTTGAACATTGCCTATGGATCCGCCCAAGACATTGTGGTTAATGATTTGGGTTTCCGTCGTGTAGCAGCAAAGTTGGTTCCAAAGACCTCAATTTCATGCAAAAAAGAGACCGTGTTGACGTCGCAAAAGACATGATTTGCGAGGCTGAATCCGATCCCACATTCATCAAAAGGATCATTACTGGAGACGAGACGTGGGTTTATGAGTACGACACGCAATCCAGACATCAGGCAAGTGAATGGCGTTCACCAAATGAGCCGAGACCAAAAAAACCACGTCGTTTTCAGTCAAAAAAGAAGGCAATGCTGACGGTTTTCATGGATTACAACGGTGTAGTGCATCATGAATTTTTGCCAGAAGGCCAGACAGTAACAAAGAGTATTATTTGGGCGTTATGAGACGTTTGCGTGAAGCAATTCGCCGAAAGAGACCAGAAATGTGGGCAGAAAACTCGTGGATTTTGCACCATGATAACGCACCGTCGCACAGTGCTATCATTATTCGTAATTTTTTGACGAAAAATGCAACAAATACCATCCAACAGCCACCGAATTCACCTGATTTGGCTCCCTGTGACTTCTTTCTGTTCAATCGAGTTAAAAAACCATTACGGGGAACGCGTTTTAGCAGCCGAGAGGAAGTAATGGAAAAATCGCAGGAAGCACTGATGGACATACCGAAAACCGACCGTAACTTTTGCAAATGTCAAGTTATGACACTAAGATTTAAAGGGAATATCAACAACAGATGTACCAATTTAACAAAAAAAACAGAACTCAAATCGGAACGATGGGAGCGCCACACGGTGGTTATTCCGGGAACTTTTTGATCAAGGTAGTATTATCATATCCAAAGGTCTGCAGGCACCTCCGTCGCTTCGAGAATGGCGGAAGAGTGGAAACCTTCGCTATTTTGGCATCCAATGTTTAGCGAGAACCGTCTCTCAGAGCGACGTCAAACAATCGCACTCCCACTTAAAGAATGTTTTTAACTTTTCTCGATTCTCGGTGCGCCAGTTATTGCCGATAATATGGTAATGAAAATACCTTAGCATTGCTTGTGATAGGGATAACGGGAAGGAAACTTTGTTCACGCAGGCACCAGCGGACTATGACAAGCCTGTTATACATTGTGGAGCTACGAGCTCGTAATACTGGTATCTACGATTCCGCGCATTCTGAACGGGATGATGGAAGGCATCCAAGATTTTACGATTACTCAAACATATACATATACGGTGATAGATCGATGAAAAGTTTACCTGAAATGAAGAAATGTGTGTTCGATTGTTTCTAGCTCAACTTTGTGGAAGTTCATGTTCATTAAATGAATAACGGAGGAATATATCTATATTCTAAATTTCTATCTAGACTAAATTTGACCCGAATATTTTCACCACTACCGCGGTCGGACAATGTTATTCTGATCCCTTATCGTTCGTGGAGAAAACATCTCAAATCCATCCGTTCCCGTGGTGAGAAGTATCGCCAGCAAAGTCAAAGTTAAAAGCCTGTACGCGAAGCGTCATAATTAAGAAAACTCAAGCCAAGTTATGAAGAGGAAATTCATGTATCGGGGACACGAAGAGGTAATAAACAGGGGTAGTATACAACATACCTGTGCATTCAAAATAACATAAATGAAAGAGTGTGGATTTAAAAAAAATTTATATCCTATCGAAACATTTCAAACTTGCAATTCGAATATATGGGAGATTTCAATTACAGAGTTTGTTTATCATTTAAAAATTCTGATAAAAGTGAATTAGAGCCGCGAGCTGAATATAAAATTAAAAAGCTAAGCTAAAACACGAGTAATTACTGAAAATTTGCGATTCTCACACACATTTTTCCTCACCTTGAATACTGAACGAGGAACAAATGTTAATAGGAGTACTCAAAGAAATATAAAAGCAGGTTTCTCTTTGGATATGAGGTTGAAACAAACATGCAGGTGGGCACTGGGAGTTGGAAAGCAAGGGAAAAAAACGACAACGTTGCGATGCAATTTATCCTAGCGATCGGCGCATTTACATATCCGGGCGAAGTTGCAGTTTCATGTAAACACGAAACTGCTGCGGGCATTCATTCACAGTTGATGTCTGTGTTCAAAGTTCCCGAAAATAGTTTATAGCCGGAGGATTTTAAATCATCCGGTCATGGAAATCCCAAATTTAAATTCAACGCGATGAGGATTGATATTCTGGAATAAATTAAAAGCAGTACCCTCACACCTAGGACTGTTCGATTCAGCGATATATTTTACTTTCACATACGGGACTAATATCGCGTTGCGTGCAATGTATCGCATGGCGATGTAAGTTTAGAACTGCACTCCAATAATCGGTTGTTCTAGATACATTTTCTTATTTTACCTTCGATTAAAAATATTGAGTTGACAATGTAAAACAGACATTTTGAGCCAAACGTCCGCACCAATATTAACTTAAATTTCCTTTTTATACATGTATATTTCGCAAAGACACAAAATTCGGTAGAAATGTCTATAACCCGCCTAGCCCTGATGTAAATTCAAAATACGGAATTAATGCAATGTTATACCACATAGTATGCAAAGCATGATATGAAATATGTTCCCATTAAAATATGAAATTATACACATCTAGACTTGGCGATATTCAATTTCATCCAACACGGAAGTCCAAATTCTATCACCGCTGATCTTAGTCATATCACCGATCTCAAAAGAAGAGGGCGTGCGGCTCGGCAAAACAAAACCTTTCCCCCCTCCCCAAACCAAAAGCCACGCTTCCGCCGGAATGTCCCGCTCACATCTGCACTTATTTATACACTAATGTAAGCAGTCGGACGCTGCGATTCTCTGGTCGTGAATTGCGGAACGGATATTTCGCATTTCTTTTTATTTTTTCACGTTTCTCTTCGTAGCAGTCCATTTCTCATTCCTCTCGTTGAAAGATGCCGTTCCAAAAATAACGCCTTACCTGCGCCATATTACCATTTGCTACTACGGTCAGTCACACCCTTGTGTCCTCAGGTGGTGACCGATTTAATGAAGTAGAGAGGAGAAGTCATCATGTGTCAGGTGCGTGGACCATAAAAAGATCCCCTTATTAGAATAAAACGGCTACGTTGAAGAGCTTTTTGATGTTTTAACATCGATATTTAAAACTTGATATTGTTATATAACATGTGAATGAGGTGTTTGCTTTGTGCTGACATTTGTCACGAGTTAGAGATTATTATAGGGACGTGGTGCATGAAAAACGAAAGTAATCAAAATTAAATTTAATAGCGTATCGTAGTTACTCAGTTTCATTATTTCCTATCATTTTGTTTAATGCGTTATCAAGTCTAATGGTAAAAATTACTTGGCTGATATGTGGCTGTATTGTTATCCAAAATTATGTTGGTTATTAAACACTGATGGATGGCAGATTTAACTCGAAGTGTGTTTATACCTTTAAATCCATTAAAATGTGGCCTTGAGTTCTGGAAAGTTCTTGGTGCGGTCGTACTTATATTTTTACGGAAAGCGTAACTTATTTTGGTTCAAGTGAACTCTTTTCGATGGCAGCCATTAGTTCAGTCATCTTATTTAAACTAACTATGAAATCCATTCCAAACCGCATCTATTTGTCACTGCCATGTGGCCGGGGAAGGGATGGTGTGCAGTTGCGCGCGCCATGTGGGGTGAGACTCGGATGCCCTTGGGGGAGTGAAGGGCGCAGGCGAGCTCCCTTCCCCGCCTTTCAATTCGCCCCGCACCCTTCCCGAGGCGGACACGCTGACTATCGCATCGGAATCTTGCAAATCAAAGTGTGTCAGCGGACGCTCTTCGGACAGACGACGTCATATGCAATTTATGTAATCCAGCGGTGGTCTCGTGAGGTTCCGGGGACTCTCGGGAGTCGGTGGGCATGAATGTCAATCAAAGCAATCTGGCATGTGATTTTGGAGGAGAGGAAAAATAGTAACCGATCAGGCTGCAGAGTAGATGGGAAAAGATCGAGGTAAAGAATTCGAAAAAAAAACTTGAAAATTAAAGGATAAAATTAAACCATAGGGAATTGTTTATAATAATAAACTCACAAGGTAGCAAGGCTAGTACTAGATGCATAATGGGAATGTAGATTACATCCGTTGGTACACTATGCATACCTGGGCAGTATTTTGGTTGAAAATGGACTTCTAACAATATTTCATTACGAAGGGGCCTCCATTTATCATCGGAACAAAAAGAGGAAGCCTCCAACTTGAGATTTACGGTTCTTTCATACATTCTAATACACACACAATGTTACCTATTGTTATCTCTGTCATTTACACTGACCGAAAAAGAAAAGATAATTACACATTCAACGGAGCGTTCAGTTTCCCGTTTCAGAAACTTGGCTTTTGAAGAGGTTGAGCTTAGCTGTGTGAATTGTAGGAATGGGACAGGCTGAAGAAAAACAAGCTGGATAGAGAGAACAAAGAAGAAGAGGAACTGGATGGGGAAAGAGAACAGAGCAAATTGGTGGAAAAATTGGAAGTAAAAGGGAAAAACACAAGTGGAGGAGATCTTAAAAAATAGGGATACTGTGTATGCTGCTATACAAGGGAAAAAGTTAGGAAAACGAAAAATTGAGAGGAAGTGGAAAGGCATTTTAGATCGCGCAAAGTAGTTTAAATATTATGAAGATTAGTATAAAGTTTAGGGTTGGAAAATAAATTATGAAGAAGGATGGAGAAGCTTCATGAGTGTGATAATAATGAACAGGGATACAATAAACTACACAGTGAGAAATACAAAAGTGAAGGGCCATTAGGATTGAGGAAGAAAGTTGTCGAGATTAATTCTAAGACAGCAGGATATGTTAAAATACGCGTACATTCACCCGACAAGTTGCGAAATATTAAGGGAATAATGTGAATTAAGTATGGAATAGAATAAATTATTTGTGAAATGGAGGCTTATTACAAACAAATATATTTAGTGAATTTCCAAACTATAGTTTTAACATGCCTCACACGGTTTCAACGTATCCGTATTATTATCAGTAAACATGAAAACGTAAAGCGGCTCGAATTCCACATTCATACAGTTTAGAGAGGGGGGTAGAAGTTGGCTAGGTGAACGAGACGCAAGGGAAAAAAGGGGGTATTACGTAATCAGGAAGAGGAAGGGAACATTCCTGCAAATAATACCAAATCCAGGGGGAACCAGAGTCAGAATTTTGGAAAAATGGTTGGGGGGGGGGGCGGAAGAGGACTCGAAGGGTAACTGAATGATTGGTACAAACTCATTGAACAATTTCGAACCACACAATTTAGAGAAGGTTAAAATTTGGTAAGAGGACAATCGCTGCCCCTTAACGTTTGCGAACTTCTTGATTAGAATACCGAAGCATTTAAACCTGTCATTTTCAGCATGCCAATAAAATTAGAGAGATGAAGTGTACAACAGATAGATTTAAGATGTCATTTTTTCAACGAACGATAAGATATCATAATAACATTGTCCGACCGCGGTAGGGTCATGTTCGGATAAAAATTATTCTGGTGTGTATTCATCTCTGCCACACAATCAAGGGGTGGCTTGCAGGGTACATTAAGAAATAAATAAATAAAACCGTTTGAAGTATATTTTTAAAATTAAATGGTATAAAATTACGAAGTGTTTTCATTTATATCATGCACTTAGCTATCGGATGATAACACCGCGATGGATGGATGGAGAATCTTACGAATGAGGGATGAAAAGAGATTAGAGACAACTTATCAAAAGGTGAACACTATAAGAACACTGACCCCAAGTATTGGAATTATGAATATTTTGAAGATTTAACGTTATTAACTGTTATTATGCAGTGGTGACATGCGGGTTAAAAATGACATGGACCGATTATCTGTTATTACTAAATAATTAGGATTAATAATGTTTATTATTAATATATAGTGAATAAGATCCAAACTACTCCTCTTTCATCGAAAAATAACAAGGCTGTCGCCCCCCCCCCCCTTCGGATTCACTATTGCCACTTCAGAATGTCAATATTACGTTACATGTCTTCTACGATATCATACTGTTCGAATTTAACAGGAAATTTTAGGAATTTATTTTTTTTACTGCTTTCTGGAAAAAATTAACGAGTCACCCCGACCAACATTAAGCATACTTACATGGTGGAATTACAAGTGATGAAGTTATAGTATTAAGTCCATATTGGTGAGAATAATAGGGCGGCGTTCGTAACAATCGTGAGACCGACGACATCTGTGGATCACCCTCGGTAGTGAGACAGAGGCTATTGAACGGGAATGGGTTAACGACTGGGCAGTAAATATTCAAAACATTACCACAATGATTAAACCAGGAGTGAGTAGTTACCTTGTTTCTTTTACACAATAATGAAATGGGAAAATAGTTCCCATGACATTTGGAAATGCTCACGAAAGAAACAAGTAAAAGTTGTTCTGGGTTAAGTTTTGATACATACGTAATAGCGTAGGAATAGAAAGGTATTACTACTGTTGAGTGTCTAAATGGTAACACATAATTATCATCCCTTGCCTATTTCGTATAAATAGTTATATTAATCCTTGTCTACCTCTTGGTATTCAAGGAATAAGAGAATCGCTATTTTCGAGTCTTTTAATTTGGCGCCAGTTTGTTCCACCATTTAACAAAATGCCGCGGAAGAGTAGGTATGCGTTTAAAGTTGTACGTTAATCTACACGATGTACACTCATGTCAGTTATCTAAGAGATCTTTATACAATGTGACAATTTCATTCGCACACGCTGAAATAGGAAAATAAGAAGTGTAAGGGCAATATGGAGTTTATATAACAAAGTTCACAAAATCTAATCTACAATTTATTTAATTTTGTAAATGAAGGAACTGTCCCCTCTTATCAAACATTTCAAATAAGTAAGCATCATGTTATCACTCACGTAGTCTCAATGACGAAGTCGAAGCAAAATGCCATGCACGTACATTACATCTTTCAAGCGATAATTAAAATCTGAACCAAGGAACACTTGCGTTTCTATCTATGAGATATTACAAGAAACGTTGAAATTCTTCAATTGCCATCGCAAACAAATCGAACCAAAAACACGATGCATTGGAAATAACAGGTATCCCACAAGAACGTTCAACTAATCTGTCTAGGAAAAATGTAAGGAAAATTGTCCCTAATAGGAAATTATCAAACAACCAGTTCTAAGAAACAACCATAATCGAAGTTTGTTCCGGGATTAATATATTCCAAATGCAACTGAATAAAAAAAATGTTTTTTTGTTTTGGAATCCACGGCGTACAGCATTTATTTCCATAACGGATTACATCCTACCCATATTCGCATTTGTCAAAAATCAATAATTTCAAAGACAAGCTACAAGATTCTGGCAGTAGTTTTTACATAAGAGTATAACTAATGCGTATCGACGAGCTATAAGCGATCTGGGTATCTTATTAGGACACCGTTCTCAAGCGAAAAAAATATTTGTTAATCCGTGTGCGTAATTTTCTCCCTATTGAATCATGTGAATGATTTTGCGGAGAAAATACAGTTTTCCTCCGACAAACAGGAAATTGAAGTTTCTGGTCATGGAGTTATTTCATCACCGCAGTCATAATTCCTGTTTCACCATGGAGATGAATATCAAATTCCTAATATAAAACTAATGCCATGCACGGGGAGTAGATATTTTTGCTCACGAAATTAGGTACGAGGTGGCGAAGCGCACTAGAGGAATATTAGATCAACCTGAAAATTATGGATCTAGGATGATTTATTCTAATTTATTTCAACTTCCTCTATTTTCATCGCAGAATGAAAGGTGCCCGTGAACATGACAGATTTTAATGCAACAATTTCAGAGCGTAAAAATCATTCGCCTTGACTGGGACTCGAACCCAGATCCCTCAATATCCGGTCGAGTGCTTTGGCCACTTAAGCTACCGAGGCGTCCTCTTAAACTCTGAAATTTTGGGGCTTTTAAAGGAACTAGATGTTATGACGAAATACCGTACATACAATGTCACATGCATTCGTAGTCGTGCGCGAGGCGCCACTGTCCACGAGGTTAAAAGCCAACTTTAAACACGTATGGTGTTTTCCCTTTGACAAATTCCAAAGAAACTGCGGGAGATGCCGCAACAGTAACTTTTAACGGAGTCATCCGCTAATGTGCATTTTAATGCAACAATTTCAGAGCGTAAAAATCATTCGCCTTGACTGGGACTCGAACCCGGACGCGAATGATTTTTACGCTCTGAAATTGTTGCATTAAAATGCACATTAGCGGATGACTCCGTTAAAAGTTACTGTTGCGGCATCTCCCGCAGTTTCTTTGGAATTTGTCAAAGGGAAAACACCATACGTGTTTAAAGTTGGCTTTTAACCTCGTGGACAGTGGCGCCTCGCGCACGACTACGAATGCATGTGACATTGTATGTACGGTATTTCGTCATAACATCTAGTTCCTTTAAAAGCCCCAAAATTTCAGAGTTTAAGAGGACGCCTCGGTAGCTTAAGTGGCCAAAGCACTCGACCGGATATTGAGGGATCTGGGTTCGAGTCCCAGTCAAGGCGAATGATTTTTACGCTCTGAAATTGTTGCATTAAAATGCACATTAGCGGATGACTCCGTTAAAAGTTACTGTTGCGGCATCTCCCGCAGTTTCTTTGGAATTTGTCAAAGGGAAAACACCATACGTGTTTAAAGTTGGCTTTTAACCTCGTGGACAGTGGCGCCTCGCGCACGACTACGAATGCATGTGACATTGTATGTACGGTATTTCGTCATAACATCTAGTTCCTTTAAAAGCCCCAAAATTTCAGAGTTTAAGAGGACGCCTCGGTAGCTTAAGTGGCCAAAGCACTCGACCGGATATTGAGGGATCTGGGTTCGAGTCCCAGTCAAGGCGAATGATTTTTACGCTCTGAAATTGTTGCATTAAAATGCACATTAGCGGATGACTCCGTTAAAAGTTACTGTTGCGGCATCTCCCGCAGTTTCTTTGGATTATGACAGATTTTGTTTTTCTTGGAAACATATGAGCGATCAATCTACCAAAAAACGCTGAAACTCTCATGGTAAATTGATTGGAAATGGGTACTCACCTCCACTTGTTGATACCAACATTCGAGGAACCAGCAAACCAAGGGTCCAAAATAAACACACAACGGAATGTAGTTGCGCCCTTTAGTCCTTCCCTCAAACTGGGATTGTCATGCAATCTCAGTCCCTTTCTGAACCAATGAACAGAATGTTTCTCAGATTTATCGTTCCCCATTCTTATCCAGTAGTAGAGCCACTTGATAAGATGCAGATCATTGTGGTACGTAAACAAATTTTTGCCGATTTCTGAGCGTCCAGCGAAGAGACTAACAGCCCGACTCAGCGTCGCACATAATCATACCTTCGGCTCCACGCCGCTTTCAACGTGACTTACTAAGTCGGACTGTGAGCTGGATCCTGATTGGATGCTCGTGGTCACATGGTATATTGGTCACGTTGCGGGCTACGAGCAGCCTACGAGTTGTACAGAAAAATTGGTTTCATCATGCCGTAGATGAACAACTTTACGTATTAGTTGCGCAGTGCTGTTACCTGGCGGTGGTTAAGAATACAGCGCCACATTTAAACACGAATGAAATGTTCGTGGAATGCATTCAGCGAGTTAAGAAATAGATAATTCTAGTTTCTTTCATATTCAAGAAGTAACCACTCATTTTTGAGTAAATATAATGAAAGCTTAGCAAAGAAACTTCTTTGGGCAACAACTTGTGATTTAGAATATACTAATCGTTCATTCACGACAATGATACGGGTATCTAACAAAATTGAAATCCAGACATGCGTACTATTAATTGTTAAAAAAAACAATAAATTGAATTGAGAATACATTATGGTAAGTAAAACGTTGCATAAATGAAGCACAATGCAAAAAGTGAATTGCTTATGAGTTCGCAATAGTTCGTAGACATACGTGGTCCATAGCACGGTGACCATGATCTTTTACATGGTATTATTTAATCAAATTATAGTGAATAATTTACAATCTTTGCAATAATTAAAATAATTTGTGGATTATGATTGTAAAAATTTCTACTAGATGTTTGTCTGCGACTCCGATTTCATTTGCATGTTAATTCATTTGTTTCCTTCTTTTTTGAGCTAATTCAGGCTCAGGGGTTATTTTCATTATATTGTAAATGATTATATAGTTCGGGATGTAATAAAGGTAAACATTGTGGATGTATTTCTCAATCATTAAGATCTACGAATCCAAACAGAAACAGTACTACTTATCTCTATATCTGTTACGGCCAATGTTCATGCTGTACTCCTAAAACTTTCATACTTGGCATTTATGTAAACCCTTTGGGTGCCTCTTTTATTCAAGAAATATATTCATGTAGAAAAATGATAAATGAGTTTTCATGCATATTTAAATATCTTTTGTGTGAAATTTAGAATATTATATAATTATAGTGATTTTATGCGTATGTAACCATCTACAACATCAACCGTTTTACTGAACTCTTTTGTTTGGGTGTAGGATAGATCGTTTCGCGGTTAAAATGGCGAAGAGTTTGAAATCACCTGGGATATTAAGGAAGAACATTCGTAAACCTCTGTCCTTGGTTGATGTCGAGTGTCCAGTGTGTCGGGATGTCTTTATCGAACCAGTCACATTGCCCTGCAAACACCGTTTATGTTTACAATGTTTCGATGGAACAATGGAGAATGTAAGCCTACAATGCCCTATGTGCAGAACTAGAGTAGGTGGATGGCTTAGGGCAGCTACTAAAGATAACAGAGTTATTGACGTGAAATTATGGGAACTAATTAAGTGTGAGTTTTCCGAGTATGTGGAAGCAAAACTACGAGGTGAAGCAAAGGAAATCAGAGCAGGTAATATTATTGTTGTCTGCTTAAAAAAATAGCAAACTTTCTTTCGCAAAGTCTTCGTATTTATTTTCTCTGGAGCACTCTTGTTACCGTCAAAGTAATTTGTTTGGTATCTTAGATTGTATTATGCATTGCATAATATGTGTTCGCGTGTTATTTCAATTATATACTCGGTGTGATAGCGTTATAGTTCTTTCACAGTAATAGTAACTTAGGTTTGCAGCAAGTCATTTTCAACCGTCTGAGTGTAGTTGTAGTTCTTTCAAATGTTTATTATGGCAATTGCCAAGTCTATTCGACCTTGAATATGTGAATTTCCACTTCAATCCTATGTTTATGTTTTGCCTTTGGCATAGTAACTCCAAGATTAGTTCGTCATTTATTTCTTGGTGAATGATATTGTCTTCCAGAATTGCGTCCCATATGTGTTAGTCAACCAGGAGAAGTTCGACGGGAATATGAAATGCACAAGAAGTCATTGGAAGAAGAGCAGAGGAGACAACGCGAAGAAGAAGAGAAGGCTAGCACTGATTTAATAAGGAAGCTGCAGGTACCACTAAAGTGTTCATTAAATGACACCGGTGCAATATTTATATGCTATATGTGGTATTTATCCTACAAAGCATAGAATGAGAAACTTATAATGTTTACACAAACCGTTCCCTTTAAACAGAGTTTTGGCAAATGGTCAATAATAGTGGCTCAATATATAAAATGTGCTACTAGTTATTTTATGTATATAATGCATGTTGAAATGATGCTTTATTGTTTTTTATACACACAGAATATTCGATTGTTTATCTAATGAACCATTTGGACAGTATTGATTATTCCAGTTCTGAAAGTAAATGAAATTTCTAACTGCTAGTGCCACAAGTCGGTGAAACACAATATCTCTTAACATTAGTCTGTTGACTTCATTGTCGGTTTTATTTTGTGATGTTATTGCGAGATTCATTCTTAGGTAAAAGTGAGATTTGTCACTTTCCTGGTTGTGTATTTGTTTGAAATGTTCTCGTATGCTTCATGATTTATGTAATTTAACTGTCGCTACCGTCGGTTTTAAATGAATATTCATTTAAAGATTGTGAAGAACTTATGCATGTGCCAGTGAATTATGTGATGATGTTGAGTAATTATTCTGCATTGATGAAATGATTTCAAACCACCCTTCATGAAGCGTGTTTTTTCATGGTTCTCTGCACTGTTTCCACTAGTAATTTTACTATCACCATTTGCCCTAAGAATTTCAATATTTGCACCAACTCTTAAGTACTGTACTCTGTCCAAGAAAAACCATTGCCAAACAATAGACATGGCTGAAGTTGGATTTTGATATGCAAAAGTAAGGCCTGCTAGGATCCACATTACTTGCTGAACTGATGATTTGGCTTCAATTTCAGGTCTATTTGGCGTATAAATCTAAAAATATTGTTGGTATTTATATTTGAATTTGAAAGCAGGTCATTGTCTGATTGTATCTGTAAATTTATGCAAACTCAAAATAAGTCATTATAAATGTAGTCATCCTACAATCTTTTTTTTTTACTCTTTTAGATTATTTCTTAATTGGAATTGTTGACCAATGATAAGCGTTTTAGAAAATCAGCATGCTCTTAAATAGTTTTGTAAAATATTTCCATCCATTCTGGCTAATTAAACAAAATATATTAATCATTTTTATGAAGGCTTCTGGCTAGTTATGCAATTAAAATTGCAGATTTTGTGGTAAAAGTGATTTTTTAAAAGTGAAATGGATCATTTCAAAGCATGGCTTTGATTTGAGTAAAGAAATCTCTATCATTTTGTGTTGTGGTATTTATCTATTAGTTCTAGGTTAAATCTTGGACTTTGGTATGAGTTGAAAGGAAATAAACTTCCCTGACTTTGCAGTTTTTTATACGACACTATGAGCAGCTATTGAATTTCTAGCCCTGCCTTTGGGTAAAGTGGCTATTATTTGAAAGGCCGCAGGGCTTTATATTAGTGATAAATCATCAATAATTTACAAGTAAATGACATAAGCTGAGTATGGTCGTATAGTATTAGCCATATTTATTTCTAATACAGCAACCATCCTTTAAGTTTTTAATTCTGGCTGTAGTGAATATTATTTCTGATTAGTGACATAGATTTAGATATCTACCAATTATAAATCAAATTCTTGAAGTGTTGTTTTATTGCATATGGAGCATATCATAACTCTTGGTTACTTAAATGCATTCTGATTACTGCAATTTTAAAGCATTCATGCATAAAATAATTGTTTGTGTTTTGTACATTTATGGTAGTTTGGCATAAGATTCACTAAAAAATTTGTATAAGATCTCTGAAATTTGGTTACCAGAATTAAATAGTTGATTTGGTTATTTGAGTTAGGTGTCTTGAGGGCTAAGGTGAGTTAGCACCACTTGCAGCCTAAATCAAGCAGTAGAGGTTGGTAGAATTATTACACTCAACTTGGGCGCATACCTCTCATTTATGTCATTTATTATTATTGGTAGTCTGCCGATTAAGGTGGGTTTATAATGATCAAAGCTGATACAATGGTACCATTTACATGTTTCTAAAAAAGCACAACCAGAAATCGGACACTCCAAAAGCCTCTTCAATTCCAAGTACTTCCTTTCTTCATTCTGTCCAACATGCCTATCTTATTTATACCCCTTCCTTGTTTGCATAATTTTCTCCTCTATCACAGATTTCCACATCCTTTTGTCATCCAGAATGCTTTGCATCCATCCACATTTCCTTTCCTTTTTGGATTTTTAAAACTGTGCTCCATGTCTAAGTTATTATGCCATTTCATAGCATCTTGTTTGAGAACACCCTGTCATCATTTCCTTCCTTGTCTAAGCTTTGATAAATTCAATTCTTCTTCTTATGTCCCTTCTACTTTGATCATTTTGGTCCAAAACTCTCTGGAATAGGTACATTTCCATCTACTTTAGTTTATGAACTCCTATTTTAATATTAAACTAAACTGGTTTTTTTTCTACAAAAACTGCATAACCTTCGTTTTATTTACATTTATCCTCACTCCATACCTATTGCAATGGCATTCCAATCCCATGGCTGACTGGCGAAATAATGCTTGATCATCCGCAAAGTTTTTCAATCCATCCATTTGACATTTTCCATCCTTCGTCACACCACATCTTAAAAGCCTCCAATCTAAACCTATTATGTTTCTCAATAACCTTTTTCTGCATCATACAAAACCATGCCTCGTATCAAAATTTTCACTAATCTTTATTGATCCATTGTCCCATTATATGTCTGCCTTACCCTTTATTAGGATGGAACTTAAATAATCTGACATAGTCTTCTGGCCCAATTCCTCTCTCATAAATTCTATGAATTAGACTGTAAAAACTCTCTCTCTTACATTTTCGTAAACCCTTTAGTAGTTCCTCAGGATGTTGTCCACCCCCACAGTCTTAATTGAATTTAATACCCTCAATGCCCTGTCTCTCTCATCATCAAGTATGCCTGGACCTAAGCTATCCTCGTCTATGTCATATTCTCTTTCTATGCCTAACGTTGCTGGTTTAATGTTTTTACCGTACAGGTCTTCTCTATATTCCTTCCATCTCCCTTGAATCTTTCCAGGTTCAATTAATGATTTTCCTGACTCATCCTTGTTATTTGAATGGAAAATGTTCCCTTCTTGCTTCCTGACATTACTTTCATCTTCCTCTATAGTGCACCAATTTCATCCTTCCTTTGAAAACTTTCCTTGTTTTTGCCCTGCAAATTTCACTGTACTTATTTCACTCAGTTTCCCCACCTCAGATTATTATTAAAAATTTTTTTCTTGCTTCTGTCTAACTTTGTAACTATATTCTTCTGTTTCTCTCTCTTATCCATCTTCTTATTCTTATGATTTGTAATCCTTGATTTCCTTGTCTTTTTCTATTTACTGTTCATATGGTTTCATTATTGTGATAATCTTTTCTTGTAGTTCTGGTTAATGCTTTTACATTCCATTTCCTAAACCATCTTCTTTGTTTTACCTTTTTGAATTGGATGTTACATTTCATTGTTAATAAATAATAATCTGTACCTGCATCTACTCCTGGGAAACTAGGTGAATTAATCATGCTGTTTCTAAATCTATACCTAATCATAATGCCGTCTTACTTATATATTTCTGAATCCCTCTGCATTTTCCATGTATATCTATGGCTACTGTGAAGTCTAAACCAAATGTTGATTCTGATTAGCCCCTGTATCCTGTGGAACTCAGTTGCTTTTTCCCCTGTTCATTTGCATATTTTCTCAATTGAGGCATCACAACTTTCTCAGTGGCTGGCGTTCTCCATTGTTTATTTTTGACATATGTTCTGTGGTATTGAATTGAAATTTCTACTGCCTTACATGTCTGTCCCTCTTGCTACAGCTGCAATGAGTGTAAACCTTACACACCTGTATTTTGGTTTAGAGCCTAATTTTTTATTGCTGATAGGAATAAGCTATATGTGGTCTTCTTGGAACTCAAAGGAAAGCATCTTTGCTTGATTATCTAGCATTATTAGATTAGCATCTTTCATTGAGTTAAAAGCTTTAATTCTGATGCTACTCCGGTTTATTTTAATTTTTATTCTTCTTCCCTTTTTTTATTTGGATGCTGTTGACTTTGTATTCTTGTAGAGTTATCTCTTAGCCCTCTGAATATTTTCATCTTCTTTTATATATTTGAAGACATGTCATGTTTTTTTCATATTATGTAGGGGTATTTGGACACTTTTTATGTGAAAATATTTTGAGGTGGAAATCATTTCCTTAACCTGTGCAATAAATATATTTTAGGAAGAGGAAAGTGAGGAGTTGACCAAGAAAACTATGAAGATAATGAAAGCATTGGAACTAGATGAAGAAGTGGCTCGGAAAATGATGCTGGATGAGGTAGGTTAATCAAAGCAGCAACCAAAATTGAATCCCCTATCAGTTCCAAGCTTGTATATACACCACGCAGTTTTTCTTATAATTCACAGTTCTTTAATTTATTGCAGTCAAACATTGATATTCATCCATACTAAGCAAGGAGAAAGAAGTGCATATGTATCAATCACGGCAGAACTAATATCCCCTTAAAAAAATACATTTGCTATTGGAGCAAAACTGTAATTCTCTTCCAGAGTAAATTACAACCTCCAAATCCATGGTCATGTTCAAATATAGGGTGAAAAACTTTTTACTGTTGAATTTTCATTATTCCGTTGATGGATTTTAGTGTTATAACAAATAAATGGTTGGTTTGAACATAATATTTATTATTTATTTTGCATTTGGCAAATAGTACTCTGTAAATGGTATTATTTTTGTTCTTTGTAACATAAAACAGGCCTGTGAAACTTGTGTACTTGTGTAAAATGTATGTTGAACAACAGTAGTGTATGATGAATCCTGTATGTACCTTCATTTTTTTATATGTATGATCCTTGGTGAGGAAATTTATATTTTTATTATATATTTATAATTGGGGTACACGGTAGTCCAGAAGTAGAGGGTTGGACTACTGACAAGAGGGCCTGGGTTTGATTCCCGTGCAAGACACTCAGAGTACCCTAAGCTCCACCCAAGCTATGTGATTTTTCGGGTACCATTTCTTCCTGGGAAACCATAACCAGCACAGGGAAAGAAACTGGCCCCCCTACCCTGATATGTAAATTTCACATGCAGTCAGGCTTAGATCTGAGTGAACTTTACCATCACCTACCAAACTGACCTTCGGGTTGATTACTATGTTTATGGTTAATATTTATAATTGCTCTGAAAAATCAATTCTAATAATATTTTAACCAATTCTTCTTCTCCCTAGTTTTTTTTACTCATTTAAAGGAGGTTACTTGGATGACTGTTGGAAAAATTAATAGCTGCATAACAAGATAAATACAGGTTGTTTGAATAGTAAAAATATAATAGTCCTTGTGATTGAATCCTAAGAAACATTTTTCCATCATTTACATATTGCACATGAATTTAGGTAATTTTGGGTTTGGTTTTTGCTCTGTAATGTGTATTTAATAGGTGAAAGTATGTATAGTAATTAGTGATAATTTTTTACTCTATAAAACCAGTATATAACAGTTAAAATATTGAATAAATTGGTATTGTAATCATTAGTTGTTTTTAAAAATTATATCACTTAGCCAATTTAATTTGTGTTGTAAGAATTTTTATGATTTCAAATCATCTTGTTGATCTTCATTAAAAAACTGTGTATGGATAGTTAACTTGCCTCATGAAAATGCATTAAAAATGATTCATTGTAATTGAAAATTTAAGTAATAATAAAATTGTTCTGGCTAGTGAAGGCCTGCCCATTTCTTTCAATCAATTCTCTTGTTACTGCACTATGTATTTCCTGCTTATTAATTTACTCAAATTCTAATTTTACTTTACAGAGGAATCGGTTTAAAGTTACTAGTCCTAGTGGGTCAGTGAAAAAGACTGTGCAGATTTCATTGGAAAATAAGGCAGGCTCAAATCAACCAAACCGGACAGAGAACAAGGAGAATAAGGCATTAAAGAGTTCAACATCAGCCATGAAAGGGCCTATGGATATTTTTCTGGGTAAGATATTCTCTGTCATTTTTCTACACAAAAAATGAATTATTTTTTTGAATGATCTAATTTTTGAACTTTTACAGTTACATAAATGTAGTGATGTAAAACATAATGATAGTCAATGAACTTAATGCTGAACTGAAGGTTAGACACTCAATCGTGATGAATGACTGTGCAGTTACTTAGGACCGCTTAAACAATGTGATTTACTGGGAATAAAATCTTTGTTGAAATCATTGGTAATATAAGAAAGCTAACTTATCAGTCTTCAACTAGAAACTAGAGTGGTTTCTTTTTGCATGACCAAACTTTCTCTCAATTCATCAGTATTGTTTCCATAAAAGTGTTTTCAAAAGTAAGCAGTGATAATAGATGGTAACACACGTACAGATGTTATTCGTGATGAGAATAAATTAAACTGAACAAAGTTTACGAGGTTTTCAAGAAAGAAAAGGGCTAAGTTTAATATTAAAATAGGAGTTCATGAACTAGAGCAGGTGAAACAGTTTACCTGTCTCAGAAGGTCTGAACCAAAATGGTCAAAGTAGTAGGATAAGAAGAAGAATATTATATCCTTATAGCAAGAAGAATTGTGTTTGGCAAAGAAACCTTTTTAAGGAGGAGGGACATTATGACAGGGATGTTGAGTAAGGCTGTTAAGAAAAGGCTTGTCAAAAATTTGATGTGGAGAGTGATTTTCTATGGCGTGGAAACATTTTCATTAAAGCAAGGTGATAGGTGAAAATTGTGGAGGCTTTTGAAATGTGGGTGTGGAGAAGGATAGAAATGGTGACATTTGTAGAAGGAAAAACACACAAGGAAGTACCAGGTAATGTATAGTGGGGGAGGAGATAGGATTGCTGGTAGAAATCTAAAGGAGGCAGGGAAGGTGGATATAGAGCATTTTGACTGGCAATGAGATGTTGAAGACTGATGGAGGGCCCAAAGTTAGGCAAATGGGGAAGGGGTAGGAATAGGATGGGCATTTTGGATGGAATTATAGGTGGAAGAAAGTATGTGGAATTGAAGAGGGGCTGATTTTGGTGCTAGATGTAAGTTAAGTGTTTTGTTAGGAGGGGCAAGGGAATCATTGTTTTACCATTGTGTCCATCCAAAATTAGCATTTATGCACTAAAACTTGTACAAAATTGTAATATACACTGCTGAATGTCAAAGATTGCATGGAACCTTTTTATATCAAAGTATGATGCTATGGTGCCCTTAGTACTTCTATCTCTCTTCTATCTTCTATGCGGTCGTGCTAATAAAATATGGGATTTGTAAAAAGAGTGCTAGGTTAATGCGATGAAAAAGTGAAGGAATGATGTTTTTGTGCCCTAGTCAGGCCCCACCTAGAGTATGCTGCCAGTATATGGGATCCTCCAGAGACAAATTTGACTTCGGAATTAGATCGAGTTCTGCGGAGGGGGGTTGGATTCATCAAACATTGTTATGACCAACGCAGCAGCATAACTACTTGGCTAGAAAATTTAGGCTGGGATTCCCTTACACAGTGGCTTTTACAATATAGATTAAACTTACTTATAAATTTAAAGATGGGTCCTTTTCCGATGGCATCAAGAACATAATATGAGCCCCAATGTATTACGGGTGGAGGAATCACGAATATAAGATTAGAGAGAGAGATTGCAAGACTGACAGATTTAAAATGTCATTTTTTCTAAGAACAATAAGAGACCAGAATGCTAGTATACAAAATCTCCCAGGAGTCAGTTCGACACAATAAGTATTAACCTTCAAGGTAGGGACTGCGCATGGTTATATATATAAATATTTTTTGTTGTAGGTTCCCCCCATCCATTTGAAAAACCTTAACCCCCTCATCCCTTATCCTTTCTTCCTGGTGCTACACCCCATGCCACACACCTTTTTGGTGGCTTGCAGGGTATTGATGTGGATGTATATCTCTCATGGTTGCACTTCAATCTTATAGTCATATATGCAATGTGTGATGCCATTCGGTTCACAATTATTTATGATTAATTGGGACCTATGAGTTTATGCAAGTTTTATTAAATAGTTAAAGAAGAGGATACTTATTTCTGCTCCTGCTGATGTCATAGTTACATTGGAGTCTTTGTATGATGTAAAGAAATACTACATAATTTGTTAGACATATTCTAATGAATGAAGATTTTCATTTCATAATGGTTTTTAAAACAAATGTATTAGGCATGATAAAAGATTAGAGAGGACTGGAAGAAATCTAATAGATGCCGTAGATATGAATACAGCTCATTTTTATTAGCTATAAATTGTTGGGAGGCTATAATAGAGGGGAAAATGTTTGCCAGGCAATATAGGGAGAGTGAAGGACTAGGCATGTGGAATGGAATGAAAGGAGATAGAAAGTATGCAGAATTGAAGAAGGGTTTATTTTATTGTAGTTTTGTAGTCAGCCATTGTGCTACAACTAATTGTAAAATAATAACCATAATTTCTTAATGAAGCAATATCATCAGGTAATAATTACTTTACTGCAGTATGCACATAATATCCATCAATAATCGCAGTATGCTATATTATTCTATTGTACATACACGTACTTGTGTGTTGTTCATACAAAAATATACATTTTCCAGTTACAATACAGATTGAAGATCCACGGAAATTTCTGACCCTTTAGATCTAACATATGTCTTAACTGATTACATCCTTTTCATGCTTGAATACCAGTGGTCAGTTTGGTCATGTATTGGTGACCGGCATTTAAAACCTGTGGATTGTCCTCCATACTAATTGGTTTCTGTTATCTGTATATTCCTCATGCACTTAACTCGCCTCTTCATATTATGTTTGTGGTTGAAACTGCCCTTCTTCTTTCCCCACCTCAGTAGACAAATTAAAGACTTAAAAATTCCTCCTTCCATTTTGTTATCAATGGGCAAGTCCTATCTGGTTATGTCTTTTTAGAGGTGACAATGCCCTTCGTTCCAAATAATCTTATAATGACAACATTTGTGATTGTGGTTCAATGAAATCAATTAATTTTATGTAAAGATTTATTGCAGAAAACTTTGTATTTTCTATTTTTATTACCAGGTAAAAAGAAGACATCATCTTACACAATGAAGCCTTTAGCGATTGGTAGCACAGATAACGTAAAGGGTTTCCTGAAGCATGAGTTGATTGCAGGTTGGTATAATTTTCTTGTTTCCTTCACTGGGACTTGAGCCATGGACTGTTGACTAGAGGACCTGGGTTTGATACCTAATCAGGACTCTCTGGGAATCCTCAAATTCGCCCGATCTATGTGATTTTTTGGCTACCAGAACTTCTGGGGAAACCATAGCATAGGGAAAGGAACTGGCACCCCTACCCAGACGTGTGAATTTCACACGCCATCTGGGAATCGAACCAAGTCCCTCCAGTGGGCAGTCCATGGTTCAAGTCTAGTTCAAGGAGAATCAGTAAGTTGAGAGGGGAGGCAAGGAGTGGTGAAAACGGGACATCTTTCAAATTTGGGTCTGTTGCAAGATATCAGTGTGGATTTGTGGATTACAGAGTATTTGGATAAGGGCTTAGTGGATTTCAGTATGTCAAATAAATTGGTGGTTCATTTAAAAGTGATGGAGAGACATTTTAGTAATATGTTGGCCATTGTTTTGTGGTTTGTCAGAATGGGGAAGATATCCCTTAGAATATGTTTAAGGGACTGAATTTCTGGGAAGTATGTGTGGATCTCTCGCACTCACTCTTATCTTGCACAAAATTTGTTATTGCATGACATATTCTTTTCTGCTAATGTTCTCATCAATGTGATGGTGTCATGCATTCCTCATCCCTTCCCAAACCCAACTGATCTTCCCGAAGCTAATTGTTTGTACTGTTCTCGAACCTTCTATTGATAATTCTTAGAACTACTATTGCTGCATGTGGAATTAAACTTACTGTTCTTAGTCCTCGTATATTGCTGGTGTTCTCCTCTTCGGGATGGGGATCAAATTTGACCAAATGAAATCCTCTGCCCTTATTCCTTCCTCATGAGTACTACATGTAAGTTCAAAGATTCTTGTCCTTCCATTTCCATTGAACTCTTTAACATTCCCTGTGGATGTTATCTATTCCTACTGCCTTGTTCAACTTTATTTCCTTTAGTGCACTTTCATTCTCACTATGTGGTATACCTGGACACAATCTGGACCTGGGCTATCTTAGTCTATGTCATATTACTTTTATATTTCTAAAGTGGATAGCCATGTATTTACCATAAAGCTGCCTACATTAGGAGAGTAATACATTAATTCTCATTATTTTATTATGTGCCCTTGTATTTTGTACGTATCATCATCATCTGCCATGGTTGGCAGGTCCATAAAAGCCTCTTTTCTGCCATGTTTACCTTTCCAGGGCCCTTCTCTTTGTTTCCACATACCCATCACCCTCTTCCACATCATCTGTAATTTTGACCCTCCTCCACCCTATCTTGCCTGGCCCTTCCACGGTGCCTTCGAGCACCTCCTTCAAGAGGCAGTTCCTTTGAAGCACATGTCCTAACCAATTTCTTTTCCTTTTTTCAATTGTTTTCAGCAATCTTCTCGCTTCTCCCACGCTCCTCAACACCTCATTCCTCACTCAGTCTATTCATTTTGTGCTCATCATTGTTCTCCTTACCGGCATCTTTAATGTCTCCAATATTTCCGGATCCCATTTTAATGAAGTCCATGTTTCACATTCATATAACATAACTCTCCATACATAATGCTTAACCAATGTCTTTTTCAGCCCAATATCCATTCTGCTATGTTAGATTTCTTTTCTTCCTGAACACTTCCTTGATCCTCACTATTCTTAATTTGATTTCCTTTTCATTCCTCCAGCTTTTTATTACCTCCGTACCCTGATATTTATACCTCTACACTTGTTTGAGCCTTTCTCCCACCATTACCATATTTACTTCCTCATGAATTCGATGGGAAGAGGCTCTACTTTGTGAAAATTCATGATCCCTGAATAAATAAACTTGGTTTGTTTTCACACAAAAAACTTTATTATAATAGTACCAGTTTTGACGCATAGGGTGGCATCATCAGGTATCTGATGATGGTGTCACCTACGCTTCAAAACCAGTAGTATTATAATCAAGTTTTTTGTGTGAAAAAGTACCAAGCTTATTAATTCAGTGGTTTAATTCTTCATCTCCACCAACATTCAACACTTCGGTCTTGCTTCTGTTTATCATCAAAATGCACTTCTTCTTGCCAATAAGAAGGTGCTACATCCCATTTGATTGTTTTTCTTCTTTGGCAAAAGGATCATGTTATCAATAAACCTGATGCACATAATCCTTCCTTCTCCCACTGACCCTCCTTCATCTTCTCTCCAGAACGTCCTGACCATGTCTTCAATGTAAAGATTTAAGAGTGTGGGAGAGAGACAACACCCCAGTGTTACTGTCCTCCCAATATTGTACCAACCATCTTCTTTTCATCAATTCTAACCCAAGCCTCCTGGTTAAAATTAAAAATTTCTAATCAGTTTTCTGTCACTCGAGTTCACATCTTTTTCTTTTTGAATTTGCACAAGTTTTTTTCCTTTTCACCCAGTCAAAAACCTTCATCAAATACACAAAACACACACACAAACGTTTACCCTTCTCCAAACATCGCTCTCCAATGATACACACTACTCCTATTGCCATAAAAATGCTCTCAAAAGTTGTTTTTTATATTCTTGTATGTTGAACATTTTTCAAATTTCTTCCTAATTCAAATGAAAAATGACTTTCAGCTACATACATTACATAATATTTTTTAAGTTGCCATTTGAAATATTGCTTTTTTCATATAATTCGTTTCATTTTCAGATGGTGAGAAAGGCCGAAGTTTGAGCAGTCTAAGCGCTGGAAGTTGTGATAGTATCAACCAAGAGATGCACCACTTTAAACCTATCAAAGTTGCCCCAAGAACCCCGCCAAAACAAATGCCTGGTAAGCCTGTAGTTTTCATACTATTGAAAGAATTTCAAATATTTATCTCCCAGTATGTGATTCTTTAGGCAGTTTGGGATGAAGCACTTTGTGTTGTGCTTTTAACTACAATTTTCCAAATGTAGAACATTCTAATTTATTCAAATCTATTAATTCGCAAAAGTATTATGTTCATTATCTGCTGCAAAATCATTTATATGACCATGAACTCCTATCACAAATTTGCATTGATGTGTGCAAGGTGTTACTGTTAACCCTCAATTCAATTCTTCTTCATTACAAATATTCAGTGTTGTTTTTTATTAAATTTCAAATTGTGCAAATTATTGCAAAGGTGCATAAAATGGTCATGAAGGATCTCCGACTAAAAGTGCAAGAAATTGTTAAAGCTGTTGGCATGTCATCAGAACAAGCATAAATTCCAAAGAAACTGCGGGAGATGCCGCAACAGTAACTTTTAACGGAGTCATCCGCTAATGTGCATTTCAATGCAACAATTTCAGAGCGTAAAAATCATTCGCCTTGACTGGGACTCGAACCCAGATCCCTCAATATCCGGTCGAGTGCTTTAGCCACTTAAGCTACCGAGGCGTCCTGGTAGGACGCCTCGGTAGCTTAAGTGGCTAAAGCACTCGACCGGATATTGAGGGATCTGGGTTCGAGTCCCAGTCAAGGCGAATGATTTTTACGCTCTGAAATTGTTGCATTGAGAACAAGCATATCACATTTTGATTGTAGAATGGGTTATGAGAAAATTATCTGCTAAATGGTTGCCGTGGCTCTTGACGCAAGATCACAAACACATCATATTGGGAATTTCTGAACAATCTTTGACCTGTGTTAAGTGCAACCAACAAGATTTCCTGTGCAGGTTTGTGACCGCAGATAAAACTTGGGTCAATCACTATACCCCTGAGATGGAAGAACAGTCAAAGCAGTGGAAACATGTTGATTAACCTCCACCTAAAAAAGCGAAGAGAATAGAGTTGGCCAGAAGTGTGATGACTTCAGTTTTCTGGGATGCGAAAGGAATTCTTCTGAAAGATCATCTTTCCACTGATTAAACAATTACTGGGCAACACAACACTAACCTCCTGGAGCAACTAAAGCAAAAAATACCTGAAAAAAGGCCATCTTTCATCTACGGATGCAATCTACCAGTAAGGGTAGGTTTTGGATGGACACAACCACCCAACAAATATTTTGTTTCTCTTTACAAAACAACACAATATCCTACTCTACAACAAGCCCATCTATGAATTTCATTCATCCCACACAACATCTACATCTTATTCCTGCCTCCTTATGATTTCATGCAACAATCCCCTCTCCTTCCCCTCCATATCTAGAACTTTCTCATTTGCTTTCCTTTCTGTCCTCTTCACCTTCTCTATTCTTCTCCACACCTAAATTTTCAAAGCCTCCAATCTATGCCTATCATCCTTCTTTAATGTCCATGTTTCCGTGCCGTACATAACTATGCTCCATATCAAAGTTTTGATGAGTCTTTTCTTTACATCCTTACTCAACATCCCTGTCATCAATTGCCTCCCCCTTGTGAAAACCACTTTGCCTAGTGCAATTCTTCTCCTTATGTCCCTTCTACTTTGGCCATTTTGGTAGAAAACATTGCTGAGATACTTTAACTTGCTCTAGATTTTGCCCTCCTATTTTTATGCTAATCTTAGGCTTTCTCTTTCTAGAAAATCGCTAAGCCTTTTTTTTAATTTAAATTGATTCTCCTCCCATTTCTATCGTTCTGAATTCTCAATTCACTCAGTAATGACTGTAACCCCTTGGCTGACTAACAAACAAGAGCTTGGTCATCAGCAAATCTAACTGATTTTACAAATTGCCTGCCAACTTTCATTCCTATCTCCTGTGCAATACATACAATACAATGGTACAATACAAGGTAAAATTATGACCTGTACATTAGGAGATGTACGGACAATAAAATCACGCTTCATACTCATTTGTTTAAACTACACAGAAAGTTTGTCAAGGGACTTAAGTCAGTTTATTAGGTATTTTAGTGATTTTCCACTATTTTTATGAACTATTACCATTATTTATTTACTTCTTCAAAAAAGAGGCTATGCAAAAATCATATTCACAAAGTAGCAAATGTAGTAGAACTTGCTAGATCTTAATGAATAATGTAGTTAAATATATAATGGCAAGGGTAAGAAACCTATTCATTCTTTTCATACTATTACATGTGTGACCAGAAAAAAATTTATCTGTTTCATATGATTTGAAGTAGTACAGACCGTGATGCATGTTGTCATGCCAACCTCAAAATGTTGAGTGTAACTGAAAATCGCCTGTGAGAGTCATGTGTTGGGGTAAGGAACACCTTACTTTGTTTGTGGATAACGGAAAGTTTTCAGCCTCAATTTAGTTTGTAGGCAAACGAGGAAGAGGCAGGATGTTGGATGTAGTGAAGGGAGGAAGGAAGTGTACAGAGATAAAAATAGGCTCAGTGAAAGGTTGGGTTTCAGGTTGTGTTGTTGGGGAAGACTCGAGAATCGTCACTTCCATTTTGTAGCTTATATCCACCAGAAACCTACCAATCAGAAATTTCAATCATTAAACTTTTATTAGACATCCATTAATAGACTGTGTCAAAGAAATTATGGAAGAGCAGAACTATTTTAAGGTTATAGTCATTTTCCCAAAAATTCTAAATTGTTGGATGCAAGGGTAGGGTATGTTTTGGTGTTTGTTTTGGTCATTAGTTTAGTGTAATGTGAGAACCCTTTAGAGTATGAATGAAGTCATTTAGGCTCTGTTCTGACTACCCCTGCTTCTAACTCATTATAGTATAATATTGTACTGAATACTCGGCTAATCACAAGTTTATTTGCTGAGTCAGGAACCAGTTCATAGTTGGAACAAAATCATAGCTTAGTGGACACTGGCTAACCTTAATGGGTTTTGGGTTGAAACCTTTTTACAAACATAGGTGTTAAGCCTTCATGCTGTTAAGTTTCCATCATTGAGTTTATGTTGTGACATCATGACCTTAGCAATCTGGTTATTTTCAATTAACCCATTAAACATACTGGAAGGATGGAAACCTTCTAAGCATGATTCAAATCCTGATTGAAATTCATAAAAATATAGGTTGCTCAAGGCTAGGTAAGACTCTTCCAGATATCAATGAAAATTTTTAGTTCAATATAACCAGTATTTTTTTCACATTCTTATTTGAACCATTCATGTTGTTTTGTGGCAGGAAATCCTGTGAACATATGAATTTTCTCTTATATTGTAACCATAGGATCCTTTGGGAAACTGGCACATCTTGGAAGAAAAAAGGGGAATAAATTTCTGTTCATGTAATGCAACTTTTGTGAGATGTATGGGAATGTTTTCTGTACCATTCAGTAGGCACTGTGCATAATGGAAAGTATGCAGAATTTTGTGAATATACTTGGGTACTCTATAGATGTAGCACTATTTCAGACTAAATTGGATGTTACACATGAGATTTTTCACAAATTGCATAAATGGAAATTTTCAATTTAGAATATTAATTTTGGGGTAGAAATATGGTCTAGCTTGAGTGCCCTGGACCTGGTACCTTTTCTTAGAAGTTCAGGTGTATCTTATTTTGACAGGTATTCTAATGAGTGCCTTTTTTTATCTTTTTTTCCAGATGGAAGAGTAATTGAGCCTAAACTTGTAAAAATTACACCAATGCATCTTAGTCCATGTGTGGATGATAAATCTGGAAGGATATCACTTCATAAGTATGTTTTACTTTTCTTTTTATCTAGATTTTTCTGCAACTTTTTATAAGTGATCAGTTACTATAGTTGTTTGCTTGGAAGCCAAGATTAACCTGTTCAAGAACTTGGCCACCATAATTATGGGAGTATCTGAAATAGGAAGTTATGCTGTTCTCTTGCCTTGTCTAATATGAGTATATCTTTGTTCTGCTTAAATGCTGCTTTCTGTTTAATCGGCTATTCCTATCTGTGCATATTCATTACAATATGCTACTAATACAAATTCCTGTAATTATGGCAAGAATGGGAAAAGTTCAAGTATCCATACATAATAATCTTATATCATCATTTTATATTGGGTTAATCGTTAAGGTTAAGCTAAACGAAGTTAAGATACATGCAAACACCTGTAGATTTATCACTTGAATATTAAATTTACCAAATCATTAGTTCGGATAAAATACTTATTCAAAAATTTATCCTTGTTTATCATCATTAATATTTGTTCATTTTGACTTGCTCATGATGATTGATGATTAAAATTAGTATCACATCATTCTTTATATTTCTAGAGGATTCAAACAATATGTACTAGTTTTTATACCACACCAAACCAAAAGATATGCATAATCATTTCTTTAATATTATAGAGTCGCATCATCTTTAACTCTAAGTGTCATATAAAAGATGAACAATTACTATCAAAATACAAATACACTAATGGCAAATGGGCTGGCATCGCTGGACTAGTTAATCTGTACGACTGTTACCGACTTTGATTCATATTATAGGCCTACTCATGTAAATGGGCAGCTTCTTTCTTTGTGATGCTGTCATCTGTGAGCATGCAAATTTTCAGATGCTGTGGAAAAATGCAAGTTAATTTTGGCGTGCTCTGAATCCATCTTTCCTGCTTCCTTTGGATTTTTCCACAGGAGTCCCCTCACTTTCCATACCATGGCTAGCTCTCCCCTGTTTGTTTTCCTCTCTGTCCTCTTCTCCTTTTCTATCCTTCTCCATGCCCACATTTCAAAAGTCTCCAATCTCTGCCTTGCATCTTGCTTCAATGACTATGTTTCTGCCCCGCTCAAAACAAAAGAAATTGCACAGAAATAGTATAATGTGACCAAAAATTAAGAAAGACTTAATTTTTGATGCTACATGCTTAGTAATTAATTACCCCAGCCACTAACTTTAGCGGTGATAAGCAGTTAGCATGTAGGTAAATAGAAGCCAAGGGTGTCCAGTGGCATCACCTGGAACTGAGCTCAGACCATCCGGTCAGTAGCTCAGAGGTTTATCCACCGGACTACTGTACCCCAGAATTTAGAAATTATTTTGTTTGTAATTATTGCAAATGAGTTTTAAGAACACTGAAATTTTATCCAGCAATTATCTCTCAGGACATGGAATGATAGCCACCAGAATTAAAAATTTGAACTCAGTGAGTTAATGTAAATAAATTATTAGAAATCAAAAATAAACTCAAACATAGAAGCAGAAGCTTGAGTCTTTGAACCTCAAAAATGAAAAATAAATTTCATCTAATAAGCATTTTGGGCCAAATGTATAATTTTATATTTAAGTTTTGGAAATTCTTGGAACCGTTGAAACAATCCTTATCTTTAATTTGTTTTATGGGTCTCCTTTTAATTCACATTAATCTGGCCTAAAGTTAAACTTGAAATGTTTTTCTTCACTGAAAGCTATGTTAAGGTCGTTAATAATAAAACTAATGTTATGAAGAATAATTGATAGATGTAAGTAACCAAGTTAAGTGACATACCCCTCTGAATGGACTACAACCTTGATTTGGTGGAAGGACTTGTGTGTTCTCATTATCCTCTTAGCTCTAAGCTCTAACTTAGATACTGTAATTCATATACCTGTAGTTAACATTATGTATATTATTTGGATTATGTTACAAAAATATACTGTAAAACGTTGCAATTGTGTTGCAGGTTTATTATATTTTTAGTGAAATGTTTAGGAAATGTGGAAGTAATCTCTTTGATGAAACTTACTTTTACAAAATACCTTACCAGGTCTTCAACTAACTGGTTGTTCTCCCTGTAAGACTGTGTATTGTATTCCATATTTTCCTTGCACTGCACTTCTTTGGTTGAATTTTATCTGTATAATATTTATCGTTGGCTTGCTATTATTTTTTTGACATAGTCCTCTGAAGGTCTGACAGAGTCCTACATTTCTGGTAGTTTATTATGTTAAAATATGTTAGAAGATTATTTTCTATGGTTAAAGTAATTTTTATCTAAATGTTATTATATTGAATGAGGAATTCGGTGTCCACTCCTGTGTATACTCATACTTCACTTATTGATATTTTTTTAGATGCACAATATATCTACATGAATAACATCTACAGTTGCCTAGCTTTCAGTGAGTCTGGCTCCAAGTTCATTGCCAATTTACTGAGAGAAAAATATAAACAGATTAAGAACTTCTTATACTTTGACCTCATTATCATACTTTGGATTTAAATTGTTAGTTTGGCCTTCTTCAAATCTACCAACCACTGTAGTATTCCAATGTTACAGTTTTAAAATTAGTTAATTTAACTGGGTAATTAATTCTATGATAATTATGATCTAGAGGGCTTTGACTAACATAATCTTCCAAGGCACATTGTTATTACTAATGCTCTCAGTACTGATATGAGTATTGCCTATCAAAAAAAATTCCTTCAGGCCTTCATTTTCTACAAAAGAATTAACAAATTTTACTAATTCTTTTATTCTTAAATGGAGTGGTCAATAGACTCTCATTACATCCAAAAAGTGATTTTCTTTATTTCTCTTGCAGCCTCAGCCTTGGATTCAATGTAAATGTTCTTCATATCCACAGAGTTTCTTTGCTCATAATGAGTAGTTATTAATGTCACATTGGAATAACAACTACAGATTATCCTGGTGTGCCATCTAGGTTGTATAACTCTGGATCTATTATGTGTATCGTATACCCGAATAAACAAAGGCAAATATTAATATGAGGCAGTTTATGACTCCGATTAGAAGAAGAAATTTATTAGTCCACAATAAAAGGATTAAATCTTTGTCAACTGATATTTTTTTCCACCACTCACTTATCCTACGAGAGTTTCATTTGGCTCAAGTTGCTTTTCTCAAGTTTCTTTTTGTGCTGCATCTCATATCCTATCTTTATGCCCATGCTTTCCCTCCTTTATCCTCATCATATCCGGTGACTTCTGCAGCCAGTCACCATTGGGATGTAAAACATAAGAAATGTGGCACTCCAGTGCCTGATGTACAGTGGGTGAAAAAAGCATGTATTAAATGCAGTGCTGCTGACTTGATTACTCTGATTAGCCCCTGCCACCCAATGGGCTGGTAGATGTCATGTATTGTGTTTTGGTGCTTCTCATTTCAGTCCTCTGTTGACATTGTAAGGATAACTAATGAATAAGGGAAGTCTTGTGATGGAGGAGAAAGACTTGAGATTGAGCCGAATAGTTTAACATCATTCTGGTATTCTGGTGTGTTAAAGGGAGAACATGAATTTCACTAAAATTGGTAGACACTGTGGTTCAAAGAGGAAATAAAAAATTTTGGACCACTTTGATGTTGAACATCTATTATGAGGGATGCAGGCCATAAATCCTCTCATGTAATATTCAGGAAAACTGGCAAATGATGCTTGTCACATTCTCAGTCTTGGATCTCCATTGCTCACTCTCCAGTAACTGACAATATGATGAATAAATTGTTCACTCATAGTTTAATTTCTATTTTGTTTCTCTGGCAAGTTTTGAATTGCCCTGGTCACTCTTTATGGAAATCCTTATATCTGGGAAAATTCCATGAACTTATTTCTCCTTTCTGAGTGGAAATCCTGGATTCAAAGTAAAATTTGTGCAAATACTTGGTAATAATAATTTTTCTGCTTTAATTTTTGTTCCTGATTTTTAAAAAGTCAATACTGGCTTTTCTCTAAATGTGTGCGACATTACCATAGAAAATTTGTTAAAATTTTGTGTTATTGAGGAGAATGAAAGTTATGTTTGCTTCAAGCTGCTTTATAATATACAGTTATGCATGAAATCATTTTTATAATTATCTCTTGTTTTTTTCAGGTACCTGACTAGTGGAGAGGTAAATCTAACGTCAAAGATTGATCCCAGTCAGATTTCAATGAAAAGTAATGTTGTGCGGGAGCTGTTTCCACCAGTCATTTCTCCTAATGAACCCCGAGGGCCGTCAGCATTCTGTGGTAAGATCATTTGCTGGCAGATGAGTTTGTATTGAATATCCGTGGATTTTTTACAAAATAACTGAGAAGTTAGATATGCCATTATTTGTGAACTATGCTTAATGTAACATCTTAAACTGAATTGCAATGACGACATGAAGCTAACCTTTGTCTGAGTGGTGATAGCATGCTCATAATTCAATTTTCCATTAATAATTTTTAGTCCAGTCCATATAGTGTGAATACAGATTTGTAAAAGGTTATCCCATTTTCTTTTGGTTTAAATTTATTTTTTCCTTTTTTAAATAACTCCCATGGATGCTAAAGTATGAGAAAAGTTTAGATAAATAGTAGTTCATAATAGGATTGTCTTTGAAATGCATTTTGGGAAGTTTTTCTAAATCTTCGAGTTTTTTGCAACTTGCAAAGTATTGTGACATTAGTCAAATTTTTGAGCTTTCTGTAGGTTTTTAAATACTCACACAATAATAGTTATACTCAAGAAAAAAAACGGTCTCTTGTAGGATAATAATTGTTCACAAGCTGGTCACTGTAGATGCAATAGTCATTGAACAATTACATTTTTAAGAAATGCTGGTGCTCATTTTCAATGTTTCTCAGCAGAAAAATTTAATGGGCAAACTAATGCCACTTGCACTAACATGAAGTAGATGAGTGTAGGCTTAAAATTCTTAAAAAGTGTAGGCTTGTTAATTTAAAAATAATTCAAATGAAATTTGTTTATTAAGTATTTTTTGCTTTAATTAATAAGTAGATTGAGGAAGGCATTAGGAAACTACCTCAATTATTCATCCCAAGAATTATGGACAAAATTATAAGAGTGGGTCTTGACAATTAATGAACTCAGTCGACTAGGCTACATTTCATACATGACAGCAGAAGAGATGGGGCCTCACCACCCATCATTTAATGTAATTCTTGCCAAGTGAAATTGAGAGCAGCAATGCAGAAAACAGGAGAGGGCTAAACCAGGTAGAATAGAAAATTAGAATGTAGTGACGTTGATTAGAACAGAGAAATTAGAAAAGTGGGTAATGGGGGAAATTTAGATATTTTAGGGTCATGCGAGTTGAGATGGAAGGATAGTGAGAATTACTGGAGGAATAGGTACAAAAGTAATATACAACAGAGGGGCTCTCTTCCCCAGAAATGATACAGGAGGCCTTTGGTGATGAAAGTATGGGCATAATACAGATAAAGGAATGGTATAGGTCGTTTAAAAATGGCTGTGCATTTGTTGACAGTGGCCCTCATTCTGGCCGATGTTCACTGACATACAATACCGGAAAACATCGAGCGTGTGCAACTTGCAATTGAAGGTGATCGTCAATTGACTGTTCGAGAACTAGAAAATGACCTTGGAATACCAAAAACTACTGTTTGGGAAGTTTTGAATAAGAATTTGGGAAAAACTCTCATGTTTGCAAAATTCATTCTGGAATTGCTCATGACCGAGCAGAAAGACCTTTGCTCTGAAATCGCTTAGGACAACTTGGAAATGGTCAGTGAAGATGAAAATATCCTTAAGAAGGTTATTACTGGTGATAATAAAAAAATATTTTCATCCAGCAGCTGAAAAATGAGGTAATACTATGTTCGATCATCTTAAATTATCCCCTTTCAATATTTGTAGTCCTTTATAATTTGTGTTGCATCCAACATTAGCATGCAAAAAGTGAGATTGGTTGTTATATGATTGCTAAAAAGAAAGATAATTTTCTTCCCACATGATTTATACACCTCATTGTTTTACGCAAATGCAGGAACCGGAGCCCTCGAAACTGACAAAGACGGCGAATCTAATAATGATACAGCAGGTCCAGGTGAACCAAAAATCCCAAAAATGGGTTTTGGTCATAGCAGTGTAGAGGCTAGTCTTTGTGAAGAAGTTGAGGAAGGTGGGTCCAAACATCCCATGCGGAAACGAAAGAGGAAGAGACAGCCCTGTGACCCAGAAACCGGTAGGCAGCAGATAAGTGGGCCATTGCTGACCAACATGCAGCACAGCCATGTTCAGCAGTTTGGGGAAGGCAACTGCAGTCGGTGTGACCCCTCAGACGATGTAGTGACAATCAGCGATGATGAGTCGAGCCTGACGGAGACATTTTTAGAGCAGCAGTATCAAATTGAGGCCAAGTTGAGGCAGGAGAAGGAAGATATGGAGTTGGCCCAGAGGCTGCAAAGGGAGTGGAATGGTGAAGACAAGAGGGTGGACCGGAGGAAGGGCTCACACCTAGGGTACGACCTTCGGAGGAAGTTGCCTGTAGATGGGAAGGACAAGAAAAAGGGTGGGAGCAGGAGCAGGAGTTCAGCATCCAAGGTAAACAAATCACCTGTTAGGGGTCTCAGGCAACGGTTGCTTGGAGAAGTGATGCCACACCAAAGTAAAGTTGCGAAGTAGCATAGGATACCACACCTGCTTCTCACTTCAACAAGATTTATTGGTTGGTATAGGTTCTTGTCTACTCAGCCAATTTCAAATGATACTTCCTGATGCTGGGTGATGAGGTCTTAAGAAATTATATGACAGCTTTGTGTTGGTCATAATATGTATCTGCAATTCAAGGTGCTTTACCATGCCAAGAGTTTGTATATATCTTGTATATTATAATTTGGCTGGTTGTTATAGAGTTATAAGAAAGACATATTTTTTTGACTGAGTGAGATTTTGTTGATACTCTTGGGAATAAAACTGGTGTTGCTGCCTTACAATGATAAAAAAATGAGCATGGACATTTGTTTCCTTGTTTCAAAAGAGCAAATGGTCTCAAGGTTCCAGGAGGTAGAGCACACTTTTTCAATTTATTCCTTCATAGGCTAATATATTAAAGCAGCCATTGGTAGGTATTGAAGTTCTGTACAGTTTGTGGAGATTTTCTTACCTCACCAGTTGCCTCTTCGATTGTATTGGCAGCATTTAATGGTTCTAAAGCCATCCATTTTGCTGCCTATTTCCACTAGGTAAGCAATTGTCTAAACCTATAAAAGAACCACAATATATTTACAAATACTTGTGTGGTTTGAATCCACTGCTTTCACATTCTGGTACCTGTCAAATTCTGAATGGCATAGAATTTTATTGATGAAACTAAATTTTAATTTCCTTTAATATGTAGTATCCGTGGAGATATAGATAAAAAATAAATATATGTGACAGCATCTTTGAGGTGCTTGTCTTTGTTAGCATTCTAATAACTAAAACTAAGATGTGTTATAATTCAAGAGATTGCTCCCAGTTTATCATTTAAAAAATAAGATTTGTATTTTGGTTATAAATCATTCCTACTTGCACAACTTAAATTTGTTGCGGAAGAAGGTAATAGTGATAAGCTCTCCTTCATTCTTTCATCAGTTTTTATGATTTCTCATGCAAATGTTTAAATGAAAAATATTTCCAATTTTTTAAAATGATTAATTCTACAAACTTGTTTATAAAAAGGTCAATTCCAAAAAGGGGATCATGTGCTTATGTTGAAATAGTGATGTTCTTCAGCATAGCAGTGTGGCAGTCTTGTAGAGGAGAAAACTATGCATTTTATTTGATTATTAACTATAATAATTACAGAGGAAATATATTATTGTGTGTTTTCTGTTTCCTACAATTCTCAGTTGTACTTGCATTACATCATTACATTTATTAGTTGTGTTTTATGGTATAGTATGCAAAATAAGAATTCTAATTTACATATTTCCTGTGCATAAGATGCATGAATTGTGTGTTCACATTTTTTATAGAAGGAGAACCTTAGATTATCATAAATATGGTTATTTACTATCTGAAAGTTTGAAGCCAATGAATGTATAATGTTTAAAGTCTTGGATTATTGAATAATTACAGTTTTCTTTTCAGATGATGACATTTATTGTAATGCTTTTAATTCAGTTATTGATTGTATGCATGTATGGATCTTATGCCTTGGGTGATATACCTCCTTGCGTGGAAATGAGCTTTGTTTGCAGTTGCTTATCTGATGTATCATTTGATTTTTTGACAGGATGTTATGTAGAGATGAGAGTCATCACTTGCTTTCTATCAAGTGAAATAATAATTCTGTCATTCCTAATGTATCAGTAGCTACATTGTAAAGGCGGTGAACAAATAACTTTATTTGATATTGTAAAAATGTGAATAAAAGCGATAATTTCTTTTGTGCAAGATTTTTTGTTTTGTCATTTAAGACATCCATGGACTTAGTTTATATATTTATATACTGAGTCTTACTTGAAGAAGGCCGAAAGCTCAAACAATCTACAATGTGAGTGTCCTCTATGTGTAATGTGTTACCTGTTTTATTTTGTGTTCTATTGTGCCGTTATATTGCTCTCTTGGGTGCTTCTATATCATCGATTGGTTCAGATTTCAGAGAAAAATATGTAGTGGTAGTAATTTTAAGGGAGGCAGTCAGCTAAGCTTATTTGTACCATTAGGGATGGATGGGAAAGGAGGAATGGTGGAGAGAAACCCTATGACAGCATCAGCCTGCTTTTAACGAAAAGTGCCAAGGGGTCCGCAGTTTAACGGTGGGTGGCATACCCATTCCAAGTGCTCTCCTCAAGGCACCTCAAGTGGGGATCAGTATGTCACTTAAAAATATCTGCCGTCTTCAGGATTCAAACCTAGGCCATCTCGGTGGGAAGCGAGTACATTAGCCACCGATACCAGGAAAATACATTCTGCTGATCACTTTAAGGTAGTTCCTTGTTCTTGTAAAACTATAATTCCATCTTTATAAAATGAACTTTCCAATGCTAAACACTTGAATTAATCACCAAAAAATGAAAGGATAGTTTCTGTTTATAATTGTCTGTGTCACGACCCTATTTTCTGCATATTTTGGTTATCCACTACAATAAGCCCCTCTTCAACTCCCTATACTTTCTTCTTCCTTGTGTCCAACATCTCAATTCATATAACTGCCCCTTCTTTGCAATCTTCTCACTATTTTCAACATACTAATGCCAATCAAACTGTTCTTTATTCATCTTTCCTGCCTCCTTTGGATTTCTCCTAATAATTCCCTCTCCTCCCCCACCATACATTGGACTTAGTGTATTTACCTTTCTGTTCATTTCACCTTCTCCATACCTTTCCATGCACACATTTCAAAAGCCTTCAATCTATGCCTATCATCCTGCTTCAATGTACATGTTCCCATATTGTACATAAGTACACGACATATCAAAGGGTTTACCAGCCTATTCTCAGCATTCTTGCTCAACGTTCCTGCCTTCAATTTTCTCCTCCTAATGAAAGCCTCTATTTTTTTCCTCCTTCTTTCCTTAACCCAATTCTTCTCCTTATGTCCATATTACTTTGGCCATTCTGATTCAAAACACCTCCTAGATACATCTGTTCCACTTGATTTAATATTTGCCCTCCTATTTTAATACTTACTTAGCCATTCTCTTTTTGGAAAACCACATAAGCTTCATGTTGTGTAAATTTATTCTCATCCCACCTATTGCATTAACTTTCCAATGCACTTTGCAGAATTGCAATCCCTTGGCTGACCGACAAACGGAAGTTGGATCATCAGCAAACGTAACTGATTTTATAAAGTTCCCACTCACTTTATTCCTATCTCCAGTTCTTCCCATGCCTCTTTCACCATTTCCTCAACATATTATATGGAAAAGCACTGGTGATAATGGACAACCTTGACTTACACCTCTTTCCTAACAGCACCCATACAGACTCTCAATCCCCCACTTATACCTAAGCTGTCCAAGAGGTACAGGTTTTTGGATGTCTTCCATCCTTCAATCTACACCTATTTTCTGCAATACATAAATTAATTCTACCCTATTCACTCTATTTATAGCCTTCCTGGCCTATATCTATATCATACACAATTCTTTTATATATTCCTTCCACCTCTCTTTGATCTTGTCTAGTTCAACTAATATTTTTCCTGATTTATCTTTGATTGTTTGCAATGATTTTCCTTTTTTACAGCCTGATAGTACTTTAGCCTTTCTGATTACCATATCATTTTCACCCTTCCTCTGTAGTCTCTCCATATTTTTGCACTGCATCTTCAACCACTATTATTTTTGATCTATTTTTTACCCTCCTCATTATTTAGCTATACATTTCATGTTATCTAACTCTTGTGTTTACATTCTTTCATTTGCTTCTTTCATATACCTTTCTATTCGTTTCTTTCATAATCCACAGCTTCTTCTTCCTTTTCCTATTTACTGTTTGTGTAGTTCAGTTTCTGCTTCCTGGCAGTACTTTTAAATTCCACTTCCTCCAAATGTATATAGAACATGCATAAAAGGACACTCACATTGCAGATAGTTGAAGCTTTTGGCCCTTCTCTGAGGCCTACTTAAGGTCATACTGGTCTGACAGTGTGACCTGATTGATTTACTGAATAATTATATCAAATTGATTCAATTTTAACCAGTGGCATAACCTTAAGAAGAGATTGATTCACAGTGTAAACCAGTTAACAGGAACTGTTTGGGATCAACCTTAAAATTTTGTGCGATCTGAATTCCTGTTAAGGTTTTTCTTCTGCTTTAATCAGGCACTTAGAAATGCATGCATCCTTGTACCTTGACAATAAATAGTTATAATTTAACTAATTAGTTAAACTACTAAAATAAATTTTTTTATGAATCACATGATCATAAAAATAAATTTCATAAAAAATTTTTTTTAAGGTTCAAAATTCATACTAAGGGCATTATGCCATATGAAATCCCAACTTTGTAATGTGTGATAATGATATCTAAAGAGCCTGAGTAGTGTGCGCAAGCTAGAAGTTGGCCACTTTGGTCTCGTGTCATGGCAAACATTCCCTGATCCCCGTTCCACAGCACCAACTCTCCAAGATTAGAGTTGAAGTCAATTCAAAACCATGATGTACAGGTGCCACCTTTACCATTGACAGAGAACCAGAGATTTTGGTTTCTTGGGAACGAGAGCATTTGGATTTCTTGTCCATTTAAACCAAACAATTCTGCAAAAAGGCTTTCACAAATAACTGTAGTAACTTGATGACTAATCAGCGAAGCACTTTGATGAATCCATCGGCGCACTATCCCGTGAAGAAGTCCGATCTGGCAAGGGTAACGTGCCCCACATCTGCGAGGCGATGGAGGACGGATGACTGCCCATAACGTCGTCTGAGGTGTCTGGGCTCACGGCGCCGTTGCTGTGCATTGCCGCCGGAACGGCACTTCCGCGTCCGCTAAGGTACTGGTGCATGGCGTTGTTGTACACCGAGTTCTGGGACGAAGTGTAAAGGGTCCCTCTGAGGCCGGCGGTGTAGTGTAACCCTTCCCCGTGCTGGTGGAAGTCCATGGGTCCAGCGATCCCAACATCGTCGTGTGGGACTGGTGGTGCGACGCGGGTGTGGGCTTAAGGGCCGTCAGGATGTTGAAAGACAATGTGGTGGACGACACGTCACTCCGGGGGAGTTATTCCCTAACGATGATTTGCTTAAGGATGCCATTATGGCATCGGCTGCGAGAAATGGCATCAGAAGTTATTCCGTGAAGGCACCGATGCCATTCTGGTTGCTGTCGGGCCGCCGGGCCCGTGACAGAACGGTATCGCTGAAATAGCATCGACAAATCATTTGCCAAAATCGTCGTTCAAAACTATGTAAACATGAGATTAGAAGAGAATTTAGGGAATTGATGCGGCTTATTTTTATTCCCTTGCTACAGACTGTGACTATGAGTTTAAATAATTCTAAAGAGAAGCCTACGGATACAATTGGACCATTTCGTAGTGCGCGACGAAGATTTTTGCCGTTGTTTTTGAGTTATCTACGAATATTGAAGACTGTGATGGAGGGGACAATGTTATGCCAGCGAGGAAAGGGAAAGAAAAGGATTGGGATGCTAGACGAAATTAAAAAAGTATGCGGAATAAATTTTGAATTCAATTATTGCGTAATGACTTACACAAAATGGCTTTTTGTACAAAAGTTACTTGAACTCAAACTATAATTTATGGTTGAGGATAGAGTACTTGCGAGTTGGTGGACAGAAATTAAGTGCCAGGAAGTTATTCATTTACTTTTAAAGCGGCAACAATAATATTTCTATTATTCCCTGATCATGCGTTTAATTGGGTACGCGATTCGTCAAACACAAAGTACAGGCAGATTTCAACAGCGTGGAAATGCTTGAAAGAGAGTAACATACTATATGTATTGACAACACAATGCACGACAATTGCCTGCCTTTTAAAAATCCATTCAATGAATAATAAAACTTCATTAGAAGCTTCTTCAGTTTAAATAGTAATAGTATTTAGGGGAGGGGACCGGTTGCTGAGTTCATTTGCGCCGTAGGGGATGGACAGGAAAGGGTTAAGGGTGGAGAGAAACCCGGCGTCGGCATTAGCCTACTCTTAACGAAAGGCGCAAAGGGTTCGCAGCTTGGCGACGGACGTCGTACTCACTTTAGGTGCTCTCCACAAACCACTTCAAGTAGGGATCGTGTCATCTCTGAAAAATATTCAACACCGTCGGGGTTTGAACCCAAGCTTCCTGGGTGGGAAGTTAGTACGTTAGCCACCGCACCAATCCCGATCCATGGCAAAGAAGTATTCACGGCCAATCATAATACGTAACAAAATAGTACCAAAGATTTCTTGTTTCACTCATTTGTATCAGACTATTGCCTACCGCAAGCTATCCATTATATAAAAAATGTTATTATAAAATACGAGGTAAATATGAGTTATATCACTGAAAGGTGAACTGACGAGTGCGTAGATAAAACTATTCAGTGGACATAGATATCTGCGCCTGTTGTTTTTCAATTGCTGGGAACTATCATTTCAACCAATGGCATTGATTGAAAGAATATTTTATTCTTTGGCCAACCTCCATCAACTTGAATCGTCATGCAGAAGGCACGAACTTCACTCTGCCTTCATTTTTCCGTGGCATCAGAATTGGTCGTAACTGATGCCGTTTGCCGATGCTATCGCCTGGCGCTTTTACGTGGTAACTTCCGGCGCCATTAGAAGAATAGCATCGGGCGACTTAAGAGTAAAGGAATAAGCCCTCTGGGACTTCTTTCTGTCGAAGAAAGCTTCGATCCATCGGAATCGGGTAGAGGATCGGATCATCGTCTGGTCAGGACACTCGCAACTACTCGTATGCCTTACCTCCTTGCTCGGATAGTGTCGTTCCATAGGTTCTGTGTCGTCAAGCAGCAAGTCTGCTACCAGCAGACTACAAGCGATATCTTCCCTTCATGATGTCATTCTGTGGAAATTTAGCACGAAAGTTATCAGTGCGTTGGAAGGTTTTCTGGACAATGTTTCTTTTATAAGACGGAACCTATACACCATTTGTGATGCTATTGCTCAACGTTATGGCTCCTCTGTGAGTTATTATCAAACCTATCATCTACTCCGTAATGATGATGATGGCTGTTTCTGTCCACCTCCAAGAAAATCATCGCCCTTAAGATGTACGATGAAATGATCTTTGAAACCATGATGACAACAGCTGAGAACATCGGAAATGTTGGCAGAAATTGAGTTCCTCACCCGACGGATATCTTGAAAAAATTTCATCTTGACATGGTGAGTACTTGAGATATTTATACCTATATACATATATTTAAAGGATATTTGCCCTATTATTTTTGTGGATTAGTCATGAAGGTAAATAATTATGAGAATCCTTAGCACGAGCTATTTTTAAGTTGAAATGGTCAAATGAAATGTTTGTGGGATTAAAATGATTTATGAGTGAAAGTAGCGTTTAAATTAGAAGAGTGATTTTAGAGAAATTAGAAGGTGCCTCGATAGCCAGGGTCTCAGTGTATTACTAATTCGACACCAAAATCCAATTAGCTATCAACAAGATCCATGCTTTAGGTGGCATCTGCAACCGAAACCTTAGGTTCACTCAGTGGATATAGTAAAAGTATAAGTGATTGCAGCCGATTAAGCATGAAATGAAAACAATCTCACACGAAAACTCACCGGGTGTCATGACTTGATTGGAACGTCGACCATAGCTACATTTTCTGTATTAAAAATTCCGAAAACTGCTGGGAACTTCTGCTAGGGAAGTGTGAATAATATTATTGTCTGGATGGCCCTTGTTATAGTAAACGCCCTAAGTTCGGTTCATTGTATGTCGAGAATTCGCAAGTCGAAGTCTGTGAATTAATATACGAGAGATCAGAGGTCAGAGGTCACCACTCAAGCAGAATACTTAAAATTCATACTGGAGAGACCCTGTCGAGAAATTACGCGCTAGGAATACCTTCATAAGGCGAGGATTTTCATTTTCTCATACAATACCTTTGATAAATCAGCTCGCACAACTCACCTTTTCCCTTATCTGCCCTGTCCCGCTGTGACTCGACGTCTCTTAACCTCGTCCTCGACCCTTTCCTGAGAGTGTTACCGTATGCGACCCTTTTCTTCGCGTACAGGACAATCTCTCCAGTCCGTCCTACCCTCCCAACCACTATCTCTCCCTTCTTTCGGTCGAACCCAATCCCCTTCCTCTTGTCACCCCTCGTGTCTCCTGAAGCGTCCCGTTTTTCAAAGCTGTCGCTGCCTCGTGTGATCTCGGGATTTCATTCGTACACCGCCCTATTTTCCATATATTCTTCACGTGACGTCATCAGGTCCAATTCTGTTTCTCCCCATTTCACCTTCATACTTTTTCTCTTCCACTGTGAACGCTGCGGCAGTCCATTTTTGGTGAACCCGTAAATTACGCCTATTACCCCATCCCTAATATCTTTAAGGGACTCGTAGAGTTTGACGCATCGTTATTTCACGAAGGAATGGATTCCACGGCTAGGCGACTTAGTTTGTTTATCGGAACCATCGCTGTTCGAGCAAAGAGCAAATGATTTTAAAGGTATAAACCCTTTAAACCATTTCATTAGCCTCTACACTTGTTTTTGTGATTTCAGGTTAGGTTGTACGTACGGAAATTAAAATATTCACGTAAAAGGTTGCGTCATCTAACGACTCCCTTACTATTTGTCCCTGGCAACCAGTCTAGCCCTCTGTACACGGCAATCGATTGCTCCCCGTGGACGGCTTACTTTACATGCTGTTTCTCTCGTAAGTTTAGATAGGATTACGGTATCATGTAAATTTATTCATAGTAGAATCAAATATTCATGCATATTTGATGAATTTTTGAAGCAGATAAAAGTTTTAAGGGCGACTTTCTGCTAAATTTTTTCCAGCAAGTACTTACAATGGTTTGTAAACCACATTCGTGTTATCTTAATTTCTTCCTTCGTAAATAGACAGGTGATTCTTCATTTTATTCAGCGGCTGTAAGGGAAATAATACGGATGTATGAATATAGACCAAGGAATAAGGTCTGCGAATGCTGTTTTGAAACAGTAAATACGATGGTGTTAATATCTATTGAGAACGTTTGCGTTGGTATTTTTAGTCGTGCTCTTTTTTCATTCGCGAATTGTACAAGGGGAAAACGAATATATGAATGCATGAGGTTGAGTTAATTTTCTCTATTTTGTTCTGACGCAATAGTGTGTGGTTTAAATTCTCCCTTTTACTACGGATAGCATTGAGTGCACTCGATAGCTTTCTCGAAGTATACAGCCATTGTCGAATAACGACTATTTATGTCATTCATATATATCGTAGGAGATATGTTGTCGTCCTCGAAAACCTTATAGCATTACGGGACCCGGCCCATATAATACGTGGTATACTTTATATGACAGTTGCGGTCACCGTTACGAATCCATGAAATTCTTTCAACTGAAATCCAAAACGCCTCCTTCTCTGGTTCTTTCTGAAGTAATTTATGTAAGAGAGGAGAGGGCAGGCAAAGAGCTTGGCGAAACCTATCATTTTTCAATTATTTGGAGATTTTCTGACATCGTAGTTAAGCGGGGATAGCGGTGGTCTACGCAGAGACTTTCAATCAAATGAGTCAAATAGCCCTCAGATATCCCTTTAAAACATGACGGGGATCGCCCAGCCAATCCCCTGGTTCATGAAAAATTTCAAGAAATATTTAAGCAGATTTTAAGAACATAACTCCGGATTGAAAGACTACTACGCACAGCATCTCACGAAGAAAGATGGAGGAATGTGTAAAAATCACAAGGGAGTGAGCAATTTAATTATTTTTTCGACGAAATCCCTTGAAAGAAAAAGAGCAGTAGTCTTTATTTATGTTCTAGTAAACTTTATGTTCGTGCTGTCTCTGTGACTGGGGCTAAAACAAAACAAACTTTTCATTCTTCAAATTTGCGATAGTGTTGATTTTGTGGCATGATCCGTAACTTCTCAAAATAATATTCAGAAATATGATTTCAGAAATACTCCAGACTGTGATGGCGTCTCTTTAAGTACGTACGATCGCATCCTTTCTACGCAGCTACGACGCACACTCCTAAAGCTTCGGTTTAGGCATGGGATGGAATGGAATAACTAATTGATTTGAGTGCAGTTTTTGGGCTCCTGTTGGGCCCTTGCTTTGTGATGAGTCTTTACGAGCCACTGATATTACGTGCCCATTTTTTTCAGCGTCTTATACTCCCCTCTTAAACTTAATAGTATGTGAGTCAATTTTCTAATACTTTTCTCGAGTCATTTGTAATTGGGTTTTTAAGGGGCCCCGATGAGGTCACATTGCGCCTTAAACTCAGCTCCTGAAAATCCCTCACGTGTCACCACATTATCCAAATTTAAGGAGTGATTCGAGCTTGAGGCTTTATTTTTGGATTTCACCCTGGTTAAACTTTGAGTAGAGCAAAGCGAACTCTCTTTAACTAGAATTGCAGCGAATGTGAATGTTCATAAATGATCCCTTCACGAACGCATCAAGTTCTTTAGAATGGCTGATTTCAAGCTTTTCAAATTTTAACAATGGGTGAAATTTTGAGATCTAATAAACAAAAGAAAGTGAGAATAAAAATTTTGCAGCGCATCTTTGTGTTGTCTGTTACCCACCGGAAGCACCATTCACGTTCCTTTTCATGCTTAGTTTGCCATTCTCTTTCCTTAGAGTAACATATTACCGAAAGAAATATGAAACTACAAACAACATGCAGGTAGCCTTTCACCCTCGGTCGATATCCGATATTCACCTAACCCTATTCACTGCATGCTCTCTAACTGTAACTCTCAATCTAGTTGAATATTCTGTTCTGGAACTGTTGTTCTCAACCATCCGCGAAGTAAAAATATTTTTGTGAACAATTTAATGTCCACCTTAACATATCTTCTTCATTTTATAATTGATCTGGTGCTTCCTTGCCTGAGTGATTATTTAAATTACTCAAAGAATCAATTTCACATTGACAGTCGATTTGTCTCTCTATTTCCATGGTATCATTTCCTGACTGCAATCGATGATAAATTTCGATAAAAATCGATGTAAAATTTCAATAAATGAAGGGGTTCATTCTTTTTTCAAGGCCACATATATATTATTACAATGCCAGGTCACCCATGTTTCGTAGATGGTTCTATGCATGCCGGTGTTGCTTGTATAAGATATTTTCTCATTAACATTACATGGATAACTTTTGTGAAGAGCTAATTTTTTAACAAACATATAAACAAGAAAGTGTTAGTTGCCCAGGAATTTTTCCGCGAATGGACCACATTCGTCGGGGTACTTCGAAATCTCCTCACCAGAAGCGACGCTCCTTGTTCTTCAGCGTGAGTGCAGCTCGAGTTAAGCAGGTTCAGGATAATATGTCCGACTAATGTTAGCATCTGTAGCCGCCACTGGATGGCCCATAATCTCCCCAGGGTGCCACCAACCCCCCGCCGTTAGTAACACGGGCTATCGTGTGTAGACGGGCTACAAGCAGACTGCCGCCCGCCGTGATGCAAGACGACTCCGGCGATGTCGATAATACGCGGGCGCACTTTCGGTTTTTGCGAACCCGGCGCGCCGTCCCCATGATGAGGTGGACTATGACGATGGGGTCCCGTGTCCTCCCGAGGGACCCCGCCCTCCTCCCCTCCCTTTCGTCCTTCTTTAGACTTCCGTCTGAATTTTTTATCCAGCCTCCACCCCGGAGCAGTATGCGACTTTCCGGACGGGAAACGGGTTGAATGGGCTTAAAGGGGATGCTTTTCGAGGGTAAAGGGGTTCTATTAATGCAATGTGGCAGGTGTTGAATGAGCGTCGTAAGGGTATGAAGTTTGAGGCTTCTGTTTTCCTGCAAGGAATGATTTTATTATTAATATAAATATTACATATTTATTTTGACTTATGTTTCTCTCTCGCTAACCCTCACTTGAGAATTCGATTGGGGGAGCTCTCCCTCATAATGTTTTATATTGAGAAATGAGATCTAGTGTATTTTTGAGTTCCGATCTGCAACTCTAAATCATGTTCCTCATTCGTTTTTTCCGTTCTGGTCGTTCGCATCACTCGAGATTCTGTCGCCTCAGCGGTCGCCTGTCACAGCTTGATCCTTGATCCCAAATATCTCTGTACCCAAAACCTAACTAGTCTCCATATTTTTAGTTGTTATCTACTAATCAAATGTACTTACCTCAAGTTACACATCTATATTCTATATTTATCGTAGACTTTGAATGAAATTCCCCACAGTAGTCCTCTACCGGAGATCGGATTTAGATTGTTTTCACCACCGAAACATGTTATCGAGAAGGATGACAACGCGTTCAAGGCTAGAGAGACTAATTAATGACTTTTCTCTACCATAAAAAATTATTATGGAGACTGATGTCGGGATCTTCACTCCCGTTCTTGTGTGCCACTCTACCTTTATTTTTTATCTGCGCCATCAATGTCGTCTGTTGAAAATACTGCATCTCACCATTCGTCATGTGTAGCTTGGCTGTAGGAGTCATTTTCCTTGTTGTCTTGTTCCATTAAAACTGGAAACAATTTTTCAAGAGCTGAAATTATTTTTGGCAGTGCTAAAATTTAAACTCGGGGTTCCGAAAAATGTCCATCTAACCCTTGGCCACTTCTGGCCTCTTCTGTGATTCTCCAGTACTTCGTGAGTAACACAGTGGGGTATACGTGTGGTAATATTTCATGTATGAAATATTCATTCTTATATTTATGAATATTTCATGAATGTATTTATAATGAAAATAATTCATAGCGGAACGAATTGAAAATGAAACCATGAATCATAATGTCACTTATTTAAATAAGCTTTGCACTCTGTACTGTGTAATTTAATACTTGCATGTAATTATTTACTATATTCGGGCCATCTTTTAATTTTTAGTAAATTGCCAAAAAATACATAACAGTACCAAAGAGGCTTATACAATATATTTTTTAAATTATTGGAGAATGCAGAAAAATCGCAAACCTCAAAGTAACCGTGGCCAGGCAACATGTTAGAAGAGATGAGAGTATTTAGTGATTGAGAGAGAAAAATAAAATCGTCTAGGTCTGTAAGAACAAGCTCTGTGGACGAGAAGATGAAGGAAACGAAAAACTCATGAATGGGAAATTTTAGAACATGGTCGCAAGTATAAATTCGATCCCCTACCGTTAGAGTGCATTATTACGATCCTCTTTAGTGATCAAACACTTACTTTGAGAACCCAAAATTACTCTTCATAATTGAGCCCTAGGGCTGTCAGCAACATCACAAAAGCCTATAAGAGAAGTAGGTTACGTAGGCAACGTGAATCTTAATAAGATGAAGGTATGTTGGAATTTTACGTAATATGAGGCGAAGATAATATGGAAACGTAACATATTAGCGGTGGTGAAGATAATTAGAGGAGGAGCTCTTTCTCAGAGTTGTAATTAATTCAATAGCTCTTGTAGAATTCTTGCAGAGTGCTTCCTACGAACAATAAACCTTTTACAATATTTACCTCTTGCTTACGCTGTACAAGATAAATTTAAAAAGTTGTTTATCGTGTTTGGGCTCTTTTACAGGACTCCTAAGTTGACTTAAGTTTTGAGAAGCGAACTGAAATCAGAACAGTTCATGCTGTGTACGTGAAATGGTGTTTTTTTCCTAGCCGATTCCACCTCCTCAATTGAAAAGAAGTAAACGTAAGAGGAGTAAAAAAATATCCCATTTCGTGAAGCTATGGGAATGTCTATACATATCAATGCATTTTTATTTCATTGGGCCATATGCTTCACCAGGTGCGCATTGGGAGGTGATGCATCTATTCTTAGTATAAAAATTTACGAAACTCTGCAAAATCTCACTACATTCATGCAGAACCATGCTTATGATCAAAATAATATACATTAATTTCCTTAAATGCACTCTGCACCAATATTTTGTATCAAAATCATTGTTTCTCATTCAAACAAAATATTATGCATATTTCGGCCCCTTTCTTAAAGATTATTGCCACCGACAGTGAGCAAGTAGGAAGAGGCAGATAGGTCGCATAACTCAATAGAACTCAACCCAATGGCGCTGCATTCCACGTGGTGCTTTTGAAATCGTGGGTGACCTGATTAAGACTTTATCGTGACTTACACAAAGAAAATATTAGGTGCTATTTGACGAATCTTAAATATTTTAAACATTTATTTTCTTCTAATTTGTTTGGTAGCGCAGTATTTATTATGCTCAACAATAAACAAAATCTTAACTAATAATATTATAAATTTACGTCTGCTTCTCTGAAGCAAACTTCTGCCGATAGGGTTGAAGATCGGCGAGGGCAAGGTTTTTTTCCACGGAGCCTGACTCGGTTAAAACTGGCAATATGTCATTGGTGAAGGAGACTCAAAAATGGCCCATATATGGAAGCTGTATTGTCTACTCGGCATTTTATCAGTTTCGATGATAATTTGAATACATATAAGGTAAATTGAGGCTCCTCTAAGTTACTATTCAAGTCGCTACAGAAACTGTGCTGGCAGAAGATGTGAGGACGCCGGTTAGAAATTTGGGTGTTTTGATAGTATAAGTTAGTAAACAAGTACCCATTAATCTAATTTTTGAAAAGTTCTAGTTACATTTTTTGGTGTTATAAACCACTCAACCCCATGGAGCAAAACCCTGAACAGGCGGCAAAGGTTTGTATAAAAAGTATTGGGAAAAGTTTCCGAAAACTAGATTTATTTCCGATATTGCTATAATGCCTAAAAATTCTTCATAGTACATCCCTTGGGCGTTGACGCACTTTTGCCAGGAGCTTTTCCACGACTCGAAGGCTCCCTGGTAGGCGGATTCCAGAAGATCCTTAAAGGTACGCGTGCAATCTACAATGTACTAGACTCGGTCGAGTCGAGTGCCGAATGGTGCAGCGGAGGGGGAAAGGCCTCCGCGGTCGTCGTTATACGAAATCCTTATGCAAACGGATTTGACTGCAGCAGCATAAAAGAAGATGTATCTGGGACTGTAACTGATGAATATTGCAGCTGTCATAATTTACGCAGGGACTTGGAATGCTTGAATAATGCTTATGACGGTGGAGTTAAAAAATTATTTCAAGCACATCCTGAAGGGAGGAAATACGTGTATAGAGAAATTACAGCTTTTCGAGGTGAGATGAAATGATCGATATCGACTTAATTACCCCGCGATCCACCAAAAAGGTGTGTGGCAGGGGGTTTAAGCACTAGGTGAGAAGGGTAAGTGATATGGAAGGATGTAGGAGAGGAAGGGAAAAGAGAAAAATATTTAGTAAAATTTGATCAAATAATGTCCAAATTTGTATGCATTCTGGAGGAAGTAAAAAGGAGCGATAGTATTGAACAAAAATATAGGAATAAGATTGGTAATATAATGCAGGCAGGTAATAGACTATTATTCATTGAGGTTGAGGTGGATCCAACGAACTCGGTTCTTATTCAGGCGTAGATTCTGACCTTAAATCATAAGGAAGAAGTGTTCAGTGCATGGGAACATGGGAGTGCAGGTATTCCAAGAATAAAATATTTGTTTAATACTGTAAATATCTGCAATTAAACACTTTATGGAGGAGGAATTCAGCCAGAATATGCTGGATCAATTAAATTTATTATCCCAAACACAGGAAAAGGAGTACTATGTTAGACCTCTATGACCATAATTTTGATTTTGTATGCTGTTTAGCTAGTACCCATAATCATCAATGAAATGATAGATAGTAGGACTCATAGGACATTCAATTTGGGTTTATAAAATTGAGTATGTATGATGACATAGTAGTAAAGAGGTAAACAGGGATATGCAAAGTTTGTATAAAAGTATCGGAAACATTTTTTTCCTGATGTTTGCGTGAAGTGCCAAATACAGACCATTGGTTAAGGGAGCGCTTCATCGCAGATCGTATTGGTATTAATAAGATGACAATACACACCATTATTCCTGAAAATTTGGCGATGACAAATATCTGCACTAAACTCGTCCCGAATGTATTGACGGATGACCAAGAGCAGGTTTGAGTGTCTGCATGCAAAGACCTGCTATGACATCGCGACCAGTCCTCAACCCCCTTACATTCCTGAATCGGCACCTGCAGACTTTCCTATTCCCAAGAGTAAAATCCTACCTCAAAGGATTCAACCGTGTGACCCTAAGTGCCATCAAAGAAGCTTGCTCGTGTACCCTTAAGGATCTCCTGGAATCCACCTACCTGGGAGCCTTCGAGTTGTGGAAAAGCCGCTGGAAAAAGTGTGTCGACATTCAATGGATGTACTTGGAAGAATTTCTAGGCATTGTAGCAATATTTGAAATAAATTTATTTTTCCGAAACTTTTCCCGATACTTATTACAAACCTTGTAGTTATTCCAAGAAACTGCGGGAGATGGTGCAACACTAACTTTTAACAGAGTCATCCACTAATTTGCATTTCAATGCAACAATTTCAGAGTGTAAAAGTCATTTGTCTTGACCATGATTTGAACCCATTAGCGACAGCGACCGAGTCTGCAATATATCATTACCTATCAAAATAATCTTTATCTACCTTTCTTGCTTCCATTGAATTTCTCCAAGCATTCCTTTCCCTTCCCTCACCATACCTAATACCTCATCATTTCTTTTCCTTTCCATCCATTTTACTTTTTCCATCTCCCTTCCTGCCCACATCGAAAAAGCCATATGAAATGGGTACGAGTGAAGATTTTGTTGCACATGAATTTCAAGACCACTTGGCTTGCTGTTGTATTCTGTGACTTGTGATATTCTCTAATATTGTGATGTTCATGTCAATCCCATGAATATCACAATGTTATAGAAAAAAGTGAAATCATACTTTAGGGAACATTGTTCATTACTCTCTAATTCAGTCTGGCCTGACTCACTGCTTGAAGCCCCCCCCAGGCTGTTGCCTTTCTAATGAAGCATAGCCCTCTTCAGAAAGAGGTAAAATACCAATGGAATTCTAGACTGGGAGGAAACTTACCATGTAGATCTTGGAGCACGAATTCATGTTCTAATAAACAACATAGGTATGAGTAATTAGGACCAAAGAAAAATTTTATATTTTTTATGAGAAATATACTAAACATTCCAAGAAAATGCAGAAGATGCCACAACAGTAACTTTTAATAGTCTTCCGCTATATATGCATTTCAATGTCACAATGTCAGAGTGTAAAAATCATTTGCCTTGACCATCATCAATGGTAAATCATTTTCCTTGGCCAAGATCCCAGTCAAGGCGAATGATTTTGACACTCTGAAATTGTTGCAATGTACATTAACCATGGTTATTAGACAAGGTACAAGAGCATAAACCTAAATGCCGGTGAACTGGGAGTCATGAATTTTGTTGATGTATTCAGGGAAAAGTTTTAGGCATCCAAAATGAAGGTGAATAACCAGAAATATAAAAATATCTATATCTAAGATGCAATAAAAACAACAGTAAACACCATATTATATAATTTCATTCAATGTGAAAGAGCTACATGTTTACTAAGAGCATAGGTTAATGGAGTACAAGGGAGATGTATTAACCATTAGGGTGCATTTAGTGAGGTAGATGGATCTTTCAAGGATTATGCAGCAGCCAAAGATAAAGATTAAAAGAGATTTTTTGCAGCCATACCAAGAATTAGAAGTGTCACTGCAATGAGATGGGCAGTCTAGTTTAAACTAAATTTACTCCAAGAATCAAGATGATATGCTTCCAGAAAATACAAAGAAGTGAAATGTTCCAATATAGAGGAGAAACACCGGGAAGAAGGAACGCTAAAGAATAAAGAGGGCGGAAACCAAATTGAGGCCAGAGTCCAATATTAGGGGGATAAAGGCAAAAGTGAATCATTCTTGTCCCTAAAAATGGTATAGAGAGGCATGAATTAGAAACATATTGTATCAAGGCATGTCAAGCTCTCAAGTGAGTTGTATAAGTAGCATATCCCATGTTATAGATTGGAAACCCCTGAAACTTTAGAAATGGGATGAGGCAATGGCAGGATCTGTGCCTCTCATGGAGGTGAATTACTAAACAGGAACATAGAAGATTGACAGATAAGAGCAAAGGTGTTATTCCATTTGAGATTACCACGGGCGAGTCCAATAAAAACCTACTTTGCATGTTCACTCAGGAATAATTGAAGGTTCTACAATTTAATGAATCATAAAGAAAGTTATTTTTGGAAGAAGCAAAAACTAGAAGTGCATTTGTTTTAAAATATGCATTACATTAACAGCTATCCAAAAGAATAGGATAGCAATGCTACAAAAGGTGCTTATGATCATGTTTTGTTTGTTATATTTGCATGGAATATAATTATAAGTACCTAGTAAAGTATAATAAATAGTAAATATCACTTCTAATGCAAATGTATGATTTTGAAATGTAACATAAGTATGGGGAAACCCTTGCTTGTTTCAGCAAATTGTAGCCAATGACTTCTTATTTTAAAAGAGTAGTAGTATATCAATCAAGTTAGGGTTTTGATGGATCCTGAATCTGAGTACCATTGTGCTTATAAGATCCCACCTAATATGACATCAAATAACTCTTTATTAACTTTCACAAATTTGAGCCAGTAACCTTCCAACTCCCTCCCTAAGACCAATAATAGGCTGCTGCACCTAAACTCAACTTACCCCCTCATTCTTACTCCCCCTACCTTACGCCTTCTCCTCTCCCTTTCTCCCCTCTTGGAGCCAGACTATATAAGTTGGAAAATGTTGATGTACGTCACCTGATGATGATGCACAGCATCAAAACCATGGTCGTGAAATGTTAAATCCTTTTGGTGGAAGTGTTAAGTTTTTTTTTACCCTCATAATGAAGGAATTCCATAAAGTTAAACCTGAAAATGTTATGTTCATCTAGTGTGGTGCTTAAGCTATATGTAAAATTAATTGATCCATTTATTAAGAAAAACTATTGTTTTCTCCCTTGTGCCCTTCCTTCTTCCTGATCCTTATTCCCCAATTTAATTCTCATCACTTCCTAAATCTACCACAGCATTTCAATCATTCATCACTATCACATGTTTCCTTCCTTGTTGATATGCTTGTTTGTTGGTACATTTTTCCTGCTCCTCAGCATGTGAACTTGAACAGCAAACAAGTTTCTTGCTTGTGGTTTTTTTCTCTGCTAAAGCATTTTATTACTCACCTTTTTGATATTTTCTAATCTTCATCCTATCTAGCTACAACTCACCGACTTTCATCTCTTTTCACTATGTAATAATCACTCCTCTGATTTTAAAGGGAAATAAAGGGTAAAAAATGGTGTAATAGTTAACGTATCTGGCAAATGCTATTGTTGAAGATGGTCAAAGTAATATTGATATAAGAAGAATTACATTTGGTAAAGAAGCTTTTTCCAGGAGAAGGAAGCTGATGAAATCGACCTTGAGTAAGGCTTTTAAGAAATGTGTGAAAATTTTGATTTGTTTCATTTTGTATGTCATGGAACTTGGTTCTTCAGACAAGTGATTGGTCATTAATAGGAAACTTTTAAGATGTAATTCTAGGCAAGAAAATTGATGGAAAGGAAAACATAATAAGAAATGCCAAGAATGGTTGGGGAGGAGAGAGGTTTGATGTGTGAAATTCAAAGGAGGTAAGGAAGGTGAATTCAGGCTATTTTCATTGGTGATGGAATGTTGAAGAATGTGTCACAGGGGGAATTTTAGGCTGGGGAGGTATTAGGACAAAAATAATAAGTGTGTTCAATGGAATAGAGGGTGACAGAAAGTATGTGGAATTGAAGAAGGGTTTATTGTATTGTAGGTTGTCATGCTGTGTGGTGTGAAAATATAGTAGTGGCTTGAATGTTTGCCCATGCAAGATAGTAGCCTACCATAATAATTATAATTGCTGCAATAATACCTATTATCTTTCCACCTCATCTCATAGAGCCTTGGCATGCATACAGCTGCACTCTACATCTCTTGCTTGATATATCTAACTTCCATGTCCTCAACATCTTCCTTACATTGCAAATTATCATGGACCTGTTATGTCTCTTTCTCTTTTTTTTCTGCTGTTGAATTCTCTATTCAAGGATATTGCGTGATGGTGACCAAAGAAGCTTTGCCTCTGTAACTGAAAGTCAGGACTCCTGCCACAGTGGGCACAGTCCCATAGTTGCGAGGACCCATCATAAGATTTTTGTTCATCTGAATATTGTTAGATAAATAATTAAGAAGATTTTTATCTTGAGTGCCTCAATAGTACTTTTAACACAACAATCACTTAAATGAGGTCTGAGGCCTTTGCAGCTTCCTTATTAAGAAAAAAGTGCAGTGTAGATTATCTGAAAATAGAATAAGATGAGCACCTTCATATTAGAACTAGTAGTTTTAGGGGAGGCGATTGACAGCTGAGGTCATTTGCACCATTAGGGATGGATGGGAATGGAGGAAGGTGGAGAGAAGCCTGGCATTAGCATTAACCTACTCTTAACAAAAGGTGCTAAGGGGTTCATAGCTTAACGTCCTATTAGACGGACTTGAACTTGAAGTGCTCTCCACAAAGCATCCTGAGTAGGGATTGGAATACTTGTGAAAAATATCTGCCGCCTCCAGAATTCGAACCTTGGCCCTCTGGGTGGGAAGCTAGTACAGCCACCTCACCAGCCTGAACACCCATCCCTGTTCAAATATTTGATGGTGTTAAAGAAATGGGGAAAAGAACTGGTCCCTTTACTTTGATGTGTGAATTTCATTTACTCTTGGGATTGGCATTATTGGCAAAGTGTTTATTTCTTCTAATAATTCTCAGTTATTGAGTGATTAATTGACCTTATTTATAGATGATTGTGCCTCATTACCTTTTCCTGCAGTTATACCCTTAACTACTTTTTTATAAAAGGAATGAGAACCTAGCCATCTAACATTGCTACCTTAACAATTCAATTCAGCTACTTTTTATAAACACAAAATTCTACTTCATATCCTGGATATTAAAAGTTTCTTGAATGAATCATAAACTAGTATACCTGGCAAGTATTGAATGAGCTCAACCCTCGCCCATCGACCAACCTTCGGCTTGGATTGAAAGATGGCATCTCAATTTGCGTGTGCAAAATATGTTGTAGACCTTGCCTTTGAACCTAACAGTGTACCCATGCCGTTTCACCTCCCATTATAAAATGGATTTGCAATCAACATTTTATATATATATATATATATATATAAACACAGATGTAGATTTTTAGAATAAAGAGACACAAAGAAAGGACACAATATGTTATTTGACGTTTCGACAGCTCAGCTGTTGTCTTCTTCTGAAGACAATAGCTGAGCTGTCGAAATGTCAAATAACATATTGCGTCCATTCTTTGTCTCTTTATTCTAAAAATCTACATCTGTGTTTTTATATATTTCATATCAGAAGAAGACAACAGCCGAGCTGTCGAAACGTCAAATAACATGTTGTGAGTGCCCTTTCTTTGTGTCTCTATATTCTAAAAATCTACATCTGTGTTTTTATATATTTGTGCATCGCCGAAGAGCATTCCATTTCCAAAACATTTTTATACATATATATATATATATATATATATATATATATATATATATATATATATATATATATATATTATATATACATATATATATATATATATATATATATATATATATCCAAGAGAGATGAAATGAATATATAGAAGAACTGTATAGTAAATAACTTAGACCAAAAAAGTTAGACATAGAAAAGGAACATGACGTAGAGGTAGATTGCTTAGGTCCAGGCATACTCGACAATGATACAGAAAAAACTGTTCCATAGTATTTATGAGGAAGGAATCTGGCCGGAAGACTTTGTGAGATCAGTTTTAGTTCCTCTTCCGAAAAAGGTAAAGGCTACATCATGTGAGGACTACAGGACAATAAGATTGATATCGCACGCAGCTAAAGTTGTTCTCAGGATCATAAACAAAAGCATAGAGAGTAGGGCAAATGACTACTAAGGGGATGACCAGTTTGGGTTTAGGAAGGGGAGAGGTACGCGTGATGCCATTGCAGTAATGAGATTATTAATCGCGAGGAATATAAAATACAACCATGAAGTATTTGCCTGTTTTGTAGATTTTGAAAAAGCGTTTGATGGAGTGAATTGGGAAAACTAATGAGTATATTGCAGAAAATAGGAATAGATTGGAGGGAAAGGAGGCTAAACTGCAACCTGTACATGTCTCAGACTGTTCAGGTGCGGCTGGGGAACGGGCAGTCCGGCTGGGGAGTGTTAGGAAGGAGTGTAAGGCAGGGTTGCCCATTATCACCATTGCTATTCAACCTGTATGCAGAGGAAATGATCGAAGAGGCATGGGAAGAACTGGAGGTATGAATGAAAGTGGGCGGGGAATTCGTAAAATCAGTTAGGTTTGATGATGAACAAGCTTTAGTTTGTCAGTCAGCCAAGGGATTGCAAGCATTGCTGAGTGAATTGGAAATTCAGTGCAACAGGTATGGGATGAGAATCAATATTAATGAAACAAAGGTTATACGAATTTCTAGAAAGAAAAAGGCTAAACTAAGCATTAAAATAGTAGGGCAAAAACTAGAGTAGGTAGAACAGTTTACGTATCTCGGTAGTGTTTTGGACCAACACGGTCAAAGTAGTAGGGACGTAAGGAGAAGAATTGCGCTGGGCAAAGAGGCTTTTACAAGGAGGAGGGAGTTGATGAAAGGGATGTTGAGTAAGGCTATTAAGAAAAGACTCTTAAAAACTTTGTTATGGAGCATAGTTATGTATGGCATGGAAATGTGGTCATTGAAGCAAGAGGATAGATGTAGACTGGAGGCTTTTGAAATGTTGGCGTGGAGAAGAATGAAGGTGAAATGGACAGAGAAAAAAACAAATGAGGAAGTACTTGGTATGGTGGGCGAAGACAGGGGTTTGTTGGGTGAAATCCTATGGAGGCAGGAAAAGGGGATGAAGGGGGTATTGACCGTCAGTGGGATGTTGAAGACTGTAATAGAGGGGAGAATGTTAGGCAAACGAGGAAAGGGAAGGAACAGGATAGGGATGTTGGACGGGATGAAGGGAAGAAGAAAGTACTCAGAGATGAAGAGGGACCTGATATGAAATAGGATGCTGGATTTTGTGTTTTGTTAGGAGTCACAAAATGTTTTATTTAGTAGCTATGTCCATCCAAAAACCTACCTTAACCGGTAGATTACCTAATAATAATATATATATATATATATATATATATATATATATATATATATATATATATATATATATATATATATATATATATATATATATATATATATATATATATAAATAATAATGAAAATGTCAAGTTTGCAAATTTTGATAGGTTTTTAAATTTGCCACCATATTTTGTGTGAAAATTCTAGATAAATTTTGAAATTTTACATTCAAAACCATCTTAACAGACAGGCTACAGAGATTTTTTTGTTAAGATAATATTGTTAGGGAAAATATTTTTGGATACTGTACTTCTGTTACACTGCACTGGTCACAGGAGTTGCTGAGGTGTGGGAAAACCAAATCTATTGACTGCTGAGCTTTGTTCATCTAGTGGTGAATATACGAGTGGAAGACAAATTTTCAATGATTGAAGCTAATTTTAATTGAATGCTGGGGTTTAATAGCAAGAGGCATATTCAAATACCTAAGGAATAATTGGAATTGAAAATTAGTCAGCCATTAGAATTTTAAGGTAAGAATCCTATGAATCTAAACTATGCTAATAAAAGCTCTAAAAAATATTCCAAAACAGTACTTATCTATAAGAAAGGCGATAAAGATGATTTAAATAACTACTGCTCCATTTCCATAGTCCGTATTTTTGGAAAATTTTTAAAGCTATGGTGAAAGATAAAATGTGTGATTTTTTGTGTTAAATTATCTAATTTTGAAATCATAGCATGGTTTTCAATCTGGGATATCCACAGTTGTGGCTGTATAGTCCATAGTTAATTATGTAGTAAATGCATTTGAAGAGAGGGAATCAGTCTCTGTGACAGTATGTGATCTCAGTAAGGGTTTTGACTGTGTTAATCATTCAATATTACTTTCAAAGTTAGAATATTATGGTTTCAAGGGAGTTGCACAGACTCTGATGAAGTCTTATTTAGATGATCACCGCTAATTGGTTGAACTTGATGGATATGCAGCTCTTAAAGTATAATCTGGTGTCCTACAGGGCTCTGTGCTTGGCCGAGTACTTTTCATCAATTAATTTAATCAATGATATGCCCTGGAATATGAAATCTATATCTGTTTTATATGTCGATGACACCACATTTTGTATAAAAATGTCAAGATCTAGAAAATATTAAAATTTAGGTATTTATATAGGTGCCAAACTTAACTGGAAGACCCACATCAGTCAGATCTGTTATAGACTGAATAAATTGTTTGCATGCTAAGAAAGCTCAACTCTCATTACAAATGAGTATCGTTTAACAATTTACCATGCCTTCTTTCAATGCCATTTGAATTATGGTATTGAGTTTTGGGGTATTTCCCTAAATGTCCAACAAATCTTGCTACTGCAAAAGAGAGCTATTTGCTCTCTTGTTAATATACCACCACATGATTCCTGCAAGCTTTTTTTTCATTAGGTATGGAATGATGACTGTGTTTAGTTTATGTACCTTTAAGGCTCTGATTCATGTGAAAGTTTATCTACAAACTTACCAATTAAGTTCTCACATCTGTTGCTACACCATTAGGGATAAAGTGAATCTGAATACTACTTGTTGTAGGCTGTCCTCAACTTACAGCTCATTTCATAACGTGAACATTTGAATGTATAACTGGCTGCCTACTCAGCTGAAATCTGACTATATCCCAAATTTCAAGTAAACTTTAGCTATCACTACCTTGGTAGAATGTAAGTAGCAAGAAGAAATTAGTAATGGAAGAAATTTAACTTGCGCCAAAAACAAAATTGGGTTTTGTATGCAGAGATATTATTTTATTTACATTCGTGTGACCCTATTTTGCTACAGTGATTGACGATATGGACCTGAGGAACCATCAAAAATGCTGAGATGGATGTCGCACGCTCTCAATAATCGATCATTCTGGGGTTCACATGATCAAAAGTAGAAGATTTTCCAATTTTGGCCGAGCGTTTATGCTCTGACTTTAAATTTGCTAAAGTTTCGTGTCACAGAGGACGTCTCTCTGATGCACATCGCCATTTGAAAGAATCTGTGTACAGTAATCGTGAGAAACGACCCTGTGAAACATTAACGCCATACTTTCTCACTCCTACAGGGAGAAGGGAACTTAAACAGCTAAGCTCATACCCTTCGTGCACCCATGGTATGTAAAGTGAAAAATCCTGATCAATTCATCCACATCTAGCTCTCCATCCCATAACTTGGAAACCTGAGATCGATCCCCAAATTTAGGGGAATGCATTGGCGTGTTTACCTAACTGGTCCATGAAGGCCAATTTTATAGAAGTTTTAAGTGTGATATTTCATTTTAGATAATAGTTCCATTTGCTGTCGACGAAAGTCACTCTAAATCCAAATATTTTCTGTAACCTACTTAATGAGGATGACATCATTTTTCCATTCATATTTTGGTAGACTTTTAGCAAGGTTAAAAAGCGTAAATGACTTTCAGAAAAGAATTCAAGGTAATGCTAATATGAGTTACCTGATATATTACAGGCATTTTTCATGATTTATGTGCATTGAAAACAAGAATAAATTTATGATGACGAAGGTTTAATTTATTATAAATCTTTCCTATCTACATTACCGAATATACTCTCAGTCACCAGTTATTATGTTTGCCGTACAATCTTCACTACAAATAAATTCAATCTGAAATGTCCGTGTAAACGATAATAGCTATAGGATACCTATAAAAATGACAATGCTTTGAGAAAATTTGGCATCCCTTGGGCATATCTGCCCCATCGATACATGGGGCCAAGCTCGGGTCTTTTGGTTTTGACATCTAGATGATTCTCCATGTTATTGATGCGTATTTTCGTGACTTCACTCCCGAAAAATTCGAGCTCAAAGTTTGTTCCTGATGAATTGACAAGAAACCGGAGACAGAACCATTTAAAAGAACCAAAAAACGATTGGAAGAGGTATGATCCCTTCCTGGGTTTCCACGTTTTCTCGCTTTGTTTGGAAAAGGTCAACGTTCCCACTGGTGACTGTTGAGTGTAAATTTATTCATGCCACTGTCTCCTGGGCATAAGATTTAAAGAGAAAATTGGTGTTATTCAGTTTATTACAGTTTTAAAGGGCGGAGGAGGATGTTTCTGGTTCCTTGTCTCATCCGGAGTAGGATCACGACTTACTAAAACGGAGGCCCGAGTACATGTGAATTTTTTTTAATTCAACAGATTCTATTGGCCGAGAGAGTTGAGTGCTCTCGCAAATAAACGAGATATTTTTAGATTTATAACTTGGACAAGAGCCGCATGCTCTGCCAAAGCCAGTAAGGGGGCTGAAACATCCGCATCTGTGCCAGCCAAATATGCCAGTTAGGGTTAATAAGATTTATTTTGGTTGATTGCGCTTTTTTTTACGGGGCGTCAACAAATATAGCGCCGGAATAGCAAAACATATAACATAAATATCACCGCCAGGGTTTATTTTGGATGGTGGAGAGGGGTGGAAGAGAGTCGTTGGGGGAGAGGGTTGGACTCTTTGAGGCCCTTTTGGAAAAAAAGGGCCTTCCAAATCGAGCGGGAGCCCATCCTGACGGAATTTTCTCGTGAGAGAGAATTTTGGTGGATGCAACGGCCCCATTTCGTCCGTTTGGTCATTTTTCGGGGGGGAATGTTTTTTCGTTGTTGTCATTTTTCTTCTTTTCCGAGTGATGACTCTCCCTCCCATGGAGGCCTCTCCGCTCTCCTCCCCTCCACCACCGCAACACCGCCGCTTCAGTTCCGCCCCTCGGCCCACTGTCCGAGCGGCGTAGTGAGATGTCATCAGATTTAGATGGCAGAATTAATAAGCGAAACCCAAATTATACCGCAGGTCGAAAGTGTTGGGTCTGACCAAGGGTCGGGGAATGACCGAGGTCTGAACTCTTACGTAATAACGTTACCTAATTTTCATTTTTTTTTTTCGACCATCTGTCAGCAGAACTTGAATTTCAATATCGTTGGAACGTGACTTGGTTTATGGCGCTACTTCTATGCCTTTTCCTTTCCATGGAGAGGTCCGAAATCAGCATTTAAAAGCGGTGATGTTGGTTTGCATAGTCCTCGTGAGTACGCACTGAAATAAAGCAAGATGATAGTTTTCTATGGTTTTTAGGATGCCTTTTCCAGGAGTGATGGCGTATCTGTGAATTAGACATAAAAGCTGTCGTTTTCTGAATTAGTATTAATATTGTGGAACATTTATCATTGTAATATTCACCGTGGAGTACACAGTAGTGAGAAGTTAAGGATAAGGTTTAACCTTTATGTTATTTCATAGTCCAATGAATGATTAAAATTTTTCATTTGAAGAAGAGCAATGCGTTAATTAATGAAGGAAGGTAACGAAGTTACCAACTAACGAAGTTACTTCGTCCAATACCGAAATTATCCCTCTAAATAATTTTCCCTCCCACTGTAAGCATTGTTTTACGTATGACCAAGGTTTGGTGCCCTCTTTAAACTGTTTAAATTTAAGTTACTCATTGATTCATTAGCTTATTTCTTATTAACGCATTAGGGATTCTAGATGATGACTACCTTCTTTCATAATATTCCTATTATTATTGCTCTGTCCTTCTTAAGTGAAGAGAGCTGAAGTTGAAAATGTTTGCCCCATTCTCGTAAGGCGAAAAACGCATACGTTTCTTGAGGGGCACTTGAAATTACATTTTATGCCGCTCAATGAAATGCACAGCTATTTCGTTGAAGTATCGCCATGTGATATCTACCGCTCCACACACGAGTTTGGAGGATTAATTGTATATAATAAACATGTTTGTGAGAGGAGTAATATAACCATTTCGACAAACTCTAGAGGCACTTTGTTCTTCCTTAATCTAACTGGACATCGGCTTTATTCAGAAGGAAGAGATTTATCCCTTTTCTCGAATCTAGGACTGTGGGGACTATTTAAAATTAGCAGTCTGAATGACGCCACTATGTACAATACGTACGTTTACTAAAGAGGCAATATTATCCTCTAGAATAAGAAATTAATGGTTAAAATCAGTACTTAAGCTCTTATAATCAGCTGTGTAAATACCCGAGAGCTCAGGGCACTTTTTAGGGTCAAACGATAGAAGAATATTGACACTATCGTGACTACTCAGCTTATAATTTTAATTTGCTATAGCATTATCATTTAATATTGATTATATCTAGACAGTGAAACCTGTCACTGATGAAATTTATACTCCTATAGTATCTTGTCCAATTGCTGTATGATGATCGTTTTATTCGTTTTGGAGACGGGGTGAGTCTTGTAGTGTTTTATTACCCAAGGGCGCAGTCGTGGAGAAAGTGCGATAAAACTTTGAAAGAAAGTTGTTCATACAAGACTTAATAATTTTTTTCAGATACTCTTATCTGCAAGAGAGCCGATGAACGAGCTACTATTTATTTAATACATAAGATAGATGCATAAAAAAGACCATAGGGTAGCATTTGATATTTTAGTAAATTTGTTCCTCGTAAGAATATAGGAGGGGTATGTGTGTGTTTTGCAATCTTATATCGACGCGGACGTGATTCGAGGGCATCCTTGTAGTTCTGCAAATTCAAATTATGCTATGTTGACCCGAGAGGAAGTTAATTGCAGTAGGGTTCGGTGGGCCTGCGAGATTTGAACAAGCACGTAGATGCACCACCGACTTGTAAAGTTTGAAGAGCATTGCAATCGAGAATTCCAGATATCGTGACGATCACTCGATAGTTTCAGACACTCAAGTCGTGAGGCAGTGGCGCTATCTGAACTTGTAACTGGTCCAGCCCGAAACATTTAAGAACTGATGGAAAGGCTTTTATTTATTACTCAATGGTCCCTCTCAATAATCTTCATTGATCCCCAAAATTAGTAATAATCATGAAGCATTTATGTGAATTTAAGGTCTAAAATTGAAAGAATAAAGTGAAGGGAATTGAAAAACACAGTAAAAGATTCTCACCACTCTCGCGTTGCGACGAAATTACATTGGTTTAGTGTCCCTTACCAGGAATATACTCACCTAAACCATTATGTAATCTTGGGAAATCTTAAAAATATACGCGCTGTATAATTGCCGAACAATGGCAGAATTGAATTCAACTATGGTATTTATTTGTAATTTTATTTATCACACACAAGTGATGCCCCAAGCAAAATGTGTTGGAGTAAAATGTGGTAGAGTAAAATAAAATTGTTGACAATAAAATTGAGCATCAGTAATTAGGTAGAATAATTGAAAATAACTATCAGAAGAAAAACACCACGAATTAAATGGGCATGCGAATAAATGAAAATTAACAATAAGAAGGATTAACAATTAACAAGAAGGGTAAAGTGACAGCTCAAGTGGTTAGAGCATTCGCTTCCTGATCAGATGGTCCCAGACTCAAATCAAAGACGTCTTTTGACGTCTTCGTGTAAACAAAATAGTAACAGAAGGAAAGGAACTTGCTCCTCTATTCCAAATGCGTGAAATTCACACACCCGAGGGCTCAGTTAGGGGTGAGATCCACGCTCGCACATATTCTATTCGAGCAATGTACTGTGATGATGATGACCTGTACGAGGGAGTCAAATTTTGCCGAATGATGATGATCAAATGTTGTGCTTACGTGCTGAAGAACATGCATAACAAGAGATATATGCGAATTGTATTGGTCAAAGAGATGTTATTTGAGAGCTTTGTTATTGCAAAGCCTAATAATTAGAAAGGTTTGGAGTGTATTTACTGATCACGGGTAACGCATATATTCCCAACTTGTTTGTTTTGATTAGAGGTCGACAAAAGTAATTAATCTGAATAATACGGAGGTAATAATGTCACATTAAGCCTTAAATTCACGAGTAAATATTCAGGGTGATCGGTGTATAGAGGTGTAATTCCGATGCTATCTCGGTACCCTTCGTTTACCAATGGAATGCTTTCGCGCCTTGTTTCTTAAACGAAATGCAAAACTTTCAATGTATAGTTTCCTAACAAGTAAACAATTAACAAATGAAAAAAAACTGGTAACAGTAATGAATTTTAGTGTATTTTTTGTGCAGAACATATAAGTAACGATTGCAAAAACTCTATTTTAATTATTATAAACAGATCCCCAATAGTAACGAATGTTTATCACAGGATTGCTTCCTATTTGGTTCATTCATGAAATCGTACCAGAAATATAAAACTATATTTCTGGTGCGAGTTCATGAATGAACCAAATAGGAAGCATTCCTGTGATAAACATTCGTTACTATTGGAGATCTGTTGATCATGGCATTGGATGGACAGACTTTTATTGAAACTGACTCGAGCAATGGTTGTTTAAACTATGCAGGGAAGGGACCTCGACTCTAAAGGAGAAACGAAAACTTGTGTTTGAAAAAGTCTCTCCGGAAAAAGTTGAAAGAGCACCGAAAAGATTCAGGTCAGGCCTTCTCAAGTCTATAAGGTCAGCTGGAAACTCATAAAAATGCGCGACGCGGGCACACATTGAAGCGATCTCAATGGTTCGTTACGTTAATTCTTAGGAAGTTCTCCTCGCGGGAAGCATTTTCGTCGGTAACGCTTTTGTACGTGAGCAAAGGAGTTGCTGGGGGTCAAGAATTGATCTTGCCTTCAACAGAAAACGCAATCGGGTTTTGGTTCAAATGCTGTAAGTATCAATTGTCCGTTAATTTTAGTACTTTATCGATTATCGTGCCTCGGTCGATCCTGGACGGGCCCTTCCCAAAAGTGATTCCAAGACTTCACTAGGATTGTGGAATTATTAGCAACTCCTAAACAACATTCTTGTACACATATTCTTAACCTCACTCTTTTATTTAGGTTCTCTTACTTTCCTACAGCTACCTGTATAAAATACCCATTCATTCCCTCGTTGCCACAATTACACAACGTTCTTTCAATAAAAAACCGTCAGCACCTCGCTACTTCTTGGTAACTCCTCGTTCCAATTTTCAATCTTCTTCTCCAAAATGTATCCCAAAATTCGCGTCTCCTTCTTTACCATACTTTCAACCACGTTTTTATCTTCCTTCCTATTCATATCTTTTTTTCCATTCTCATTCCAATCCACGCCTCATAGCCTCCAATCTGCGTTCATCATTTTTCCTCAAAAGGCTGGTTCGGGAGCTATACCCTACATTAGTCGATTCCCTCTTCATTTTATACTATACTTCTTTTGATAAAAATTTTTTATCTAATTGTCTTCTTCTAGAGCTCAGTCAAAATCCTTATTTCGATCTTGCTCTGTATTCCATAATCCAGCATCGATATATTCTCTTCACAAATATTCACACCATTAGATTATAAACTTAATAATTTTTTCTGCTACAAGTAGGCACGTATATCAGGACTACAATTGGATTTTTTTAATTTTGCTTTTGCGTCAGAACATATTTTTCTTTCAATCATTTATCCCACCATAACTACTCTCCTCTCCATGTTTCTATTAATTGCAAGACCATGTAAACTGATTCTCCCTTTGCAATAAATTACGCTTCATCTATTTTACCTCTGATCATGGCGGCCAAAGCAACTTACATATTTCCTTTTCTTCTATGTTTATCTAACATTTTCCCTTTGTTGTATCTTCAAGCTTCGTATATCACTTAGTATTTCTTCCAACCTCCCATTTTTTCCGCTATTTTCAAATTATCCCTCCAACTTCCTCTCTTCTCTTACTCATTATTGTCTCCCTTTGATCTTTTTGAAAGTGCTTGAGGGCGATATTTTGTGGAATTTCATTACGATGGAAGAATTTTTAAAGAAGTGTAATTTACATTCAAGAGAATAGATAATTTTCTTAAACATTCTTCTGTACCCGATAGTATCTTTGGCAATGATACCGGTTTCAATCATATTTCCCTATACAAACATGCTCACTGCACTGAGACGTTCCCTGACACATTTTTCACTGCAAGTAATATTCTCATTGCAAAATTGAAGTTTATTATCTATTTGTTGAAGTCAATGCTTCATTTTAAACAATCCACTCAATCCTTCTTTTATTCTAATTCATCCTTCCGCTAAGTATGGATAAGCTCTTATGTTTTAGGCAGCCTGCCTTGCAATATCAGAATTTGTATGGTGCACGAAAACTAATTCACATCCTTCAGAACTTCTAAAACATTTCTGAACGTTGTGAAGGACCTTTGATCTACACTTCTGCCTTACCCAGCTCATTGTGAGTGCACCCGTCAATGATGTTCTTCTCTCTTCCCACCTAAATCTTACGATGCCCAACATGCCATGAAAGCCGTCCACATCCAACTGTATTATTTTTCATGCTCATTAACCAGTTTTCCTTTTCCATGCTTCTCCATGTTCTCACCAAAACGCCTCCAATATTCATCGATCCTCGTCATTCAAAAGAAGACGATTTTAAGTCACACGTCTTGTTCCAAAATAATGCCTTGGACTATGTTTTATTTAAGTCTCCACCCACGCCAACGATTCCTTCTTTTTCGAAAAAGAAGTTTGTGCTCACGCACTTTCGATAAGATGGTAACAGGAATTCACAATTGTAAAATTGAAACGAAATGTTCTCCAGAAAAAAATCAGGGTTGACATTTTTTTTTGAGATTCTGCTGTAAATAATAAGTTCTGCAGGTAAATAGTTTTAAGATATCTCAGTCAGTTAAAAGTTTCGTATCAAGATAAAAAGTTAAAAGTTTCGAAAAATTAGCGTAGCGCTAAGTTCTCTTCATTCGTTTTTCAGATCCAAATAATCTGATCGGTGTCGGTGTATCGGGAAATAGAGTACATCCAATTACTCGCTCTTCAGCAGTTCAGAATGTATGTGATTCATTCATTATATCTTCTATGTTTTAATGTATTTGATTTCGAGAAGGCGTTCGTTGAGAGTATATTGGGTAAAATCAAGGAATGTTTTGCAGGAAATAGGAGTAAATTGGAGGGATAAGTGACTGAACCAAATCCTGTGTATGTATCAGACTGCTCAGGTTCGAGTGGTTCATGAAAAGTCGGAGTGTACAGATTTAGGTAGAAAAGTTTCATAAAAATGATATTATGAGGGTACTGTAAACATTATTTCCTTTTTTTGTTAACATAACAATGTTAATAGCATAGGTTCTCTCTTAGGCGAATACCGACCAGTGTAATTGTTAGGTAGTCCTTACGCCTTTAAGTTGATAGTAAACAAAGTAGGTTCTTTCTCAGCAATGCATAATTAAAAGCTTATAAAAACTCAACTCCCGCTGCACCGTTATTATGTTATTTACAGATAGAATCAATAATAAACATAGAATATTTTTTCTTTGAAAAAGAAAAATTAATTTTGGTAATTCATAAAGTGAGCCAGTGTCTATCACTTGCTTACCCAGATGTTACCTCCGATGAAATTTGCCGTCATGGGACACCATATAATATCGCGAGCGTCTTATCTGACATTTGCGAGATTGTGAGGTTGAGGAGCTGATGTGGATGGGACTGGGGAGGGAGAGATGCTGTTACACTAAACATAGGGGGCCTCGGATGTTGTGAGAGCTCTTGTAGGCATGCTTTGGACCATCGTGCACTTGAGCCGACGGATAACTCCACGCTCCGCGAGGTTCTTCGTCCTTTCGGCGGAGGCGAAATACGCGTCGTGACGAAGCCTTACAAGCGTAAACGCTTGGAACAGGATTCCCCTTTCATCAACAGCGTGCTATTACGTTACCTACGCCCAACTTAAAATGGGGAACTCGTTGAGGGTACGAGAAGGTGTTTCCGAGAGGACCGCCCGTGGATGATCACAGTGCACGGTCGTGGTCCGGGGAAAAGCGTTTCTTTCTCTCCCATATCCGACCAGATGCAGGCGAGCGGGTAGCGAAAGCCTGGAATGGTGGTGCTGCTGTTGTGTATGTGAGTCTATGGATTAGATGCAGCGGAAGACGCGCCGTGCATGCAGTCCCATGGAATTTTAAACTAACAAACTTTCTTTCGTTAGCCACAGGGTACATTGCTTTCAAGTTTACAAACTAGACGTTGTTATACCTACGCCACCGCAAACCCTTCGTTGTATATTAAAGTGCTGCTCATAAATGAGCTCTTATTACTTCAAAACAAATACTTTGGCGGGAAAGTGAGAGCGGTCGAAAGGGAATTTAGAGGAATTTCGTTGAAAAACTTCGGGGAAAGAATAATTTATTTGACTCTTTTTTTCATCATGTTTTTTGTCTCGAAAATATGTTGTAATGTTGTGTTTATATGTGACATATAAGTTATTTTATTGGTTTATTATTTTAAATTTATCTTGAATTATGTTGATTTTGGACACTTCTATGTCAAAAAAGGAGGAATTTCACGGATAAATAAAGATTACTTTTGCTGGAAAGTGTGAAAGCGGATCAAGTGCCATATTATGTTTGGTAATTTACTTCGTCTATAATACTGAGAGTCATGGTTCGCGATTCATTGTGTTCTGTCGAAGTCCAAGCGTGGATGAATGAGAAAAAATGTCCACTTCGTTCTTCGGATTCTTGGATACGAAGAGGACTAAGTATTTGAAGCTCTGGAAATATGAAGGAAATGAGACAAGTACTTCCTGAGTGAAGTCGTTGTTCGATGGGTGAAATTGCTACCGACCGGAGTGCTTAGGTTTTGAACTCGGGAACAAGCAAAGTGGATCATAGATCTCTGCCCCTGAAACCATCTCCCAAACCCCGAATGCGCTAATTTCAAAAGCCGTATGACTAAGTGTCTGGTAAACTCAGCCCTCATCTATCAAACCAACCTTCAAGTTGACTGAGGTGAAATGCACTTGTTGGAGTACTACGCACCAAATGAATGCAATATGGAATCAGGAACTTCAAATTTTGTTCATAGGACACATCCAGGAGGGTGGCATGATTTCCCCTCTCTTAGATATTAATATTTCTGCATGCATGGCTGGTTACATAACACCATCCCTCCACACGCCCTTGCGGTGGGTTGCGGGGCTTCGTGTAGATGTGGACGATCATTTTTATGCCAAGGAAGTGAACTGAGGAGCAGGATACTGTTCTGATGACTTACATGTTACCTTTCTAAAATAGCAATATTTTCATACATATTATGCATAAAATGAAGATTGACAATAATTTTGATTGAAATTTATAGTCAAGATTAAAATATATAATTTATTCATTTTTGTCAGTAGACTTAATCTTCCTATTTCTCTTAAGGAATTCCTATATATGCCCATGAGTTGGAGTCTTTCCCAGAGTATAGGATGCCATCCTCGCAACACCAAGAAATGTCGCACCCCAGTCTATACATGTGTAATTGGGTTATGTTACATGCACCTTTTAAGCCAGTGATTCTCCCATTATATAAACTCGAAACATCTTTCAACTATAATTCAAAGGGATTTGATACAACAGAACCTTTTCCTACATCAAGTTCAATCAGGCATGATGTAGTTCTGTTCACTGATCTGCGGAATTTTTGCCAGACAAAAATATCGCTTGGTCTGACCCGAATCCGAAACAGAATCTTCAATATCCAGGAAAGAGAACAAAAAATCACATCCTCAAAGTCCTATCCTCCAAGTTATGTCACCTTCATCTTCCACACGTTCGCGAATGCATGCTTCCTTGTTTTCTCCACATCTTTCTTTATCTCTCTAACGTTCGCAGTTTTCTTGCACTGTTCTTCTTGCTAAAACTGGTCAACTTCGATTTGCCTTTTTTTTTATCTCTTTAGCTTTTGATTTTCCCTCGGGAATTTAATTCGTGACCGCTGAAGCGAGATATGCTATATAATAGGAGGACCGCTGATGGGATTAAAAATTTTCCATTTCCACGAGGATTCTCGCTGATATTTTGTTCACCCATTCCTCACTTTGGGAGCGCTTCCGTGATCGAACGCTCTCCTCTCCGTTCGTCCAATCCCCTGCCTTGTTTTTCTCTCTGCAAATCCCATCCTTTCTCTCTCCCACTACCTCTCTTCCTTCCTTCCTTCCTCCCTCCCTTCCTCTTTCTCCGTAATCCACCCTTCCCCCCTCCTGAAACATCCTCCAACACTCCCTCCCCTTCTCCTGCCATCCCACGCCCTCCCATTTTCTCGTCCCGTCGTAATCAGACCCTCTTCTCCTCACACCAGCCTCTGCTTGCATTTACCAAGGCCTCCGCCTTCCCTACGTCCCCTTCCCCTCGTATTTCCCTACCCCTCCACCCACACTTCTCCTAGTCCCATGCTCCCCGTGCGAAACTCTCTTCCCTCTTTCATATTTCATCGTGGCAATTAGTCGAGCGAGGAGTAGTAGTCTAGGGGCTTCGAGAATACTCCTCCTCCCGGTCCCTATACTCCCCCTGCCGTACCCTCCCTCATTCCTCCACTCCTTCCCTCATAACCCCTGATCCACCCTTCCCCCTGCGTGCCTTCCTCCTCACGTCCCCTCCCCCAAAGCGCCGACCCTTCCCCCCAACCCACCCCTCGGGCCCCTGTAATCCCCCGCCTCCGCACCGACCAGACTTACTCATTCGAGAAAGTCTGGAGGATGAAGATTTCCCATGGAGAGGAGTCAAGGTAGATATGAAGATAGATAAACCTCTTTATTCGGGCGAAATTGAGACCATGAGTGTCCTCTCTTCACTTAACCCGCCGTTATAGAATATTGTGTAATATACTGCACATAAAGAAGTGTATATTTGCCTAGTTTATACATTTATTTTTTAAATGTGTTTTCCTGTACTGGAAATTGTGAGTGAGAGGAAACGGATAGACGCTGGTGTGACCACTCATTTTTGAGCTTACGTTGTCAGGGTGTCTGGAAAAAAGAAAGTTTTACGATCGAGCGGCTCTATAGGAAGCCCCGTAAAATTTTATGAATGAACGAACAAAGTAAGGGTGTCGGATGCCTGCACTTGACTGTAATTTAACAATTATTGTTATTAAAATCGCTGGTAAAGTGAAATATGTCCCAAATAAATAATAAAAAAATTATTGATATATTGGAAAAATAAGAGTATTCCGTTAAGGAAAATGTTGGTACAAACGAGCTCGAATTGGAAAGCATAAAAAATAGAAATACGACTGATGTTGACACCGTTTTTATTGAGGTGAGATTTATTAATTAAAATGCATATCTTTGAAAAGATTCCGATTTAACAATGAAATTTATCATATGTTAATGAGTATAATCGGGAGTATGTATTTGTGCACCTGAGCGAGAGTGTATCTATATTTGATTATTTTAACCTTAGACATGCATGAATTAATAATCTACCTCCTATAGATATGCATTTAACGCAATATTGTTTTGAATATGAATAGGAAAAAGGCGATTTATTTATTTAAAATTCATTATGAAAATATCACTCTGGAATATGGCCAGCTGTCATCATCATGTCAAAATCATTATCATCAGATTACGATCATCCTGGTTCAAACGAAAAGATTCGATTTGTTTTGATATCATGTGCCATCATTCCGCCTTTTTTTATCTAAACTGCCAAATTTTGTTCCTCTTCTTTTATTATTAAATGCTATTGTTTCAGCTCCGCTTTGTGTGATTTCACTTGGGTTGCCACTTAATGAATTTAAAAATATCATACTTGCGACTGACATGGCGATATAATTTTAAGTTTCGTGTACAAATTTTTACTATTAAATTACTCATGTGTGCAGGTAAAAAATATCCTCCGTTAAATAATAGGTCTCTAAACTCTGACTACTATGACTACTTTAACTTGTTAGCCGCTGCAAGAGCGCGTGTCGGGGTGTGGTGGGATACCAGCCATATCCGCACAACTAGTAGTTCATAAATGTATTTAAATACGTATGTATCAATTGAAAACACTCTTACACATGCAGATAAAATAACATAAACACAGTAATTAACCTTAAGGTTGGTTTGGTAGGTGATGAAACAGTTCACCCAGTACTAAATGCGAAATTCACACATCAGGGTAGGGGGGCCAGTTCCTTTCCCTGTGCCGGTTATGGTTTCCCAGGAAGATCTGGTACCCAAAAAATCACATAGCTTGGGTTTAGCTGCAGGTGCCCGCGATCGGATTAAGATAAATGCCCGGGAATCGAACCCGGGACCCTCCGGTCAGTAGTCTAACGCTCTATCCCCTGGACTACCCTGACCCGAATTAAACATAATGAGCCGAAAAACATAATGGTAGGTAAGGACTATACTGTATAGTAAGACCAAGGTGTGGAATAATAGGAAAGGAGGTTAAATCGAATGATTCCGAAGAAGTAATCAGATTGAGCACTGATAAATTAAACAGCTAATGCTGACAAGTCCATGGATTATTGACCTATTATGGAGATCTTTAGGTGTGGAGTTACTATACTTTTCATCTTGGATGATTGATCGTAAACTGAATATTGAGAGTTCCACATCTCTCCTGTTTACTTTCTGTTTTGAGTGTCCACTTCAGGGCAGTGCGGCTTATACCGTTTCGAGTTATGTTAATTTCGGCCTAAGTAAGATAATGGGATCCTCTATGTCTTTTGACAAGCATTTTTAACAGTTTTAAAGTGTTCACTATACGATTGGTTTCATCATAGTTTTCACTCGTAGCTTTTACACTACTGACATCCTTCGAAATACCCGATTTTATTATTGTCTCCTAAAAAATGACATATACAGGTACATGTAAATTCTTTCCTGGCTTCCTCTTGAGACCTCGTATCCTTGGTCTTACTTTTTAGTCATTTCCTACATTATGGATTTTTGGCTCATGATGTTTGGTTCAAGTACTTGTTGTTCCCTCGCACGATGCACAATCAAAAAAAAAACTAACTCAAGCGCCCGAATTTATTTAATTAAAGACAATAAGACAAATATTCTATTTTCTATAACAGTTGTCAACATCTCTCTGCTGCTAAATATCTTATACTAATTGTTCTATCCTCATAAATTTATCTCTGAGATTCTTTTCGTCATTCACATGATCTTATTATTATTTTTATTTCTATCAAGATTATTTCATTCATTATTCTGAATAAACAGATTTAAATCCTACAATATACGCTCATTTTCTTCATTTAAAATTGAGTTTCTCACCCATAAAACGCTACGCTAAGTGTTCAAATTTTCTCAGGTCTTCTCTGAACGCTTACACTAAGAGTTCAGTTCAATAATTTCATCCCTTCGGTAACGGGCACTGACAATATTATAATATAAGCTTGTATACTTCAGCTACTGTGAACCGTCATACTTAAGCGTTTAGCTTTGAATATTTTAACCGTAAGTTGCATCTCTTCTACAAGAACTATAGTTTCACTTGCTACGGAATTTTTTAATCAGAGCGCAAATAAATATTCGTGACAAGTTTAAGCGTGTTTCACGGAGGAGGACACTTTGCGCATTTGTCATTCTTCCTCCATTCCATTATGCCCCGACGATTTCTCCTCTTCCTTCGTCCGTTCCTGTTTCCCTACTTATTTATCCCTCGCTCCGTAATCCTTCCCTTCCGGGGATCAAGAATTACGGAGAATCTCCCAAGGGTACCCCACCGAGGTTCCCCCCACTCACGCCCACATCACTCAATCAACCCCCTTGCTCCTTCCGGCTCGGCCGAGGACGTGATCGCCTCAGGCAGGCACTTACAGATAGCGCGTCTCAAACCTCACGGGAAGTCTGGGGCCCACCCGTAGGCCCTTGCTTGCATTGAACCAATCTGTGACATCCAAAGAGATACTTAAAATAATGGTTCACGATACTTGGCACATATTTGGCTGAAAGTAGAAGCGAGATATGTCAACTGCTAAACCATAAATATTATTTTATATTTACGACTGAAAATTCGACTGCAGAAAACAATGAATTTGTGCTTTTCAAATTCTTTTCATTCACCCAGGATTCAGTTTAAGGCTTAAGTAATTTAGTTTCAGGTTAAGGAAAGAAAACGCACTGTTAGTGGAATGGGCGTGAAAAATGCATTCTCTATTTATGCAAATATTTGATAAGTAGAGAAAAGGTTTACTTTCCTGTATATTTTTCACATGAAATAGCTTTAAAATTAAAGACGGAACTTAAATTAGTGACAAGGTAGATGGGTGTAGAAAATGCTCCTCCTGGGCGAAAGCATCGAGATTTACACTGATTTAAGATCACGCAATACTCAGTTAATGTTACTACTAATACTACGTACTTATTTTGAACTACTTTTTTACTTTGGGAGTGAATGCGAGGGTTTGAGGACTGAAAATGGGTGAGGGAGATTCCTCATCTGGAAGTCTAAGGAGGTACGCACTCCTCTGATCATGGTTTACTTTAAAACCATTTCACATTTACGTTTTACGTCAAGCGTAGGTTCGGGTTCAGACAAAGGAATTGTTTTGACCCCATAGGCAGTGAAACAGTCGTCATTTAAGGTGTGGCTGCCGCAAAAATCTCGTAGCGTTGCATGCATAACGATTTTGAGATTTTAAACTTCATAACGTTCAAAATCCTTCGAAATGGGGGAGGAAGATCGTTGAAAGTAAGAGGTCAGCTCGAGAATTTTGTCTTGCCGCTGCCGACGCTATTGGTATGAGAAGTTGTATGATTCACCATTGCTTGACATCTGGTTGAAACTCAACTGCATTATAATTTAAATAGAGCCAACGTGTAAGCACGACAAAAATGTACTCTTACGACTTAAGCATTGCGTATTATTATCCTGCATTCGCTTCTTGTAATCTAAGTCGTTTGATTCCCTTCTTTTAACGCATATTCGAAACGCTCCTCTTCCCCTCTGTCTTTCCGTTTAACTCCCTCCAATATAGTTTCCCTCTTTGCGATGCATTTCTCTGCCGTTAAATATGGCGACGGCTGCGGTTCTAGAACCAAGGGAAATGATTTCTCATTGTCCCTATTGTCCTCTTTTGGCGCTGCGATTAACGACACCTACACCACTCAAATTAAAGGACGATTACAACCACTGCTCACCAGTTAATTTCTTGTCTTTTACAATGAAAAGTCTTTGATGACATAATTATTGTTATTTATTTCCATTTCATTGACGAAGTTACAATGCGGGATCGAAAATTCTCGAAAGTCCCATCATGCCATGATCAGTTATGTACGAAGGCGATGATTTAGGGACGGAGTTAATTGATGTTTCACTTAATCATCAAATCATCTTAGCATTAAACTTATAAAAGAAAGTTTTTACTTTTAATATTTAAAAGAGAAGTTAAATGTCTTTCGAACGAAAAAAGCTATGATGGATAAAGTAAGCCTACAATGAAATTAAACTCGTAAATGGGAACCCCACTCGTTATCGACTTCAACCTTAACGTGGTAGAAAAGTTTGTGCGTTCTGATGACCCCTAGAGCTCTACTGGAGGGAGTAGTGGTAGTATTCTTAGTTGTCTTTGCAAGGATTTCGTGAGATGACCGCTAAATCCTAGTATTCCCCACTATCGGGCACGGGCCGAGCAGGCCAGATCCTGTATTTGCTAGGGCTTATATTCATTGTATACACCGTAGGTTCGTGAGATAAATAACCGAGAAGGTATCCTGGAGGTCGAAGGAAGCCAGACGAAAGGTTGCCCGCAAAGTGCTTGTACCTCAGCCAGGCGGCCGCAAAAGTGTCCGATCCTAGGGGGGCAGCCTTATGAGCATTGCTGTCATGTTAAAAAATCTTTGAGGATGGCAACGGGAAACCTTCTCAACTACTCTTTCCAAGAGTCTAAGATAGACACAAAAATAAGTATGAGCTCTAGTAACCGCAGGACCCGGCCTGGTCGGCCTTGTGTCGTGCCTGGCTGCACGTGGGGAAAGGTTTCCGTGGTGGTCACATCACGAAATCCTTGCAAAGCAAAATCGAAAGCAGCATAGCAGGAGACACACAAGATTAAAAAAGCAGTTGTATCAGGGAGTTGGGATGTTAGGAAAAGGTGGAAGATAGGTCAGTTGGAAATATAAAGCGGGAGATGAAGCGAGGAATGTAAAAATTATAGGGCTGTGTGAGATGAGATGGAAGGATTGTGGGGATTACTGGAATGATAGTTATAGAGAAATAAAAAGCAGATGGGAAGAACGCCAGCAGGGGTGACAATAATATTGAACAAAAAGGTAGGAGGAAGCTAAGAAAAGCAGAGCAAGTGCTGCTAAAATATTATTTGTCGAAAATAAAAGCTGAACTATCGAACATCGTCACCACTCAGTTCTACATATCAACAAGTGACAAAGAATGCGAGGAGGAGTAAACACATACCATTAACCAAAGGAAAAAATTGTTGATGTTTTTGGATGAAAATATTTAAGATTGATTGGGGATTGGAATGCGAGGGAGGGCAAAGAGAGAGATGGTAGTTACATAAGAGAATGCTGTTGCTATGGATGAATGATATTGACGGAAGTAAAAGCTCAACTAACTATGCTGTAGTGTTCATTGCTCAAGTCTACATGCCACCAAGTAATTATAGGGAGGGAGAAGCAAAAAGGGTGTAGCGTGAAAGAGAGAAAATAATTGCGTGTGTTTTTGGCAGGAAGTATTAGATGTGGGATGGGGATTAAAACGCATTGTGGACAAAGGGGTCGACGGGAGTGTAGTAGGGGACTACGGCTTAGGATCAAGTTGGTTGAGAACAATAGAGTTCTGCTGGAGAAATTGTTTAATCGCCCAGAGGACTTCGTTTGAGCATAAAAAAAGAAGTAGGTATATATGGGTAGTATATTTGTCCGTGGAAAATGCCCGACGACTTACAGATATCATTAAGATTATGTCGTCGTTAGGCATAGATTAAGGAACAGCATAGTTAATTGGCAAATTTTTCCGGAGACCGATACAGATTTAGATGATAATTTAGTGCTTATGGAGTGCGATGCCAAATTCAAGAGGATAAAACAGGGAGGATGGAAGAGAAAATGGAATGTGAAAACACTAACTGAAACAGTAAGGAATAAGTACGAAGTGGTGGTGAAAAAATTGATGAATGAGGACAGGAAGACGGGCAAAGTAGAAGAAAAAAGGGAACACCTCAAAAAGAGATAAAAAAAAGCTTCAAACGGAACCATTGGAACATAAAATAGGAAATTGTGTGTTATAAAAGTAGAAGATATACTTAAGAAGATAGACGAAAGGAGCAAATGTAAACTCAGAATTAGGGAGAAGAAAGAACTAAGGGCTGAAAAATTAAATGAGGTTGAACTAATAGAGTGAAAGAAGCGTGGTGGAAGGCGCAGTTGAGTTTACGGTACATTAATAAAGGAAAGGTGAAATTGGTGCACTGTTGGTGAAGTCATTTCACGGAGTAAGAAAAAAGAATCCATTCATAATATTAAACATAGGAACGGAGATTGACACAGGAAAGATTAAAAAGAGATGGAAAGAATACCTAGAGGATCAATTTGTTACCGTTAATAGGCCTGCAAAGAAAGAGAATGTGACGTAAAAGAGGATAGCTTAGATCCAAGCAAAGGACGTTAAAGGAATAGAAACCAAAGCCTTGGGGGGTTACCGCAATTCAACGGAACTCCTAAAAGGTTTAGAAAAACGTGAGAGGAAGATTTTTTAAGGACTGATTCTTAGCATTTACGAGGGAGTGCTTTGGGCGGGAGATTTCATCAGATTTGTGTTAGTCCCCTTCCAAAAAAGGAAAAGGCAGGCGTATTGTATGATAGTATTATAGAACACTGAAGATTAATGAAAACTTTGTTGCGGGGTGTGGTTTTCTGCGGCGCGGAAACGTGGTGGTTAAAGCAAAACGATAGACTAAGATTGGAGACTTTTGAAATGTGAGGGTGGAGAAGGTCGGTAGAAGTAAAATGGACGGAAAGGGAACAAAAACGAAGCAGTACCAGGCAAGGCGGGGGAGACGAGAGACCTCCGCCATGGCAGAGACACTGGCATTATCCAAAGCTGGCGCTGTCCAACTTCACTCAGAGAAGGAGCTATTCCAGGTGGGATCGACGGACCGGCTCCAAGCATTACGAAAATGTTTAAAAGAAACGGGGGTAATTCTGGAATCTACTATGAAGTGATGATGCATTTCCGCCTCCTCAACAAACTCTGCCCTATAACCATCTCGCATGTATCGCAAAACATCGACACTTAAGAGCATCGAGTTTACGAGGAGCTGTAAACCGTGGCGGAGGATCAATGTTTAATGGACAAGCACTCGCGCGAGTCCAATGCATACGAACGTATTGGACACATCCGTGAGGCCGTTCAAGGGATCTCATTTCCCTGCCAGCATGTGCCGAGTACGCGTTGCCATTTCATGGGATGGTGCGCGTGTGTGGTATGAGCTAAGCTTAGGATTCGCGTTGCATGTCGGACCGCTAGATGTGGGACAAATAATAGGGCACTGGCCACTTCAAAGTTCAGGCAACGGAGGGGGAAGGGAATAATTTTTTCTGGTTCTATGATGCTCACTAGGTTTTGATACTAGTTTGGTGAGTATGAAATTACGTATGCTTGTGAATTAGCGGTAGAGTGGATTTAATATCGTTGTCACAGGCGCAATGGAACAGCGTTCCTTCCAACGCGAAAATGGATCTTGTGACTAATTCCCGTTGAGCGTTTTATTTTTACTGCTCAGAAGTCAATCACAGGTCGGTATAATCTTTCTTTTTTCAAGACTATATCTACTCTGTGGGTATCTTGCGTCCAAAATTTCAATAACACAGATTAACTGCATTCTATTAAAGCAGTATTGCATACTAGAGACTCCTTAGATATTCTCTGATTTCAGGGAGACCTTAAATATGCGATTCAACCAGAACACCAAGTATTTTTGGCAAAATTCAATTATTCATTCATTAAAATATAATTAATTTAAAAATTGTCGTTTCAGGATGAAAGGTTTTACCTCCATCTCCGGAAAACATTTTGTGCTTTGAATCCTAATCCAATATCCCGTTTACTGTGCTCATAAAATAAGTTCATGATAGAGCTAATTCTTATAATGCAATCTTGATAGTCCTCTTTGCCAGCAAACCACTGGTTTACCCCATCCAACCTTATTTTAAAGTATTGATATACATCTACACAAGCCGCGATGCTAAAGAAATAGGTCTGCAATACCTGGGATCCTTCCTATCGTCGCTTTTGTGGAGGGGAGTACTGTGAGCCCGCTTTTAGTCGCGAGATAGTAAATCTTTTTCAATGGTCTTGTAAAAAAAGTAATTAAATGAGGTGCTACGTCTTCAGCGAGGGTTGGTTCTTATGCTATGCTTATGTTTTTTCTATTCCCTCCTGGAAAAATACGTAATATGTCGCTCATGAACTCTACATGTGTTTGCGGGATTCCACTCAACTAATATTCTGGTAGACGTTCTGACAGAAATGGTTAAGGATATTGACTTTTTTACGCTATCAGTAACAAAGTTGCCATTTGCTGTCTTTAAGAATATGTATATGGACGTTTTCCAGGTATTTTCCTGCTGTAAGAAATAAGTGATTTTGTGTTATTTTCTAAATATTCGCATTGCGTTTTGCTTTTCATGGTTCGTAAGGCTTTGCGCATAATATTTGTCATTGTTGCTCGACATTCTATGAGCTTGCACTCTAATGTATTCGTCAATTTTCGTCATTATACGTAAACTAATTAAAATTTTGAAAATTCTTTTCCTTGATGACACTCTCTCTTCTCTATTGCATGCGCCATGTGTATCGTGCCGTACGAATCATCTCAATTCCTTATGATCATGTTCGCATCTTTATTATATTAAAACTTTGGGTATACCCCGTAAAAGTACCAGATCGTCCGCCTTATTCTTTCGTGTATCTGCAAGTCTCTTTGAATTGAATCAAGTAAATAAATTCTACAATTTTGACTCGCGTAGAAACTATATCCTGCGAGACTCAATTTGCGCTTATAGCTCATAATATTTTTGCTTAGGGAGGAAATTAATTAGGAGTATTGGTAGGCCAAATCGGGGATTCAGATCGAGGACAATACTTATACGTATTGGTGGATTCATCAAACTTATTATATAAATAATCAAGTTATTTCTCTTTCCATGTTAGTAAAGGATTAACCTATCACCTTTGAAATAGCTTACGAACTCCTAGTATACAGGGTAGGGGATGCGGCGAGATAACTTCCTATTTTTAAAGGACATTTTTTACCCAGGGTACGGAAATCCCTTATTACTATATATTCACTTGTTATATTCTCTTATGCAGGACCTTTAATTAAGCGGCTCTTGGTCCGCGTCATGTATTGTCGTATAATTTCTCTAACCTGAAGACGTTTGAAGGAGAGGAAATGTAACGGTTGGCTGCAAAGCCAACTTACGTAAAATATCCCATACTGAGTCCATGTAGTACTATGCTTCCTTCGACGTGAACACGGAGAGGGCATGCCTCCACTCTGTTATGTTCCGAAGCGCCATCTCCCACTGCCTCGACATTTCCATTCCAGGCGTGCATCTATATCTAGCATAGTGACTGAACTCTTACCTGTGAGTGATACCTCAACCGTAAATAGTTATTCTTACAATTAATTGATTAAAAATAATCTAATCGATTAAATCAAGTAAAGACTAAGTGCTTCTTAGCACCATTTAACAAGGCGGGCATGCTTCATCTTCTCTTCATAGAAATACATACGCCATTCTTCAAATCCTACTTTCTCCCTGCCCTCATTCCGTCGTGTATGCCTACTCTTTTCTTGCTTATACTTCCCTTACCAAACATTCTGCCCTCTATCACAGTTCACAGCTTTCCCTTGCCATACAATATGTCCTTCATCCACTTTTCCTACCTTCTTTGAATTTCTCCCAACAATCTTTTCTCCTCCCCATTCTATACTAGAACTTCTTTTCTTTTTTTCCTTCATTTAATTTTCTCCGTCATTCTCCTTACTCGCATCTAAACATTCTTCTATGCATCCCCTTATCCTCTCGCCACAACCACAAAATTGAAGAGTCATGCAATACTAGATACGCTCCGAATTAAAGTTTTCACTAATCTTTTATTTACATCTTTTTACTTTTTTTAATTTGCATTACATATGGTCCTATCATTAACTCACTCCTATTTGTAAAAGTTTTTTACCTTATGCAATACGTATTTCATTGTTCTTACTACTCTGCCCACCTTTATCTAAAACATTTCCTATTTAGGCGAACTATTCTAACTGCTCTACTTCATGCTCATCAGCGTTAATATTTCTTTTGTCCTTAAATGCACGTAGAATTGTTGATAATAATTAATATAGAGGAGTTTTATGGCATTTATCTTATCTTCTGCCTCTGGGGCAGTATGATTCTGCAGTTATCATAGCCCCTGGTTTGGTTTTATCTGTAACGATTGGGTCCACTCTGTACCAAAACACTAAAACGTCAAAAGCAAACATTCAGAATAAGTATATTCAGGATTTCCCTGTGCCGCTTGCGGTTTCCTAGGGAGTTCTAGTAACCATAAAATCACACCATCTTTGTTTACATGAGATTATACAGAGGTCAAAATCCCGATTTGAATCTTAGACCCTCCGGAGAATAGTCGAAAACTCTAAGAACTAGTCTACCTTTCCAAGCTAGGCTAGCCGAACTGGGCTTTCACAACTAAATAAACAGAATGTAAATGATTGGGATTGCCCTTCATGTTAACACTAAAATGACATCGGAAGAGTAGAGGATAGGAAAAGAGACTCAAAACCTATTTTCAGGGTTTGGTTGCCTTCACCGTTGAATGTGTCCCTTTCCCACGCCTCCCTGCAGCTGTATTCACGTATGCGTGCGTCGTTTTCGACAGTTTTAACGATAGTCTCAACCGTACCTGAACTGAATTGATTAAAAACCCGAATCGGAAGACAATGCGAACTTTACTAAATGGGTGAAAATAAAGGTTATATGCCATGGGGATATGTACATGCTTGGGGTAACAGTAAAAATTAATCTGTTTTAGTCAAATGTAATGTTTGTATTTAATATGGCATATGTTAAATGTCAAAACCTGATAAAATCAATTTCCGTCATGTTATATAAGAATTTACATTTAATCTAACCCTCAAGTTGACTGACAAATATAATACGACTCTTAAAATCCCCCGATCCCCAAAATCTTAAGTCAAAACAATTTCCCAGTTCTCAAAGAAAAAAAGTAATCTTTACAGAAGATGACAAACATTTAATTTCCATAAGGCAGGAGTGCCCTGTTTAAGTTTATGTCTTATGGCACTTTTCTTTTAGAATATAATACTCACGTAATGCTTCCCATTCGTCTTGCATCTGCCTGAAGTTCTTCTTACGAAAGTTCCCTTTCGTCTGACGTCAATTTTCAATCATTCAATAAACAATTAGTCTGAAAAGCTTCAAGTTTTACGATAAGCATTTAATAAAATTTTAAGCATTACTAATAAAATAAACGTGTCAAGCTAAAAAAATAACAGAAAAATAAATTCACACCAGTTAAGAGTAACTTCAGAGTTACTTAAAATTTTTAACATCTAAACGCATCAGCGTAATTATGCCAATGTTTTCCTATTACTTCAAGAATGACTATTAATATTAGCATTAATATATACGCGAAAATTTCCCTTTGTAACGAGAAATGGATTCAAATAAGAGTTAAGTTTTTTATTTTATCCCTTCGCAGTACATCTAGCTCTCTCGTACTCAGGGTGATGCATACGTATTACTGCATGTAAAAATCATTATTTTTGACGAAGTAGCAATTTTTTTCACTCAAAATGAACTGCTGAAAGTATTGGTGTTTTAACTAATATTAAAATCTATACACTTTTCCTTCTAGACTTGGATTATCTGAAAGTTTTTTTGCATATTGTGAGTAATTAAGATAATTTCATAAAATGTCCGTGTTAAATAATGTTTCCAAGCTCCTGTTATGTTACCTTGTGCATTTATTTGAAGTGCTGCACGTTGGTCTCCGCGAGTTTTTAAATGGAGAAATTGATAATTTCCTAATTCTAAACCAACATATGGTAAATATTGCTTCAATAACTAATCAAAAAGTTTATTTTATAAGAAACTAACCCCATTGTACTTAATTTTCATAAAAGGTAAAAATATGCTCTCATTTTATTGAGCGGAAGGAGAGCGTCACAGAAGGAATTCATAGGATTTCATGAAGTCATTTCTCTACCAAGGATATTCAGGACATCCCTGAATTCCTTTTAAACTGTGTTATTTGGCGAGAAGTTCTCTAACGTGAAGCAGCAATGGCCCAGAGAGAGAGAGAGAGGAAAGCAAGTTAAGACGATGGGAATAAGAGGGGCGAGAAACAATTTCTGCTCCTGCATGCTACGTAAACTCAAACTTTCTGCTGGATCTTGCAACCTCACAAAGTGTTTCCTCTTAACTTCTAGTCATCCACTATGTCTATTCTATATTTCTTTACAGACCACTTTTGCCACTACCCACGTCCTCTTATGGCCCCGTCTACTACTTTTATGATGGTTACACTGCAAGTGCATTGCGGTACCACTATAGTTCACCTACAGGGCACAATCTGCTACCCAGTGCTGAAGTTTCTAATGAAGTAAAACTTCATTTTGATCAGCTAGAGAATTGGCATGAGACCAGGAACAAGACTAACAGTGTACTCCGTGAGCACTAAGTAGAAAGGTTTTCAGTGGCGGGTATGAGCGATAAGTACAGAGATCGTTTCCCACTTTGGATCCGTTTATATTCCTCATTTTATGGGTTGCAGAAAAGCTCAAATATTAATTTGGGTGGAAAAGTATGGAAATTATTACATTTGGTAATCAAAGATTAGGAAAGTTATTTAGTGAGATGTATACCATCGATGGAGGAATTTGATTATTGATCATTTGCATAAACAAGGTAATCACACAAAATTTGGTTTCAATTTAAAAGTAAAATCATTATAAACTAACTAATACAAACTTCAGTTATTAAAAACTAGCAAACTCACAATATTAATCAGGTAACTGGAGGAATGATTATCATCTCTGTGAACCTGAAACTGCCAACTAATTGTACACTCCTCAGCATCAGAAATGTGCAGCATTATTTTAAGTACTAAAATACTACTTACGGATTTCGAATGTTCACAACCAAATATAAACAACAATATCTACAAATTTTATAAATTCTTCCATTTTAATTTTATTCATCTCATAAAAACTTAATACGTAATTCAGAATAGTCTTTAGGTGGAATACATGATATGTAATGTTAAGAGACTTCTCCTCCCAAGCATTTTATTGAAGGTAATTTCGAAGTATATGAATATATACCAAGTGAAGTTTTTAAGTACGGTTTTGTTACATTATTTTTTAGCCCCACATCCTTAAGAGATGTGAAACTTCAACCTTGGTATAAAAACTACAGGTCAAAATACTTCATACTAGACATAAAATGGCAAGCGATATTGACAGAGCAGTGTTATTTATTTTGGCCAGCCTTTTCACCAATCGTTCCCGAAAAAGGTAGCGTGAGGTCGAAGAGAATTTAAAGAGGCACTTGGTGAAGGTGTTGTGAGGAAGATTCAATTCCGTCTTCAAAGAAGCCGGAGCGAACAACGATAATCTCCCTCCGTAATGAGACCCGTCCTTCCAGGGTCGCACCCCAAAACATAAACGCCAGGAGTGTCGACTTTTATGGCAAATGGTTCACCGTACACTCTCTCTCACAAGTCCTACTGCCGCGCTGTGGATTTGCCCGCGAAACGTATTGGTGAAACCCCTTCCCAAAGGGTCCACCGATTTGTCACCTCGCGTATCGATGGCGTAGCACCATTTTGTGGGGTAGTGCAAGTATACTCTATGTACTTTCATTTCCAAAAGTCCGTATGCACACACCATTGTGCCGAAAATCAAGGAAAGGTTAAAACATTCGTTTTTTTGGAATTCAACGATTTATAGGCACTTGGAATATGTTACTTCTTAGTCTCCCATGAGGCCGGAGTGCCCGCCAGTCATTTAACGGCAACATATCGAACTCTTATTACCTTCCCCCAATTCTCACCCCGCTGGTGACTATTTATTTTTTTTATGATAGCATTGTATTTGGGTCCAGGCTGCCTGTCGGTCCGCTGGTTAAGTGATGAAATATTAATTAGGACCATAAAATAAGTTTCGCGGGACATCTCTCAGTTCCGCTAGCTTAAGGAAATATTTGGGGTGGATGACACGTACAAGCACTATCAAGTCATAAAGAGCAACTTGAAGCATGACTGTAAAATAGGGGGTATTATAATACCTTAAGTTAAATTTTGAAATGAGGAGAACATTAATTCAGGAAGTTTTTGTAGAGGTGAAATAAATATGCGAACCAGATCATCGTTAAAAAAAATGTTAAAGTAGACCTATTTTCCACGCTTTTTTCCAACTAATTATCCCCGAAAATGTGCTTTTGCTTATGATGAACATGTGCGTTTGCGCAATAATGGCTCTTAACTAATTTGAGATCCTGTCGGTCAAACATATCGATTTTTGAAATATTTTGATTGTTCCTCGATGTCTGTCATAAACTTGTGACAACCTTAAGAAAATGACTAATCTGTCTGATTTCACCCAAAACCGTGGGATTATCTCAATTAATTTCTGGTTAACCTTATAGTAGTACGTAATTATTTCTTGATGCAATGGCGACCAATATAGAGTACACCCCATAAATAGTATATGAATCCTGAATCAGCAACTACTCCGAGTGGTGCGAGAAACTAGCTGGATATCCTGGCTCGTGATGCTCCCAGTGAGTTTGAAGTTTATTATGCTTGTAAATTAGCGGAGAAGGAGTTCGGGGAGTGGCTGCGAAGACAATAAGCCGTCTTGGGAAATCGCTGCAGTTTGACTTGGAAACGGAACTTCTGACATGCTCCCCTCAATGTTTCGATAATGTACCAGCGCGGCGTTGACCTTCAACATTGTGTAAAGATAAAGGATTGCATTTACCGCACGTGGAAGAATACTTAATTTAAAATTTGGCTTAAATAAATTCCCATTCAAAGAAATTTAAATACTAACACATTAGTTAAGAGAGACTGCAATCAATATTTATTATCAAAGTTATAAATTAGTCATTGGTATGGAAAAAAAACAGTGGAAATGTATTTCTTCTTCTGCGATATAAAAAGGGAATATTCTGTCCGTTTGAGTAATAAATGTCATTATGAACTTTCTTGATGCACTGTATTATATTCTGATTCCGATTCACAGCAATTTTTTCAAGTGCAGCAAAATAGGTACTTAATAAGGCTATAAATTATGTGGGATTCGCATATTTTACCTTACCTTTTTCAAAGTCATCATATATATTTTGACTTTTCTTCATCGGGGGAAACGTGAAAAATGATTTTCATATGAATTGTGCAAAATGTATCTTCCGTGGAATAAGTCGAAATTTCACGAACACGCCAGTGCGTATGCAGAAAGATAGTATAAATAAATAAAGAAAGCACGAAAGATATTATCATTTCACACACCTGTATTTATTCAAAGGAAGTCTTACGTAACGTTACACGGAACACTTAAGGCTAATCTTAAGTTAATTTGAACTATATCCACTGATAATAGTGTTACTTCGGAATATTTATTTATCACGAAGAAAAACCCTTTGAGTCGTATATTTATGTTTTTTTATCAGTTTTTGGTCTTTCAAAATTTATTTCCGCCAAAATGGAAATTTTTAGTGATATCCTTCAATTATCATCGCTCTACTTGTGACTAAATAGAATAACACAAAGAGGAATAAAGAATAACGCGAGAATAAAGTGTAGTGCAGGAATTAACGAAGCGAAGAAGGAATGGTAGAAATACAGTAGCAGCAGTGAGCTTTTCTCTCCGCACGATCATGATGCTGGCGGGGGGGTTTTCAACGTAAATATAAATACTTTCTAAATTTAATGCCAGTTGCGAGCCCGAAAGAGGATGTGCAGGAGACAATTACTGAAGGTGTAATTGAAAATATGACCAAGTTCTTGAGTAGAATTTTATTCAATTTTCCATTATCATAAGTTACTAATAAATCTTTAATTTCTTTGTACAAAAGAGGTAATTTGCTCAAAGAATAACACAGATATGAATTTCATTGGGTTTTTTCGATTATCGAGTCTTATTAACTATATAACGGAATGAACGCAAAAATAAGATAATATTCTTTACAAAATTGAATTAATGACATAATAAACACAAGAAAAGAAATGTTATGAGAGGAAGTGCGGTGTTCCTATGATTTTTTGGCATGGAAGGAAGCTAGAATAAGATAAACTGAATTGTTCTATTGGAGTATCCCATTGATAACTCAATACTAAATGGTGTCAGCGAAGTATTTTCGCATTATTCATCGAAACTAATAAATGAATATGGGAATACTGTTACAAGAATCTCATAGCACACAAGTGCAAACCGGTACAAGCAAATAAAAAAACTCAAAATTGCAACGGAATAAGGAAAAACGATTCCGTGTGGGCCTAATATATTTAGCGCAGTACCATCCACCTGGACCACGAATGAATTGGACACGCATTGTATTCACTTCCACGCGCGATAGGCTCTGAACAACAATCCACCCTTAAAATACTTATCTAGGATGGGAAGTGAACCATTTCGTGGTGACCTGTAAACACGTTGAACAAGCGTCCCATGAAGTGCACGATCGACTTTTCGGGGGGTGACACAGGATGGAAGTATTTCACGTAATTGGATGGAAACGCAATAATGCCAACTGGAAAAAATAAAAGACAAGAACGTACGTATTCCACATTCCCCAACAATTGTTGATATCAAGCCATGAAACCATGATGGAACAAACTTGACCGTTGGCAATTTTCCCTAAATTTTAATATTTCCTCCTCACTTTCACCTCTGAATCAACATTTTCCAATACACCTCCAAATTTCAAACCTCCCTCTTCTCACTTACCACTTTGCTTCGAGATATACACCCTCTGAAACAACGTGGATAATGTTTTTCTAAATGCTCTACCATGTCATTTGACTCGGGTTGTTTCAACTCTTATTTATATGCATTATTATAATGGCCATCAATATAATTTTGACCAACATACATTTCTCCATTCACTGCTATCACTCCAAATGCATACGTGTCCCCCATTTGTTTTTATTGCCTTAACAATCATGTATCAACTAAGCATGCAAACCATTGAGATATTAATATTAATTGAGAGGATACCACTATCTACATGTTTTGCGTGTCATGCCTCAAGCCCATGTCAATACACACCATTTACTCAGGGGCGTCTTCACATTTTTAAGTTCGAGACGGAACAATAATGCGGCTTAAAAAGCGGAGAGGCCATTTCAATTTTCAATTTAAACGTTAGCCGTTCGATTTTAAGCAGTATAAATTATTTAAATACATTCCACGATGAACTGATTTGACGCAATATTTGCTTTCATTTCAGAGGATTCACGCAATTATACGTACTGAAAACATAGCTCATATTCCAGGGGAAAAAATATAAACTGATATTTTTAAAGGCAATTTTATGAAGTAAAATTAATTTAGGCGTAAGAATTGTACGCTTAATTCCTTTACTTAGTTGTCGGGAAAGAACTTAATGAGTGCGTTGACCCAAAGCTTCAATAACCAGCCTTGGCGAGTAACCCAATTCGATGATCCGCTAACAGACTCGCCAATCTCAGCTTAGACAAGTGATTGCCCATGACTTTACTGTAAGTCACCGTATTATTGTATGCTTTGCTTATTGATTTCAGGTTATTACGCTTGTGCAAATTTATTATTCTTTTGGACACATTCGGCGGGTCGGGTTAATCTTGTGGACAACGCACCCATCAGCTAATCCAAAGTTTGCAGATTCGAGTGACGTCTTGGGCGCGTGGGTGTTGTGTTAACTGAGGTAGTTCCTCTCGTGGGAAACCAGCTGACAAGTGAGTTTATGCTTGCTGTCAACGCTAACTTTGGCTTAACACTTAGTTCAACGCAAGCATTCATATACAGGCATTTAAGATCGTGGCATGGGATCCGTCAACCCAGTTGACGGGGTGCCATTCCACGATTTCTCCGTGAGATTCTTGGCTTTGTATTTTTCACATGTCATCAGGGCCACGCAACGAAAAAAATATGCAGCTAAATGGGTTAATGTTTAAAAAATAGTTGCTACCCCAGAAAAAAATTTAATCTCAAACTTGAGCAAGTCCAAATTTACTTCGAAGATTGGGTGTAGCACATGCAAGCTTCGTATCCCCTCCAGGATTCTCACGTGCCCAGCGTTTCGGGTGCAGTTATTGTTTTCATCAGCGTTGATAAAGGCGCGAAGTAAAAAAAAATTCATTTGGTTTTTTTGTATGATTGATGCAAATGAATTGCGTTTTGCCTACGTGGCCGAGCAGTCAACGAAATTTAACGAAGATGGACGGTGATGCACCAAGCACTAGATGACGTCATTATAGTTGAAGGACAGTCGTAAACTCGATCCGTTAACTTGAATTCAACTCACGATTGTCATTTCAAGTTGGTGCAATCATAAAATGGCTTTTATCGTGATCCGAGTGGGCGAAAGGAGTCCCGATACATGTATATCCGACTTGCTCTAAAATTAAAATATCCGTTGCGCGTAAGTTTAAAGTTAAAGAAAAATATATGATAAGGGCTACTTGTTAAATATCTATGAAAGTGTATTTTTCAACTCTGTATGTAACATGTACACGAATCAGGTGAAAGAGAGGGAGAGGGTCCTTTTTTCCTCTCTGGGGTATTGTAATAAAACGGAAATGTAAGTCGCTCTTTCCATCACCCTCCCCACCATTCCCTGAGCAGACTTTTTTTGCCAGATCCTCTTCTATACCGTTCCCTAGCTCGACATTTTTTTTTATTAACCAACATGACGACGAGGAAAAACTTTGCGGTCGAAATAGAAGTGTCGTAATTTTCGGGGCATTTATGAGTTGGGCGCTCGCTTGGTGTGTAGGTGGCTGATCACTCACGAAGCCTACGTGCCCAGAATGGGTTTTAGCGCTGGTAATAAAGCCATGACAACAAAAATGGTTACTCGCAATCATTTTAAAATGATTTAACAGCGTTTTTAAGACATTTTCATTGTCGGGGCGGTTGTATACAGGCAGGATTTGCAGTTATAACATGAAACGAGATGGTACTTTCATTTGAGGTTTTGGAGCTATGCTCTACGTTTCACTCTCGGACGAGTCAATGCTTCCTTCCGTGGAATATCGTCCAAAGTTGAGATAATGATCGTTTTGGATTAAAAGTATAGTGCAATTAAATAGATACGTATTGAATAGTCACTACTTGAACTTATTAAAGTTTGATAATAAATAAACATAAATATTTTGTAGATAAGGCATCATTTGGCCTATGCGATATATATTCCGCACATGTGCAGTTTTCCACTAACCCAGACAGTGTTCAAAGTAACAAAACTTTAAGATAGTAAAAGAAATCAACTATTGACAAATAAAAAAATTCAGTTAAACGCTTATAAAAATGTTAGAACTAACTCTTCTTACAACGTATTAACTATTTATATTTATACTTTGATTTTGTTAATCTTTCATAAATTAATTTAATTTTACATAACAACAGGTTTATGTAATAACAGCATTGTTATTCAACATGCTTGTTCAATAGCTCCAACAAACCTTCATCCAATCTAGCCAGTGATCAAATCAGCCAATTGAGTTAATCAAATGTCCGAGTTTCGTTTGTAATCATCTAATGATTAATTAAAGACGTCTCGAAGCGAATATTATATTCAATCACACTGTTCTTTCATTTATTCGAAAGCATTATTTTACGAATCGACTCACTCTTGATAATTCACGCAGAATCTTGGTGTGTGGTCATCTTTTCCGTAAGATAAGAATACACTTAATGTCATTAAATACACTCAATGTTAATAAACTGATACACTTAATATCTGATGCAAAAACCTCATTCCTTTGACAATGAGAAGAAGGATACCAAATAAACGCAGCCTAGGCCTCGTAGCATTCCCGACTCGGGCAGGGAAAAGAAACAGTCCTCGAGGAGTAAAGAAAATAATTAGTGTTGACGAGTGCTGTTTTTGACTCTTTTATATACGTATAAATTATTATAAACTTGCTAGTGAGTAACTTCGCATTACACTGACGATTCCGTTATTTACCTTATTTATTGAAATATTGGACTTATGGTTATAACGATAGAACTGCATTTGAACTTATATTGTGTTTGCGTATATTCTTTCAAGTACCTACATATGCATGGTTTGGATAAGAAGTAGCGGAAAATTTGTTTCTCCAACGTGACTGTACGTCACAGCGCGCTCACACCGTGCAGGCTCGGTGGTGGGAGGTCTCACCTTCAACACGCGCCAAGCGCCAATCGTCTGCGATCGTTCGTTCAGGCTAGATCGTGTTTTAGTGGATTCCTGTCGATTGACTCGGTTCAAGCACAAAATGCGACGAACGATTGAACACGGTACGCCATCAAATTTTGCGTTGGGCTGGGGAAATCGGGTACGGAGACGTTGGGCATTATTCGCTAAGTACTCAAGGATGAAAGCATATTACGAACTGCAGTTGTGAAAAAATTGAGTAGTTTCAGGCATGATGTGGTTGGAATTGAACATGATAAAGAATGAATAATAGCAATTTTCCGATAGATAACTTAAGACCAGATAAACTTTATGATCCAGTTTTGAAGTGGCTCAACCTTTTCAAAGATGGTCGAGAGAATGTGAAGGACGAGCCCCGCACTGGACGTCCATCGACGTCAAGAACCGATGACAACCAGCAACGTGTGCGTGAAGTTCTGAATTCAGACCTTCGGTTTAGTGTGCACATGATTGCTGATCGTATTGGCAATGATAAGATGACATCGAACACCATTATCTCTGAAAATTTGGTGATGCAAAAGATCTGCACTCAACTCCTCCACCCAGATATCCATATTACCCAGCCACACCTGCTCCAAGGTAACAAACTACCTGGCAAAAAATGACATCACGACGATTCCCTAACCTCCTTACAGTCCCAATTAGGCCCCAGAAAACTACCTGTATTTCCTATTCCCAAAAGTGTAATCTTCCCTCACAGGACACCACCACCAAAGGACCCTAAGTACCGTCAAAGAAGCTTGCGCGAGTAGCCTTGAGAGCCTTCCGAGAGTCCGGAGTCTACCATGGATCCTTCGAATCGTCGAAAAGTAGCTGGAAAAAGTATGCCAACGCTCAAGGGAGATGTACTTTTTAGAATTTTGAGGCATTGTAGCAATATTTGCAATCAATCTATTTTCCCGAAACTTATCACGATACTTTTCATACAAACCTTGCACGTATACGTGTACTGTGAAGGAATAAAAAAATACAGGTTCAGGAGAAATACAGGCTGATAGAAATCCAAATGAGTATGGAAAGATAAATGCCAAACATTTTGATTGGAAATGGGGTGCTATGGTGTGTAGATGGAGAATATTAGGGAAATGAGGAAATGATAGGAATCGGGTGGGCATGCTGGTCGGAATTAAGGAAGAAAGGAAGTATGTGGAATTGATGAGGGGCTTATTGTATAAATGTACGAGTGTATTTTATTAGGAGGGGCAAATAAATGTATCGTCGTATCGTTATGTAGACTGTATCTATCCAAAACTAACCTTAACCGATAGATTATCAATAATAATTTGATAGAGTTAATTGGCCCGAAGCGATATACAGATTTTATAAAATTCGAGTAGATGCGAAGGATCGGTGAGCTATCCGAAACCTGCACATCTCATACATCCCAGGTGTGGGTACCGATCAGGATAGTCAGTGAGCGGGAGGGAAAAAGAAAAGCGTTGTCCAGTATTACCCATATGTTTCAATATAATATAGAAAACAATGGTAGGCATAGGAAAGATCACTGAGGGCAGGAGTGAAAGCCAGTGACTCACTCGTCAAATAAGTTTCACAGACAATCAAGCTTAAGTAAGTCAGTTAATTAAAGGGATGTATTAATTGTATTGAAAATCACCCACAAAGTGAAGGCTGAGTGACAAATTAAATCTCTTGTATAAATTGATAGGAGTTCTCTTCAGCGATATCATTAAGAATGTGTTATTAGACCCATCTTAATACGGTAGGGGAGATAATGCCAATAAAATCGGAGAGATAGTATAGAAAGAATATATTTAGATCATTAATTTTCCTGCGGAAGACAATTTGATCCGCCCGCGTTAAGGGGAAACATATATTTATTTTTTCATTCTAATTAGCCAACAATATTGTCATTATTTCATCTCAACTTCATTATTGCCCTCCTTTTTACAAACAGCTCCTCATATACGTAGAGATATACCTGTAAATCTCACTTAGATACCTCATTTTTGATGCCGTATGCCTGGCGTGTAATCAACTCCTGTCCCATTAACTCGAGATAACTTGAAAGGTACCGTGTAGAAATACGTACATACGAGTAATAATTGTCATAGGTATAGAATGAGAAGCCATTATACGAATACAAAGGTGATGACGTTCTCAAGAAATAGGAAGGGAAAGTTAAACAATGAAGCTGGGGAGCATACACAGTTCTGGTAGAATATTTGACATATTTAAGAAGTGTTTTAGAAGGATGTGAATAAAGTATTAAGGGTAGAGAAGAGTTTGTTAAGCTAACAGACTCTTAAAAGTAGAGAGAGTGATGACGATGACTTTAGGTAATGATCTGAAGAAAGAGTGATGAAAACTTAAAGGAATATCTTTGTAAAGCTGAGAAACTTGGTCGTTGAAGAAAGGGGATAGGGGAATGGGGAGTCCAGGGTGGAAAAGAATATATGAAGGACATGGAATTCGATGTTCCTCTGTTGTAATAATGTAACTTCGTATAAAATATTATCTGACACGCGTTTCGTATTGTGAGAAGCTTAGAAAAAAATTCAATACTAGGTTTGGTAATTGTGGCTTGGTTTGAAGTAAGTATTTGAGTATATTTACTTTAATAAAAATGCGTAGTTTGAGAAAAAATCACATGGGTTTGAGCACAATTGATATTCGAGAACATTTTTAATAACTTCAAAAGCCACCACATATCCTAAGTGTTTTATTAATGCATATACTATATTAAATTGGGAGTAATAGCAATAACAATTAATATTATTTTGTAAAATATTATTCATTTATTAATACAATGATACCAATAAATTAAAGTTCCAGAAATAGCCAGGAATGAACGTTCAATGAACAGAAAATCATCAAACAGTACTGGTTACAATTGTTACCAATGCAATTCTAAAATAAAATAGCAAAATAATTTCCTAAGTAAATAAAATTTGCAAAATGCTGAGACAAAAAATTTAAAATTGATTGTCACGTGTTGGCAATTGGTTGCCTCTGTTATAATTGGACCAGAAAATGTCCATTTATTCAGCTGTTACGAGAAAGTAAATATGGAATTAATTACGACACGAACCGCCATAAATTTTCAGACGAAACAAGCAGTCACTTTAAATCGAATATTTTTATGCCTAGGTTGGTCTGGGGGATAGGGTGCTTGCTTTGTAACAGAAACGGGGCAAGTTTAAATGCCGCCCGGAATGTGGGTTTTCTGTGAACTCTGGTAGTTCGGCCCCTGGGAAACCTGATGACAAGCCAAGAGTAGCTTATCGGTATCCCATGGGCACACGGTCCAGCAGAGATGTCCGGAGTCTAAATAAGTTGAGGAACAACACTCTTTTTGTTCTTTAAAAAAAAAACGAAAAAAATTTTTCATCGGTAAATTTTCTTACTGTCCAGTGGCTATTTATCTCGTTTTCGAGTTTGTGACAAAGATGAGAAAGTTTTGGTATTGCCGAGAAGCTTATTTTGCCAGTCTTTCAAAATAATTGCCATAACAATGCTAGGTAACAAAGTAGGACGGCAAATCACTAAATTACCATTTCTGATATTTTAAAATATGGCGAATTTTGTGCTGCTGAAGTAAAGAAGAGCTGTGGAAAACGAACAATAGGATTTTTAAAATATAGCTTGTTTCGTGTTATTTTTAATTACAAATGAATAAGTTAACAGACAGTAGCGTAAAACCAAAATCATAAAATTACAACCAAACTCATTGTAAATATATTGCTGTATCGCGGGCATTTTACCTCTTCATGCTTCTCATAGGCCATGTCATACAAAAATTGCAACGGAATATGCATATGAAGTGTGTAATAGCGCATTACCCGAAGTACAAAATTAATAGTGTTTGCAAAACATTGTTTGAGCTAAACGTCTTAATTACTCGTATACATGACACTTGTACTGTATACTTCAGGGTTAAGAAGAACACCAATTTGAAGAAATGATTTCTTCCTATATTCTGACCATGCCTTAGAAGAATGCTTTGTATATTTATAGATAATATCTTTTACATGTCAACGACTGCTCGTATTTTTAACTTGTACTTCCATTAGTGCTGCAAGATAGGGAGTAAACATGTCACATAAAGGGGTTGATATGCGAATGGTATTTATTTTTTCAGTCTATGAACTGGATACTGTATTTATGCAACCTTATTAAGGTTTTTTGAGTATGTATTTTATGTCGTGAACATGTCTTTCATTCCATTATACCTACTTAGTAAGTGAGTAAGATGAAGAACTGGAACAGTGATTTATAGTAATGCTCTTAAATAGTGCAATGGGGTATGAGGTCCAATTGTATTTAGTCTAATTTTTTCCAAAAAATCCCAATTATTAATGGAAGAGAAACAAGTACTAAGATAATTGATCGTCCGAAGGATCATAAGAGTGATAGAACCCATCAAACGAAATCGTTTTCCGTTTAAATGTAATGAAGTATAATTATAGCCAGAAGATTTTTATTTTATTTTCTTCCATGATAAAAAACTGATAAAATAATTCATACTGTGCCGTAGGTGGATTCAATAAAATAATGCGTAAAAACTATGTAGGTAGATTTTCTTCTCTTCGTCTGAATGATCCCAATGAATGTATTTCTTCCACTACTCTTCAAGACTCGTTGGTGCTTCTGTATGTTCATTTAATTTTCATCATTCTTCTACGGAATCATATTTTCTAGGGTAACATATGAGAAAGTAAAATTTCTTGATTGGATTTCTGTATGAGAATGTGTTCTGAATTGTACTATAAGTAAAATAAGTTCTCGGCAGATCTAGCTTTATTCGGTGTGAGGGGGGATGAGTGCTACAGGAGATAGGAATGGTACGGTGACTCATGAACCCAGAGGGTCCGGGTTCGAATCCGGGAAACCTCAGATTTTTCCAGTGGTATCCCCATCCCTACTTGAGGTACCTTGTGGAGGGAAATTATAAGCGAGTGCACTGTCCGTCGGATGGGACGTTAACCTGTGGACCCTTTGACACATTTCGCTAAGAGTAGGGTAATGCCGATGCTGGATTTCTCTCTACCCTTCCTACTTTCCCACCCATCCCTAATAGCGCAAAGGACCTCAGCTGTCGGTCACCTCCCCTGAAGCTACTACTACTACTTGAGTATTAAATGTACGAGTTTAATTTACGCGTTCAAGTAATAAAGTCTCTTCATTGTTTTCTAACAAAGAACTTGCACCATAATATTGAAACTTCTGGTATATCTAAATTCAAAATGAACGTACCTACGGTCGTATGCATATAGTCTGGGGCATGTTTTAGGAGTTTGATGTCGTCAATTGTGATCTTATGCCCTTCGGAGATTGTATGCTGGGCGACGGAGGATTTGTGAAAGTTCCCTAATCCGAAAAAAGCTGCATGTCCTTGATAACGGGTGACGAGGTATCTCGTCTCGTCCCGTCCCGTCTCGTCTGTCCAATGTATAAAGAATTGCATTGTGAACATGAGATTTGGTAAATGCCAGATTTGAGAAGGGGTTCTTTGGGATTTTATAGTCGTCAAGTAAATGTCTGAGTTAGTTCTTGGATGAGAAAGAGGTTTGTGGTAGTGTTTCTTGAAAATGGTTTCTAACCCTTCGGTGGATTGTGAATTGGGTAAATTCTTCTCTGAAGAGGCTTGCTTGACAGGAAAACACCTCGCGTCTGTAAGGAACCTCCTCACCCGTTTTAAAGAACATAAAATTGCCCAACATATGATCTCTGAAGGACATTAGATCACTATTGACGGCATCAAACTCCTAAAACATGCCCCTGGCTACATGCACCTGTTACTTCACAATATAATTTCTATTTAGGCGTGCACTCCTTTTTACGTTATGATTTCATTGTCATCGTAAATTTTTCTGTAGGTGTTCCTTTTGCATTGTCGACAGTCGCCGATGGAAGAACGGCCGCACTAGAAAATGTGCAGCCACGAAGAGTGTCCTTCATCGTTGGAAAATGCCGAAAATCGTTAAAAGTGAGATGGAGAGACTAGAAAGCGTGTGACATCACTTCACGGATGTTGGTTCGCAGAAAATCCAGATGGGGGATCACTCAATGAGAAGGAGCTTTGTCTTGGTGGAAAAGCACACATTCAGGACGTTTTTCTTGCAATAACGGACGGAATTTTGTCCTAAACACACGTTTGCAGGATGTAGGCGTAACCATAGCACCCTTAGAAACATAAATAGTAAGTTTAATCTCCCAAAACATGGTAACCATTATTTTCTCAGCGCTGCCGGTGACCCGGAATTTCTTCGGTGGTGGTTAGTCGACGAAATCCATTGCCGAAGATCGCCGTTTTGTTTAAGGGTTTAAAAACGGCACCTTAGTCTCATCCATTGTCACAACTGATGAAAAGAAAGGACCGTTCATGGTGTCATAACGGGACAAACGTCGCCTGAGAAATTGCTACCCGTACAACCTTGTTGTGTTCGCCGGTCGGCATTTGAGGCTCCCATCTTGAAGAAAACTTTCCGCATTTTGAGGTCTTCATAAAAAGGCTGACCTACTCAGATCCCTCGGAAACGCCAACTTTAAGGGCGATATATTTCGGACCTAATCCGTCTTACGTAACAACTTACTTCACTCGCGGAATCATGTTTTCGGACCAGCTGCTCTTTGGATGAGACTTTTTGGGTACGTGGTTACAAGACGTTTGGCCTTCTTTAAACTGTCTCGGCCATGAACGCACATATTTCACATCCATTACACCATTACCGCATGTCTCTCTTAGTTGGCCATGAATTTTAATTGTGTAAAACCACGCAAAAGGTGCATTTTTTTCTAAAATTTATTCATTTTTGAAAATAAAAAGATGACCCTAGCAAAAATTTTCGTCTAGACCATTGTGTGTGACGGGAAGATTTGATCATCGCGAGTGATAATAAATTTGCATTTCAAGAAAATTATGGTGACATTTTTCAACAGTCAAATTATTACTTCTTAGAATGCGCTAGAAATACTAAAAATAGTCTTCAACATGCTTGCTGAAGAAAATTTACCTTTTCCCGTCTCAGTACACGTATCTATGCTCTGCTGCTACAACCCAAACTTGCCTCGCCCTATTACTCAGCTCTTTACTCTCACATAAATTTAGTATTGCGGTGAGCCACGTGCCTACTAACGGATCTTATGAAACGAAATAAATGAAAACCACCATTTCCATGACGGAAAACTTAGTTGCACTGATTTCTTCGGGTACCCACTCCCCATCTAGTGTCACGGTTTCTGCACCGTAGCTTCTGAGCGTGTCCTTTGCATACTTCCCGCTCAGCATAAGCTCGGTATCAAATAAAATTCGGCGCCGATAAAGGTGTCGCAGGTGTACTCACCTGTTTACTTTCATATACTTTTCAAATGAGGCTCGTCGAAGTTATTTCTGCGCAACTTTGCAACGTCAGTTTGCGAGGCACGAAATGGAATTCTTTCCTTGGATGAACCCGGGCGAGAAAAGCGTCCTTCGTTTGATACCCGTGCTCGTCGAAACGGGCACTTGTACTGCGAGACACGTTTCATATGCCGGAAAATGCGCTCGCGATGCTTTGGAGAAGAAGCTAACTGTCATCCACAGGGAGCACATGGAATGCGTTTTGATTTGAAAACGTGGCTGCAAGTTCAGACGCAAATAAATATTTTCCAGAACGTTTCCGCATTTCCAGCATCAAAACGATAGCAGGGACTTGGCGCAGATCGGTCGTGCAAGTCGGGGAAAAGTAATGCGGCAGCCGGGATTTATTTGTATCTCACGAATCATCCCTTTCCACCACAGGAATAAGGGAATAATACTGATTTGCTATTATTAAGTTTGTTAGTTTGCTATTGTACAAATTTATATTTTAAACACGTGAATAATGTAGCCTCATACCATAAAACATTTCTGCATTCCTTCTGTGTGTGAATTTTTACGGAAAGGATTTAATATAGTACGTTTAAACATGAATAATACGTTTTAATTTATTTTGACGTAATTTATTAGTCTTTTGTATGAGTTGGCTAAATGAGACTAATTACTACTCCTTCACTATTTGAAGGAAGTTCGACGGTGTCGAAACAACGTTCAATTAATGCAAAAGTTCATAATCTAATCCTTGCGTCCAAAATGTTACCAGGAATAGAGCATTAATTTTCACTTGCTTGAAAGTACTGAGATATGATGTTCTAACCCTTTGCCGATAAGTTTTATCATGTAGAATTAAAATCTTATTTACGTCTACATCACTAAGCGACTCAGAATTATACTCCATCTTAGAATTTTAAATGTATTGAGTTTACAAGAGGTATACGTGTTTTTATTTAAAGTTAATTGTGAATATCTCGTGTTTAGTACAATTTTTCTATTTTTACGAATAACTTTACCAGTTGAGAAAATATGATTCTTCTTCAACGACTTTTTTTAAATAAACCACAGGATGAATGTGTAACATGTACTCTTTGAATACCATTTTTCATTAACAAGGGAAAAAGGATTCCGAATGACACAGAAAATGAAATAGTTTTCGGAAGGTGGAATAGAAAATTTATTTATAGACGCCAAAAATTGCGGATATCCGGGACAATAACGATGATTTGATGACGTGTTGATTTGCAAAAGTATTTGTGAAATTTACCTGGGAATATAAATTATTTAAGTATCATAAAAATACTGTTGATTCCAATAATCCATTAACATGATGTGTGGCTGTGAATCTAATGAGGTCGTGTACTCATGAATCCCTAGGCTTATACTCAATCTGAGCAAAAGCTAAGATTCCAAAAAAGTGTTAAAACTTAATTAAAAGAGAAAAATTGTGGTGGAAATATTTTAATGACCAGAGAAAATATTTTTAAAATGATTTTTTGTCCTTACTTTTTTTGATATGTATGTACAATTAAATATTTGATTTCAGTATTGTTTCATCATCTTCAGTTGGTCCTCCAGCTGTGTGTCTGACATCTGTGCCTTAAGAAATGTCTAACGATAATTCGATCTTACTGAAATATCCCTGTATCTCCCGGAATTTTCCATGCGTACCTACGTCTTCTGTGGCGTTTCAACCGGTTGTTACACGTAGTTATGAATTAGCTCTCTCTCCCACAAAACTATCCAACTTTCTCTTCGTGGTCCTTCCTTTCTCCCAAACCTCACTCTCGCACCTCCTTCCCTTTAACCGCACTCCAATCCCCCATTAGCTTAAATGCGCATTCGCATCAATTTCGCCCAACTTATCGTCTAGACTTATTTATGCGTATAACTGTTTAATGGCATGTACACCTGGATTACCATAATATTGATTGAGCTTGCTTTTATTTATACTAATAATATTCTCCTCGCTTTACAATTCAGTATACTGACTACACCAAGGACCCCTCCGCTATATTAATAACTCTAAAACGATGGCTGTAACATTCCTCGCTATATTTCCGTCCCACATGCTACAGGCATTACTGTTGGTATACATTTCCTTTATTCATATATTGCTTAATATTTTCCAATTTCCCTGACCTCAGCATCATTCTAACAGCTATTTTCAAGGTGGTGTTCCTATTCCCTCTCTTCTTTTCTGCTGCCATCTGTTTCTGCAAGAATGTCTTGTGATGGCTAACTCCGAGGCCTTGACGACTCATCCGCTAGCGGGCATGAAACTAGGCCCTTTGAGTCAAGACACGTAGTTATCAGGGGTCATTTTCATATTATGTTCCATCATCTTTATTAATTGTATATTTAACTTGATGCCATCATTGAAGTAGCCGCCCCACTGTGGGTTTGCCTTCATAGCCAAAAACCGTACGGACTTAATGAGGACCAGACTGCGCAGAGTAACTTTAGTTTGGCTTCTACCTTCCTCCTTTAACCTATGTTCATGGATGATCCTACTAGGAACAGTTATCGTTGCTCCCGTCAGCAAAGCTCTGTGGGTCATATGATCATGCAAGCTCTTCCACCTCATTAAGGTTGTGGTCCATGGGATGCGGAAATGATAATCTGGATTAAAGATATTTTATGAAATTTCTAAAATGCTGCAAGTGTTAGTCACTCAGGTAACCGCAGTAATGGATTAATGAACACCTGTTATGCACGGCACTTTACTTAGTTTCTCGTATAATCTTTATTTGTGGAGTGGATACGTGTTTGCAAGAAGAAGAACAACATAGGAAAGAAATAGATTGACTTTCTTGGATAGCCATGACAACAAATAGGAGATTTTCCCAAACTAAATAAGTTAATGAGGAGGGGTAAGAATTTAGCATTAAATATAAAGGATTTGTGGAAAATGTCTAAGGCAACTTGTTTACGGTTCACCGCCCAAGAAGTGTCATTTCGTGGTGGATTTTCAATGGGCGTTTTACATGTATGCTCCCTTTCTTTTTTACCTAACCTTTTCTGGATAGAAAATTTCATTTTTCGTTAGTGGAATTTCGTTTCGTTAGTGGAATACGAAAAAATTTCATTTTTTCGTATTCCACCAACCCTCTGCTATAATAAGGGGGGGTTCCCTCAGATATTTATTTCATTCTTTTAGCTTAAAATAAAATAGAGGCAAGACTGAATTATCGATTTCAGTGATTCACAAGCACTGAATGGCACACGGTGCCTTGCTGAATAGCTCATCCGTAATGCATAAAAATATTACTAAAGGTCGCAGGCAAATAATATTAACATAAAACCTTGATATAGGTTAATATTATTTGCCATTAGAATCAGAATTTTCTTTTATTTCGCTATTATAACTATTATCTCTCTCCCTTGCACTGATGGTGATCTTGCAGCCTATATATCACAACTCTTCTTCTGTAGATTAATTGATTTCTCAGATACTGATTAAAAGCCCGAGTTCAAATCTGGGTGTCACATGATAAACCCTGAGTTAAAAATAGTTGGTGATTTTTCACGAACCTAATTGGCATTAGATATACGAAGAACAATAGGAAATACCGGGAGTTTCCGGTAAATACGAGTGGTAAAGAAAGAGAAAATGATAAATTGGATTTTTTTACCGTGGATATGGTTTCAAATGGTTGAACTATCAAATTATAACTACGGTGAATTGATACAGTAATGAATGATTTTTTTACAGATTAAAAATTTTGTTAACTTTTCAATGGAAAAAAGAAACATTTCTCCGGTTCTGATAATATATTTGTATTTCTATGTATTTCAACTGTGAGCCTCGTAATTTTACTCAAGGCAATATCATATTTTTCTTTAGATGGCCGTGAAAATGACCAAATATTTTCAAAATATTTATGGCTTTTAATTTATGCCGTTGAAATAATGAGCGGAATAAATATCTATGGAATATTAGCGAATTGTTATTAATGAATACTCCAGTATCTTAGCGTCGTATCCGCTATGTGGTGAACATTTTATCTTCCTTAAATCACTACCTTCAGAGATAGGTCTTCATTTGCTTTACCTCCCGTGCAACTAACTTTACCCTTGAACCTCCCCCAGACTTTTTGAGCGGGCTAAAATTTACCACATAACACATTTATTCCTATTATATTTGTGACACTGGGAAGTTACTGCGCAGACCTCTGTGTGATGAAACAAGAATGTGTACGTTAAGGAATTTTCGGCCTGCGGATATGGATGCAAATGGCGTTTTATTTCGAGCCACTGATCACGTGCAGTTACCCGAGTAATTTGGCGCATTTCCGGTGCAGTCGTCTTTGCTCAAACTCGGGACCGCGACCGTGTCTCTCGGCGAATTTCGCGGAGAAACTCCATCCGCTGAGGACGAACCTTTTGGTAGAGCGTCTTTGGTGCCGGGGGTGGGGAGTGGGTGGTGGTTCAGAGTTCGGAATATGGAGTGGGGTCCTGAGGGGAGGGATACCGGGATGAGGGTGGGGAGGCGGTGGAAGCCCTCCAAATCCCATCTTTTTCCTCGATGATCTCGCTGCTTCCCCGGAAGGCCCTCGGAGTACGGGAAGAGCACGCGCCGCTGCTGCGGCAATACCGAAGGGGCGACGGGCACGCACCGCTTAGCAACGTCCCGTGAGCCCCTTGTTGCACCGGGTGAACCGTGATTTACGAGACCGTTGGAAATCGGTGGAATAAGGTGAGAGCACCGAGGCGACGTATTATTCATTTCCAGCGGGGTTTGAGTTATGGCTCTCCAGCCCGGGGGGGGGGGGGGGGCGCTTGCCAAAGTCGGTGGCGGAGAAATGCATAGTCCCCTCACCCCGTCCACTGCCCCCATTCCCTGTCTCCCCCCTCCCGCTCTCCGGCCCAAAGTTCCCATTCCACCGAGGAACAAGCAATGAAATGCCGGATTCAAAGGTTGGGAGAGCGCGTGGGTCTAGTGTGGCCGCGTAGGGGAGTGACTATGGAAGGCCGGATTGGAAGAAATGGATTAGGAAATGTGGGAGAAGAAGTTTTGGCTCAGCGATCAAGGATAACGGATAATTGGGGGCGGGGGACGTTTTAGGTATAGTGACGCAGTGTTCTGAGGTCCAGGGTTCCGCTAGTGCATGTAATGTTAAGGTAACAGACATAACGCTTCCAGCATACGAGTATTCATGAACATATGAGCAAATAACTGAAAAAATTGTAATATTTGTTGAGAGTATTTAATCATTATTTTTAATTCTCAGTTGATAAATTTCATGTTATATCCTCTGCCTTTCTTACCATTTACCATTCTGATAAATTCACTTTTCTGTTAACATTAAAATAATTACTAGGGAAGTCTTCGCGCACGGGTTTTTCATTGAGTCAAGGTTTAAACTGCAGATATTTCGATGGAAAACTTCGTCATCAACCTAAGGACTTTTAAATGAAACCCTATGTAAAGGAATGTGAAAATGATAAGAATTTCTGGAAGAAAGATATAGAGTATAATTCCGCTTTCAGGGCAACAAAATTGTTTCTTTGTGATAATATTATAATTTTTCATGATTTTTAGCTTATCTGGATGCTCATCGAATTCCTTTTGAACTCTTAATCGAACACTTTCTTCTGATGAAAATGCTTTGCATAAGACTATTAACTACTTTGATTCATCTCAACGTTATTCGTTAACGCCTTGGGTTCCCCGATTTGGCGACAAGAAATACACTTTTAATTATGTAATTCTAGATAACTATGGATTTTTAAATGCAGAATTCGTGTAAGGAAATATCAGAGAATTATAGTACAAACCAATTTTTATATTCCTCTCTTTTTTCCATTAGTAACATAAGTTCCCTTGTCATCCGAAATTCTTTCTTCCTGTATCCGCACCTTTTCCTCTTATTGCATCCTTTACAGCTTCCAATCCCTTTTCAGTTAATTTTTAATGTTATGCCAATTTATCTCCAAGTCCCATTTCATTTTTTATTTTCAATTTCTCTTTGCCGTGCCACTGAAAGTATAGCCTTGGATGAGTTTCCCATCTTTTGTTTTACATGTTGTTTATTTTTATAAGTTGCGCAATTTTACCTTCGCCTTTGTAGTAACTGTTGATCTCTGCACCTGTAAGATTTTTCGGTTTTCTATTTAATTTCTAAATCTTTAGTCTACATGGATGTAGCCTGGTTGTCACCCTGTTTTATCTTCTGATATTTTACACACCTTTGCAATGGTTTAAAAGCACCCTCATTTGGGAATATTAATTTATATCGGGAGAGAAATTCTATTGGTATTTCTCCTTTTTTGTCCCATTTTCCACACCCGTGTTTTCCAATAATTATTTATTTTTGAGCTTCCTCGACAATGGTATTAGAGTCAACCAACATTATTAGGGTTCTTCTTTATGATTATCATTACTGCCGTAATATCAGCATAGAAGTACACCCATTCTACTTTCTCATCTTTTAAATCCTTCGTAGGATTTACGGTGTGCCTTTATGATGTCCATTGGCTGGGTCACTATTTATGCATGGAAATTCGCTTGTTTTAAGGCAGGAACCTCTTTACGCGAACTCTGAAACCCTTCTGGATCATTAAGTCTCTCTCAGCATTAAGTTTTGCAGAGTGACATAGCTGCCGCTTCGACAGTTTTCGTCTTTGGCACTTTTTATTTCACTTATTTCCAAAATATCTATTCCCAACAAATAAGCAATCATTTTCCAGGGTTTTTCATCTTCAAGAGGCATAAAGCGATACGATAATCCAAAACCTTAATAAATACTATTAATTCCATACTTAAACGTCAAATAGATTACCAATTTTCAAAGGAATCACACGGTTACCGAAGTTACTACCACTTTACTGAAGGATACTTGAGTATGGATCATTACATTCGTTACAAAAACGGTTTATTGAGAATATTGTCATTATACCAAATTAAATTTAATGAATAACTTAATTTAGCTTCATATTTCACCGGGGATAAAGTATTAAAATTTTGCCTATAGTAATTTGTCTTGCCCTTAGAAAAAAATGACAGTGATTTATTAATACTTTCGGTAATTGGAATTCTCAGCGGGTCTTGATGTTATTTCATTCATGCAGGTTTGGGGACGATATGCTATGTTTATGGCCTCGCCCCCTGAAGTAAACAGGAGACATAGATGTAAGGGAGTAAGGCTCACAGTACTAAGAATGGTTCAGAGGAAGTTGTGGGTCCATGGAGGTGGGAAAGCATCCCCCACGACAGAATAGTTTTCGGTTTGATAAAATTTAATATTACCTAATTGTCCGGCATTAATTCTGAGCACTATCTGTCTCTCGAGCATTAAATCATATCCTGCCGGCCTCGTTGCAGACTCTAACTTATTGTGATTCGTTTAAAATGTAACATTATTATTAGTTTTCTTTAAAGAAAAAAAGGTTATGTAATTATTTTTATCCATGCATGCATATGAAAACGCTCCCTCTTAGTGATTTTCTAGATCCGTTACTTCCTACAGGTACGGTAGGGTTTTTAGGGTGAGATATTTAGGAAGGTGGGCTAGTAATGGTAGAGTTGAAGGGGAAGGGTACTGGGTCAGGATGGGTACCGAAGTTGGAGTCGTGTACATAAAGACCTACACGCGATAAGTGGCGAGGTTAAGTCGAGCTAAAAAGTTAAGGACAAGTGGTGTGGTAAGGTGCAAGAGGCTAAAGGGAGAGAACGGGAGGGGGTGGGAATTTATGTTTCGAGGGAGGGATAGCGGGCCTTTTTTTCTCTTTTCGCGTTTCTCCGGCACGGATCCAAATTTCAGAAAGGGGGAAAAGGGTTTGGTGGGGAGTGGGGTTAAGTATCGTTGTTTTTGGATACGTGAAATTGAGTTAGTGATGGAGTTTCGTTGGAGATTGAGCGGGGGAGTGAAGTGGTGGGAGGTTTGGGGATAGGAGTTCGGCTGGGGATGGATAGAAGTCCGGGGCATGGGTGAGGAGGGCTTGGGGAGAGGTCTGCAGAAAGAGTTAGGCGTGCAGGGGGGGGGAGGAGAATCGTCGTCCCAGGGGGTGGGGAGGGCGGCAGTAAAAGGGATCCGTGCGGAAGGGCAAGGGAATGAGAGATAAACGCGGACGCCTCTTCTGGAGAATGAAATTTGGAATTTTTCCCCCTTCCACAATCGTGATAACGTAATGACAAAAAGTCCTCCCACCTTCACCCTCGTCCTCAAAATTTTTTTAAAGCCTCGAGGGGTTAGTACTTTTTTCTGCCGCACCAGGGAAAGGAACGATTTTTAAAATCTGTCCCGTGGGACTGGAGGCATGAAAATACCGATAGAGGAGTTATTAGTGGAGTGGTTTGAGGGAGGGCGTTTAGGATTCACATTGTACGAAGCAATTGTTTTATGGGAGAGGGTGCAGGGGAATTTTACGTGTGATGCTCAACGCAATTTTTTTTATATGCCCCGTTTGCTGGAGGTCTCAGATAAAGTGGGGAAAATTAAGCTGAATTGCGGTGGTTTAAGAAAAAAAATTCACGCCAACTGATGCACTGCGAACAAAAATTAATTATAACCAAGCGACATTCCCGGAGTTTGGTGATTAGTAATAATTTCAGTCCAGAATAACACAAAGTTAAATTCCTCTATGGCTGCATTTGTTAAAAATATAGTTATGAAAATTTTAATTTGCAACTGATATACAATTGATATAAAAATGTAGTTGAAAATAACACTACGGTATCACTCTCTAGTGTACTAGAGCAATATTGAACAAAATTATATTTCAAAGCTCTAGGTTGTTAGTAAAATAGACTAGGGGAGAGTGCGCCGAGATTATTAAGATATAAAGGTAGATTTTTTCTATACATTTTGTGGGTCCATAGTTCTCTTTTTATTTTATTCGTCGGTTTGCAGTTGGAAATTTCTTCCGATGATTCGTGATAGCTGTATACGAAGCGAGATATATATGGTATACATACACTTCGTCTGCATCAAATATACCACCGACGGTATTTTGGACGTGGTGTCGTAGCGTCTTTGGATAGCTGGAAATTTTTCCCATATTCATAAAGGCTGTCATTTTTAAAATATTGATTATCATTTTTCAATGCAATATACTTGACTTATAAAACATATTGTAATCTTAGGAGATCCAATCGTGGTGTAGTCGTCCCCCTTTTTCACTTTTGGAAAAATAAATACCTTTGCTTCAGTAAATAGCAGGTAGGTACAAGGAAACAGCAAAACTCTGACCCAATTATTCTGAAGACACAAGAGCGTGAATACGTGTTGACACGTAATAAGGTTTCCTTTGTTGAGTTTAAGGGTTTAACGTGCGGTGAGACTTCAACCACTGGATTATAAAAAACCTAATTACTACCACTACCGTAGGCAGTTTCAATTAAACTGCTTGAGAAGGTGGGTGGAAGAGGAGGGGGGTGGGGTTTGGACGTAGTGGAAAAGGAACACACTGCAGGGAACGCCACACTATGGGGATGATGTAGAAAAAGGTAATCATGATTCAGCAATAAACTTCATTCAATGGAGTGAAAACAGTTCATTAATGCTATAAAAGGTAATATGTTTCATTAATATTTTATCTTATACTTATTCTTTATATGATAGGTTTTGTAAATTGAACTTGAAGACAAGACAAATTAGGCAAACCAGGAGAAATGTATATATTATGAGTATTTTTATGTTCATTTGACTGTCGCAATTCCCACTTCGATTAGGAAAAGGATATATTTTAATTGAGAGGAATGATCGTAGAAATTAGATTACAAATAAATGTGGCCATATATTCTTTACAAATAATATGAAAAAAACTCAGTTCTCTTCCAAATTATTATGATCGGAAATGACCATAACACTGTTTTAATATCTACGTTTATTTCATGGTGGTAAGACCCTGATTTTTCATTTCAATCGGTTTTAATGATAATCTACTTAAAGTTTATGAATGATAATTGAAGAATATGAAATATTATTTTGCTGAAAATATCTTACTTTTGATAGTTCGCGTGACTTTCATCCAAATTATAATTTACATGAATTCTCACTGCGTCACTTTCACGACGACTGCTGCGCGCCTGTGCTCAATTGAGCCACGAATTTGCTGAATGCTTAAGCGACTTCTTGTAAATATTACTTCAATTAATGATCAGGACATTTTTTTCTTTGTCCCCATAAATTTATTCACGGGGGATAGCGAATTTGCAAAAAAAGCTATCGACCGTCATGCCCGTCCCTTACAACGCTTCCCCGAAAATGGCAACAATGGGGTCAAAAAGTTTGGAGAGGGTCGAGGGCGGTGCAGAATAAAAAAAAGGACGCCGCGGTGTTGTTTAATTGCATTTCTCGTCCGAGGGTGCTCACGGCCTGCTCTTCCCTCTGCTATGGACACATGGTGTTTGGTGAGGGAAGGGAGGTGGGTCGGTGGGGTACGGCATGTATGCGCAACAGCTGGAGCAAGGAGGAAGAAAAGTGACCAGGGGGGAGGGCAAAGGAGGGGAGAGGGAAGCAATTTCTGCAGTGCCGTAAGATGCTTCTTCTACCTCTCAGCTCAGTTTTGAAACCTGCGGAGTATTTCTTCATAGGCCCTTCTCTCCAAATCATCCATTGATATATCTTCTCTCCTCAATTTATGTCGCTCCAATTAATTTAATTTACATCTCCCTTCACCTAACATCTGAATCATGGCCGTGACATAAACGAGGAAGAAATACTTACGATGGATGAAATAACTTTCGGAAGAAGCCGTCGAGGCAGAAAAAAACTGGAAATTAGATTTGTTGAGCGACACACAAAAAGCGTTTTCATGGGCGGCTGCGAATGAAAACTTATTCTGGAGGCTTCTACTCACTTTATATCCATTAATTCACCCCACTTTGTGGTTGCCGAAAAAGTCAAAATGGCGTTCTAGACCTGGGAGTACTAAATTTGTGTTCGAGTAGGAGTTCGAAAAGTGATACGTGATCTAAGGAGGCCTTTTATTACTTCTGAATCAATAAGTTAACAAAATTGAAATATATTGTAATTTATATGCAAACTTATTTTAATTATCCATATAATATTACTTTTAATCAATGGAGTAATATAAAATATCTTTTCAATCTGAATTCAGAATATATAAAATTATGTAATAAAATATAAATGAGCTCTGTTAAAGGCTTTACGTCTCGTTTGATGCAAAAATAACGTTCAATTTTTGTTTGATATTTTAAAATACAGGATGGAATGATTTTCCAGGTACTACTAGATTAAAAAGTGTGCTCGTTTCATCTTGGTTACTGAAAAACAGTTTATATTTGATTAAGGGTGTTCTCGGAGAAGCAGTTTGTCTTTGTCGTTGGGAAAACAAATTATGGAAAATAATCACTTAAATGGAAAATCCATTGCATAAATATTGCAAGTTACTAATTGATCAACGCTACACAGGAAATATGTGCATAAAGAGTAAAAAATGGAAATTAGAATCTCAATTACTACAAACAAGATCTATGTTTGTATAATAGAACGTAGTCATTTGCAATTTATTTCAACCAGAAGGTGAGGAAATAACTTTGGATGCTAGAAGTAGTGCCAAATAAATCAATAGTCTACTTAATGGGAATCATCATCAATATAAAATAATATCTAGTCTAGGATTGGCACTTTTTAAGGTATCTCGTTAACTTCTAACTACTTCGTATCATGCCAGGTCCACTCGCTGAAATTTTTGATAACTTTTGTTTCCTACTTCATATGAGATTTCCCCTTTTTCCTGCAGTTTCCGATATTTACTTTGTGTGCTGCGGTATTGTGGCCGAGCGTCTCTTTGACGTTATAACAAGCGCCCTCAGGAGCGATTACCAAAAAAACTCAAAATCAACGAACAGGTCGTCGAGCAACCTCGTCTACCAATGAATGATACTTCTGTAGTTGTTTTCTTCCATGGTGCCGCCAGTGATGGTATTCAGAAGTTAACGACAGAGTCATTATCCTCTTCTTCCTGACTTGTACTCTGACCAATCAATCCTTCGCCCGATCTTCTAAAGGATTTTTAATTAGTTATGTGACCTATTCCTTTTGTTTTCATCATTTTTCGAGTGCCAATATCACATCTCTTTTCAATTCTTTCTGTTACTCTTGCCTCACCGCGTTAGAAAATTGAACCCTGTGCCCAAGTTTTATGTCAACATTTCCGACGTCTTAAAATTATTTTTCGAAAGTAGATGTTTACTTTATCCTGGCAGAAAATTACCGTTGGAAGCATTGTTCCTCTTTCTGTCTTCCTTTTGTTTTACCCATTTCGAAAAACCTGCTTCTCGTATTGCAACGTTCTTCTAATCGCTCAATTGTGGCCTTTCCTCATTTTAATCGAGCGTTGAATTTTTTTCTTCGGGAAATTGGTTTTGATTTTATATATTTCGTCATTTATTTCAATATCAAATGTTCACTTATTATATTGGAAATTCATGTATGTATTTTCTTGGTGCACCAAAGGAAATTATTTCCATAAGCAACGAGCATTTTTCTTCTTTCGGCCACTGAAAATTATCTTAATTTTACATTTGTTCATTTTGAGGTTGTCTTAATGGCGACAGCGTTCATTATGAAATCCCTGTGTCCGCTCTAATGCATTTAATGCCCGAAAGTGTCCACCCCATATGGGCTTTTCGCTAAAGACTAATCACACTAATGGACTAGGCATCGGTGTCCAGGCGATTGGCACGCTCCCCTCTGGGATTTCACGGAAACAACTGACGACCAATACCCAGAGTCCCCCCTTCCACGAAATTCGAAACTGCTTTATGCGTATTTCGCGTCGGAGGGATTGAGAGGGAAGTGTTTTCGGAAATTTCGCAACACGGCCGAGACAGCAAAGTGCGCGCAGAGGGAGGGGAGGGGGGGAAGGAGTGATAGAGGGTAGAGAGCGGTAGAGCTTTTACTAATTTTATGCAAAACCTTTTTTTTTTTTCGTTTCGGAGCCTGAGAGAGGGGACCCGAAGGGTGGGGGTGGACGAAGGACAGGGGAGGGTGTGGGGGTGTGTTTGAAGGAGAGAAAAGGCAAAATGTTCGAGGCAAGTGGGAGAGGAAAAAAAAGCGGAAAAAATGAAACACGGCGTCCCAACCAACCCTCCCTTGATTCTCTCAGATTTTGTTGGCGTCGTGCCGTAATGTCCTTTTTTCCTCTTGTATCTCTCCTGCTGAGGGCTTCAACCTCCCCCTCTCCTTCCACAATGCGTGCCGTGGTATCAACTCATTTGTGAGCAAACACAACCGGGACAAGTTTTTTTTCCTCTCTCCCCATCCCCGACCACACTTAACCTCCGCGTCCTCCCGGAAATAAGGCGTGAGGAAAATGAAAGTGGAAGGAAGAGGATGAAAACATTTTGCCTCACTCATCCTCCCATATTCCCGTGTCCGGTAACCATAACACGCGAGCGCTGCCTTCAGGACCAACTTCGAGATGGCTCACTCTACAAGATCAAAGTCGCTTCCTAGCCAACTTCTGCGCGTTTACTCCAAGAGCGCGGTTTAACCTAACATTTGCCGAAGCTCTCAAACTGTCCCCGAGTGTGTTCGGTCGGCCGATTGCGCCACACGCGCAACCTCATTGCTTATGTTTGCTGTAGGGAATCCGAATAGCACAGAGTAGTAGTCAATTTTTCGTCTTAGCAAATAATCCTAGGGCAAACGATGCATCAATTTCAGAAGTAGTATTCGAATTCGCCGCTTTTGCAATGCCAGACCGTTGTTTAAGTGACCCGACTACCACGGCCGACTCATGAAACGGTGTTATGTTAAAGTGGGCGTTTAGCTATGGACCCTAACATGATATAGAGGATAGCTCTTAGGGTAGCTCCTAATTTTCTCTTACGTAATGCTAAATGAGAAGCGCTGCATAGCTGGGCTTTTGTTCGCGTCTCAATAATGCTATAGGGGAAAACCTTCATCCATATACTACCTTGATCAAAAAGTTCCCGGAATAACCACCGTGTGGCGCTCCCATCGTTCCGATTTGAGTTCTGTTTTTTTTGTTAAATTGGTACATCTAGTATCAATGTATAAACTGTATAGCAGTACTAAAAGCACGCACACTTGAGTAGAATTAAATCTCTAAAATGACAAAAATTCGAGTACTAGGCACCTATGAAAGGAATCTGAATCTTGGCAATTGTTATTATCCGTTCCATGTTACAGTATGAGAGGGAAATAAAAGAATTGTTCAAAAATAGACGGGGGTCTTAAATTAAACGAGTTCCACTATATAACGTTTCATTTTGAACTCCTCCATAACTCCTGATCAATAGGCTCTTAGGGGTTAACTCACAAATTCAATCATCGTTGACCGCATTCAATTCCGGCGTTCAAGATAGGGATTTTGCTGCCAGTAGCTGGGCCTTGGGAGGGGCTGGGTGTCGGGTGTTTACAGGAGATATCGCTAAACTGACATCATAAAATATCCGAGAATTCTGACGTGGTGGAAAACACCGAAGAAATCCGAGAAAACGGATTCTTTCGAGTGCACTGGGATGGATGCTTGCTCATTGGAGAAACCATTCTAAATTGGGGGATACAACCCTCAATGTGTACGCCATTCCATAAGAGTTTCACGAGGAAACAAACGATGGTAACATCCTGAACAGTGCTCCAATGGATCTACGTTTACATTATTGGGCAATAATTTTTTCGTTGTACTTACTGCTGTATATTAATCTTTATAATTGAAGGTACTTGTATTTAAACACTGAAAGACAATGAAAGCATTAATTCCGTAGAAATCATTATAGATTATTTTGATACTGTGGAACCAGGGTGGCCATCTCTGAGCTCAATGTTTTTAAACAAATAATTGGTGTGAAGACTGCGTAATAAATCTACAAAAATACTAATTTTTTCAAATGCCCCCGAATTTATATCCTATTTACGTTACCGTACTGCCACCTGTGGATATTTGATTTTGCTCACGACTGCTGATTTACATCATAAATGTGGCTATGATGTAAATCAGAATTCCGAATTATGGCTAAAGGAGTAAGGAGTACGAATACTGGTAAAAACTTTCCGAAGCTAACCACTGAATCCAATAACGATGCATCTCCAATATGCGTTTTCGCCGAGGGATTTGAACCACGCAGGAGCAATTGCGCTTGCAAGGGAATTTCACCCCACCATGGAAGTTACTCGATAAACTCTAGACCTTAGATTTTCGAGCGATGCGTTTGAAGTAGAGGGGTAAACGAAAAACTCTATCATACACTCTAAATCTTCTATTCTTTATCGCGCACTCTGTTATTATTATTAGAATTGAATGTTGTGCCTGAAAGATACGACCTATCGTCGATAATTCCCCAGTCATTCATGCTTGTCCACGTTGGTGGACAGTGTTTCTGGGTGCCCACCATGTTTATTGGGAACAGGGAAATTTTTTGCCTAGCGAAAATGAATGAAATCCAGCATGCTATTTGGACCTTTATTTTCTTATTTAAAATCAATAATTCGGCCATTATTTGGTGAATTATTGGTTTTATATACGATTTAAATAATCTATGAATCCATGTGAAAGCTTAGAAATACGTTTAAATGCAAAAAAATATGTTCTTTGCCGGAAAAAAATGGATATTAAATTTTATAGTTTAGGAAGTCAAGAGGAAACGGAATGAGGATAACCGTTTCGTCAAATGAATGTTTTAAGCGATTATAGTTGATTATATTATACCTTGAGTAATTTAATTACATATGTATATCTCAAATCAAAGCTTTTATAATGAGACTAATGGGAAATATCTCTTAGCACGATAGTTTAATATGCAGCCTTAATTTGCGAAAACATGGAGTGGTAACTTTCAGATGAAAGCCAGGAATGAATTTCAAGAAATAGGTGATGGAAGAATCAATGGTAAGAAAATATGATGGGATAACTTTACAGTAAAAGGATAGCTTTCTGAGTTGCTATAAGCATAAAGTAGATTGATAACCTGTGGTGATGCTGTCATTCCTTAGAACTGTGTTTACTATGAAAAAATGCTTCTTTCAATGTAACAACTGGAAACGAATACACAACCGCCACAAATAGCACTTTCAATAGCTTTTATATGCGTATTTTAGAAATCCAATAGGAACGCTATGACTGAGGTGAAGTTTCTCCGAATCAGATAAAACTTTAATCGAATGAGATTGAAATTTTATGGCTCTGTCTTCCGCTTAGCATCTGCAAAAACAAGATACTGGATAAGAGACTTTATGAATATGAAAGGAATAATTTAGTAAAAGTTTGATTTGTGGTGAATATCATTAGTAAACTCTTCTTGATTTCTTCAATAAAAAAACCATTGGAAAAATACATCAAGAGAATAGGGATTGTATCCTGGGAAAAACTAGCGAATGAACTAGGATACGAAATAGATATTCATAATTGTGGTTTAAGTACAGCAATGACCACAAATACCGTGAGCATGTCTGGTTAACACAGAAACAAAAAGGAAGAGAAGGGGAAGAAATAGTTAAACGTTGTAATGAACGATTTTCCCTGAATTCTGTGAAACATTTTTCCACAAAAGTTTTACGATAGCGCAGTGTGGGTAAGAAATTTTATTATGTGGTTAATTTAAAAGTATTTCCATTAATATTTATTGACTTTAACAGAGGACGGATATCAATTAAATTTCGAAAATTCGTCACTTTTATAAAAATCGTCGATTAATAAAGATTAAAAGAATAATTGGATTGATGATTTGGGAAAAGAGAATTGTAAAATATGAAACTTATAGCTATCAAAGTAATACCATACCAGTTAAAAGTCACTTAATGTGTGCCGATAGCATATATTCATGGAAGCATATTATTTACAAATAATAAATTAGGCTACTATATTAAATTACAATAAACAATCCTAGAAATGGATTAGATATGAGATCATAAGATATTCATAACTTTAAATATCTTACAAAAAATCCGTTTTTTCCACTATTCACTATTAAAAGTGATAAATACTTATTAAAAAAAATTAAAGTTAAAGCAAACGACTGATTACATCCTACTTCCTTGGTTTAGAACTTCAACTGTGCCAGCAGGTGGTTTAACGCATTGAAGAAAACACAGAATAATGACCAAAGGAGAAATATACTTTTTTATACCAACTATGAAATTATCATCGGCAAACCATCATTCATACCAATCGCGTAATTATGTCTGGAAAAGGATTCAGAGCGGCAACCAGGTATTTGTAGGAAATCGACGACTTGAGCGCATCGAGGTGAGGAGGCCCAACGAAACGGAAACTCGCCCACGGGCCGCAGGGCCAGTCCGTCCCATTTGAACCTCCCCCCCTCCTCAAGTCACCTTCCCGATTGACCCTCTCGGGGCCACGCGCCCCCCCGCCCGCCCCGCCGACCGACACGCCGGGTTCGAGCGTGTGTCAACATCACGGTCCTCCGCGCACGCGTGCCCACGGGCTCGGCCAGGGAACATTCCATTATCCGCCCTCGGATGGAGTCAGACCGAGGGATGGACCCTCCCACACCCAGCGCCCTACTCTTCCTCCCACGCGCCCCGATGAGCCGCCGGGCAAATTGAGAGCGACGGCGCGTCAACACGGACATTCGCAAATGGCATTCGCACGGTGACATAACACACGCGCGCGTGGAAAACGCGCGTGCCCGCGTTCACACGGGCGCAAGGGATGCCACCGCTATTTCTCGCGCCCCCCCCCCCCCCGCTCACCTCCCGTGGGATTCCGGCGGTCTCTCCCCTACGATTCTCTTTTGCACGGGTCTCCCGTGTCCGATGCGTAACCGCGTGATTGCGGGGAGTGGGGTGAGCGCCGGGGGGGCAAATGAGGGCGTCCCTCGTCGCGTCAAGTGGGATAGAGACAGAACGGAACAAAAGAAGAGAGGGCAGCGGATCGAGGTAAAATGACGCCCGAGAGGATGTCTTCGGCGGTGGTGGATGACAGTGCGTGTGGGTTTTTGTGAGCATGGTGTATGCACACCGCCGACTGGTTCCCGAGATCGCGGATTCTTTGTCGAAACATTTGTCGCACTTTCTGTTGCTGTGTGAAATCAGAGCCTTGAACTCTGTAACGATGTTTTCGATCGATTAGTTCCGGTTGAAAAAACCCTGATGGTCGTCAAAGATTTGATCCATCAAAGCAGTACTTCAATGGCAATAGGCTCGTCGCTCTTGCTTTGCGTGACACGTAAACATCCCCCTCGTTAAATTTTGGAACGCATGATGAGATTCCTCCACTCAACCCCTTCCCCTACCCATTGAGTTTTAATTCATCAAGAATTTTTCGGCGTCGTAAGATTCACTTGACGCTCTCTTTTAATGGAAATATAAAAAAATACATCGTATTTCATGATTTGGGTTTTATCTTGTGTGGGGAGTCTGCGACTCAAATCTGAATAAAAATAGTTCGTAAATAAACCATATTATTTTAAAGGCTGAATTATTTTTTTGCTTCATTCGTTCACATCTGTTATTCAATGTGCCGACATTAATGGACACCATGGAAATAATAGATGCATTCTTCTCGGAACGAGATTATGCATAAGTAACTCGAAATGAAGGGCTTAAATCTATCTGCGTTTCATGTTTTATTTGGAAATATATATCTTTCTTTTCATTCATTCGAAGTGTTTCGAAGTATTCGTGATGGCGCTTTTTTTACGTTAGATAGGACAAAATTATCGATCTTCATCGACGCGCGCCATTTTTAGATCTAGAAATAGATGTATTCTTTGACAATAACCTCGGAAACATGACTCTTGAATAAAATTTTATTGAAATGGAGAGGATCATATCGTCACTAAAAAGTTACCAGATGAAAATTTACAATTAAGTGACACACCCAGCACATGGCAAATAATTAGCGTAGGCCCCTATATGGTATGCATACATACTCCTGCAATACAGATTATTACGTGCAAAACGGTGTCTTCTCTTTGTTTACATGCATGAGTACGTTGTATAATATTAATCATTGGTAGAAATTAATTATTTACAGCAATGTTTACGTGAAGTAGCTATTTACGCTACGTTAAGTAGCACTCTATTATGAATCATTAATATTCGCAGGCGTAGGAGGGTTGATGTTACGTAATGGGCATATATTAAGCAATGAAAATTTCTGGTGTACTTTTCATAAATATAACAGAATAATTATGATAATGCTAATTAAGTTTCGTTTTGCATCTTGGAACCACTCACCATTTTACGCACTGCAGTGACTACGGCTGTTTGCGGCCTAAAAAGCTGATTGGGGTCGAACCATTGAGATAATTCATTGCTCTAATATTCCTGGTGCTGTAGTAACCGGGGAGGAGCTCTGATAAAAATTCATTGGCCTCGATGGATGTTCATTACACCCGCGAGGAAATAGCGACGAAAAAGATAAAAAAAACGAATATCGACAAGAATGTATGCGTTAGAGAGAGAGAGAGAGAGGAAAAAATGTAGACTGAAATCTGATTATCACCTCTTCGTGTCGAGTGGTTCACGAATCCGAGGACACATGGGTACACACGTACCTATGCTTGGCGTCGCATCCGTGGATCCCGTGGGGTCGGGGCGGTGAGAGGCTGAGGGAGTCCCCTGCCTCCACAATGCCAGAAGCCCACTTTTGTCGAGGGCGGGGGGTCGATCCATATCGGACTCTCCGATCGGCGTGCTCGAGGGGCGGGGAGGAGTAATTGCCACGTGGTGACATGCACCGCGCTGTTATACCTGCAAATGAAGTTCGCTCGGGGCGGCAGCGTCCTACTTCGTCCTCTCTGCTCCCCTCAAATTCCCCCTCCCTCCATCCTGCCCACGCGAGATTAAAACCTATAGATGCCATCCGTACGAGACCTGAAAGTTTTTTGTTTTTTTCGCGAGGGGAAGGAGTGGAAGCACCTCTTTGAATGCGACCTACCGCGGAACTGTATCGTCGCACGTGATCAAATCGTGGGAGGTGGGGGGAATTCTGACGGGATTATTTATTCAAGCGTTCGAAAATGAACTATAATTTCCCACCTCCATAACCCGTGAACGCTCTTACTCTCCGAGAGGATATGAGAGGGGGAACGCCGAAGTTCGAGGAAAGATACTATATAATGGATTGTCTGCCAAAGGATAGGGATTGCCTGTGTGATTTATTTCGCATTAATGTTCTCCTTCTGCGTAGGTCCTCTACAATGGCTATTTTGGTTTACTTGAGTTTTTTTAAGTTTTTGTTGCCGCATTGACATACTTCATAATGATTATTGCGGTTGTTTCTGTACGTATTGGCTCATAAGATAGTCCGACGGCTGAGATTATATTGTGCATTACATGAATTGATTACACGACAGCAAAAACCTCATGCTCTGCATAGAATTCGAACTCTCGACCTTTGGATTTGTCGGAAAACAAATCAGAGACCAAAGAAGGTCAGTTTGACAATTGTCTTTGAGAAAATGACTAGAGAAATTCCAAAGAAACTGCGGGAGATGCCGCAACAGTAACTTTTAACGGATTCATCCGCTAATGTGCATTTCAATGCAACAATTTCAGAGTGTAAAAATCATTCGCCTTGACTGGGATGAATGGGAAGTCAAGGCGAATGATTTTTACACTCTGAAATTGTTGCATTGAAATGACTAGAGCTTTGAGGGGAAAGTATATTATCATAAGATTTTCAGTAATGATATGGAAGGGAGCAGCTTATTTTCCAGATGAGGACACTTATTTTATTTTAGAGAATTCTTATTTAATAGGATATCCCCTTTGATGTAGAGGCTGATCAGGTAACATGAACTGTTTAGCTTCACGTTCTAACTACACAGGCAAGGCCTTCAATTTGGGCTATTTTTACGAGTATCTCCTTCCAAGTTGTCGGGTATTTCTGTTCATATCTATCACCTTTTTATATTTAGTGGAAATGTTCTCTCTTCAGTGGCGAAGTTGAAGATTATTATTAGCTCAATATAGGGATTAAAGTTTTTTGAATTTGAGCGATGAATCGAAATTTAAAATGAATACTGCCAAACTGCAGATTTTCCAACTTTTCGATGTAAAAGAACAATATCGCATTTTAAATTGCGCATTTAATTTACATTAGGCTCAACAAAGATTTTCATTTCATATCGGTATATCGCCAATTTCCAAAAAGAAAAAGGCTAAGCTAAACATTAAAGTAGGAGGGCAAAAACTAAAGCAGGTAGAACAGTTTACGAATCTCGGTAGTGTTTTGGACCAACACGGTCAAAATAGTAGGGACATAAGGAGAAGAATTGCGCAAGGCAAAGAGGCTTCCGCAAGGAGGAGGGAGTTGATGACGGGGACGTTGAGTAAGGATGTTAAGAAAAGACTCGTAAAAACTTTGATATGGAGCGTAGCTATGTATGGCGCGGAAACGTGGTCACTGAAGCAGGAGGATAGACGTAGACTGGAGGCTTTTGAAATGTGGGTGTGGAGAAGGTTAATAAATGAGGAAGTACATAACTATTATCCCATTATTCCATTATGGTGGGCGAGGAGAGGAGTTTGTAGGGAGAAGTCCTATGGAGGCAGGAAAAATGGATGAAGGGCGTATTGATCGGCTGAAGGATGTTGAAGACCGTGATAGAGGAGAGAATGTTAGACAAATGAGGAAAGGGCAGGAACAGGATAGGAATATTGGACGAGATGAAGGGAGGAAAGAAATAGACAGAGATGAAGAAGGACTTGATGTAGAGCAGGTTGCTGGATTGTTTTGATAGGGGTCACAAAATATTTATTTGGTAGTTGTGTCCATGCAAAACCTACCTTAACTGGTAGATTACTTAATGATAGTAATCGGTATATCATTTTGAAACATCGACCGGTTTAAATTGCACTATTATATTTTATGAACATATCGCAGTTGAAGCCTCACATTTTTTACGCAAAATCGCACAGTTTGTTATTTTTTCGCAACAAATTTCCTCCAATCATGAGGCTTACCTAGTGCTCAGTTGTGTCTAACACCACCATTTTTATTATTCCCACAATAAAAAAATCTTAGTTTCCATTACAGTTGTCGATTTATTTCAAAACGTGACACAAAAACGATTTAAGCTACGGAAGCAAATCGTTTTGCTTGTCGATGCGCTTCCCGGACTGCAATCTCCCCAGATATCACGATTCCAATTCCATGAGCTCTTACGGGTCCACGAAAACCTTGATACTCCACGTCTCCCCGCAGATTTTTCGACGAACCTCGCTCACACAGTTTTATTTCGTTCCCTTGGATAGACTGAGTAAAAGGTATGCTCTGTAAAAGAACACTGAGGCACCGCACCGAGGGTTCCATTTGGCTAACCGATACGAGGGGTTTGCGGGCGATGGGAAGCGGTCGACCCGTGGATCTCCGCCTCGGAAGGAAGGAGTTCTCGAAGCTTAAAGGGGGATATGGAGAGAGAGAGAGAGAGAGATTGAGGGTAGGGTGTAAAGGGAAGACGCGTGGAGGAATAAACAAGGGCGACGAGGGGAAAGACCTTTTTCTCATCGTTTCCTCCCCAGTGCCAGAAGCTCACCCTTGAATGGACACATAAGCACCACTCGAAGCGACGAATGGATGTTATTTTAACTCTCTCGGTAAAGACGGTCCTCTCGGATCGATTTTTTTTGGTTGGGGGTTTGGGTGGGGGAAAGGGAGCGTTGGAAAAGTGGGGATGGAGGAGGGAAGTCGGGAAAAGTACCGGAGTTGCCTCCCCCATGCTCCCACCCCCCACCGCACCACTACCACCTACCATCCATTGGACAATTTCTCTTTCAGAAAGTTAATCGTTCTCCATCTTCCTCTTCCTCCTCCCTCCTTCTTGGGGCTGGAGACGAAGAAATCTGTATCGGAGGGGGAGAAGTTTTTATTTCTCCTTCCTAACCGGCCCGAAACGTCTCCCACACCAAATTCCCCCCTTTTCCACCAATAAACCCCTCTCTTCCCCCTCCTCTGACGCCGTTCATCCCCTCTGTGTGGGATGACGGTAACTACTCGACTCAGCGGGAATAACGGTCCGAAGAAGTCGCTGCTTCACCGAGTCCCTTAAAAAAAAGAAAATAAAAAAAAATGAACGAGAAACTAGACTTGCGGTCGGGGCCCAGAGGTGGATGGGAGGAGGGAAGGGGGTGGGGTATTTGAGGACGGAGGATAAGAAAAAAGTATGGGGGCCATTCGAATCGATTTTTCGCCACGGAAGGAAATCGTCTGTACATTTACGGGAGCATTTTAGGGTTCGGATGCGTGCGGACCTCGTGTAACGCTTTAGCTTCTCCTTTTCGTCACGCACTTTTTGTCGTTGCTTTGGCTCAATATTTTCTTTTTAAAAGCCGATGTTCCAAGTCTTCCAACTTCGCCTCCCTACCGTCTGCAGTCATCCTTTCTTGTATACAATATGCGATTTGCACGCCTTTTTCACCCCGCAGCGAGGCTAACTTAAACGACACGTTCATAATCTCATTTCGCAGTTGGCGGATAAATCCCCTTCATTCTATTTACTGACAAGCGCTCGGCTTCAAATCAGACTTTCAAATAAGATTTCGGCACGCCAATCATTTTCTATTGTTTAGGTGGAGCCTCCTGTTTGCGCTCCCAGGTGAAATGCTGTTCAAGCTCGGGAAAGGATGATGATTTAGGTTGAGTTGGGTCTAGCAGAGTGGGGCGGGGGGAGGGAGAGTAGTGCACAGGCTGCGATGCGATGGAGAGAAAAGCCAAGGAAACGAAAATAACGAAACAAGGCTATTATATAAATTCAATGAAGGGTTATACGAAATCGCGAGGCATTAGTGCATACAGTTGTTTATTACAATTGACAGGCTTAAGAAATGCGAATAAAATGTACCAAAAAGCAGATAAATGACAATTTACGTTGTGGCATAGTAAACAATTCCATAATAGAATAACATAAAAACATTGATACAATTATCATTGCGAGGACAACCGATGAATTTCAATAGTTAAAATATGGCTTATGAACTTAATGAACGGATGATTGTATTCTATTGTGCCGGCAGGCCTTTGCAAAGTAACTTTTAACACCTCTCTTTTCCTTGCTTTTTTTCAATCTTTCATTTTTACTTTCAATTTAATGTTAATTACCAACTGGCACTGTCTGCTTTCCCATACTTAACTATCCTTTGAACATCGTTTGCAAGAACCTTCACCAGTCGGCATTGCCGTCTGAGATAGGTCCCTACCTAATTCCTCTTCCCGGTTTTATCACCTTGTGGTGTGATTTAATTCAATTATCACCTTTTTTACAGAGGAAACATTGAGGACGATCCTTGGAAAAATTAAAATTAGTTGGTAGACTACATGCTGAACCTTTGAATCCATTGAGCGAGATAAAACTGTTCCTCTCGTAATATAATATTCTCTTTTTTAAAAGGAGGGTAAAAAATGTTTAAAATATTTGCAGTTTCAAAAGAAAAAGAATACGTTTTTTCTTATTTGGGTGCACATTTTAAGCTCTCTATGGAGCCAATATTCATACTTTATCTTCACGTCGTTCCCTTTCAGTGTGGGCACATTAAAAAGAAAAACTTGATTTTAGGTCTATCAGGGAACAGTTTTTTTAACTCATGTATTCCATAATACCCTATCCATGCATACTTCAACCCTCACCAGATTGGTATTGTTTGCTGAATTCTTCTGTTCATGGGTATACAAATATTCCTTTAGTCTCTTCATCCACATTTACCGTTAAGTAACTTTCTCGATCAAGTCCTTACTTTTAAACCATGATCTCGTCTCTCATAATTCAGTTTGGATTAAAGAGGAAAAAGTTAAGACCGACAGATTTAAGATGTTATATTTTCCACGAATGATACCGGAACCGAATAGCTGCAAGCGATCACGCCATGGGAGAAATATTTTTCTTTTTTCATTCTAATGACACAGTCTGTTATTATTATTTCTTTTTAACATAAGTGTATTGCCTTCTCTTACTAGCAACTTGTTTCATATGTTTAAAGAAGTATTTTACCCTTAGATACCGCAGTGCATGAACCTGTAGTTAACATAATAGCCATCATTGGAATTATTTTACATATTTATTCATTACCAATTGAGAAAAACTTAAAAGCATGCCTGGTGTTTAATCACCTCTTGACAAAAACCCTAGGTTGCCGTTTAAATTGAGATATTTGGTGATTAAACTCTCATCCATTCCTTCGACATGACCAAAATAGTATATCACACGTTTAATCACCTCTTGACAAAAACCCTAGGTTGCCGTTTAAATTGAGATATTTGGTGATTAAACTCTCATCCATTCCTTCGACATGACCAAAATAGTATATCACACGTTTTTAAACTTTTACTGGTGCATTCAATGTACGCCCTTTCACATGACCAAATCTTTCTTCGATTATCCCGGCATACATTTCTTAAGTACGTCATAATTACCTACTTTAGTCGAAATGTATGCTTATAGTGGCATACAAAATTTCCCGCTCCAAGAAGTTACTCGGAGAGGGATATACTTTTGTACACAAAAAACGAAATTTCGGCGTACAAGGCCATCAAAATGGGTTATCTCCTCAAGGCCGGAGGGTATACCACAGTAGAGAATGAATCAGAAGACATTAGAAAGGTGTTAATCATACTTTTCTGATTGTTAGTATAGATGTATCTAACGAATGACGAAACAAATATATTTACCGATTTATCAAATATCAAAGCATAAAAAAATGGGATTCATCGGGAAATCGCTGGACAAGAAAGCCAGGACAAATGGTCAATTATTGAAGAGGATTGGGTTGTATTGAACATATATGAAGTTCATTGTGTAATATATATAAAATTCTGACGAGGAAATGATCTGCAAATCTAGTAGAATATTCATTTATATTCCATTTCTCTTGCTAATAAGAGGAGAGGTTGTAATTCAATGATGATATGAAAAGATCATAAATGTTTTCACATAAGTTTCTGGCTAGTGCTGTAATGCAGAATAGTCTGTTGGTGGCCAAAATTTATATCTTTCTCTTTTATATCGGGATTTAGCTTTTCCTTTCATGTTCATGTAATATGCTTGTTTTCTTCTACATTGGGACGTTATCTTTCCTTTATTTTTTACTATTATTTTGAAGTTACCTTTGGGTCTTGTGGACCAGAAAATAAAAGCCAATGTATAAGAGTGTTTCAGGAAGTTATACCCACTTGTAATCATTTAATGGCATCGTGTTTCCCTGTGAAATGTGTCGTGTTGTATTTATGGTCAATTTCCTATTGATTTATTATCAGTGCTTGTGATCAATCACTAATGTGCTTCAAAGTGAAAGACCTTTTTATAGTAGGCTCTATTGGGAGGAGGAAGTAAATAGTGAAAGTTCGGAATGGTAGAGAAAGGGAGAGTCATGTGGCCAGTGAAAGATGGAGTGGAGTTACGGACCCCTTAAGGAGTTCCGACCCCTCCGGAAATCGGACCCCAACAGACCGATCATAAATGATTTTATTCTTTAGAAAACGAAAATTTAGGAATGACCTGATGAAGTTGGGATTCCAGTTGTGTTCTAAACCTGATGTAAATGAGAGTGATACTTAATAGGAAATGGTCGCAAGTAATATTTGTGGATCTCAAAAAAACGGTTTAAAGAGTGATATAATGTTTTGGTTGCAAAGATTATAACACTATTTATATACGCCGTTTAATACGGTCGATTTTCAATTAAATTTCGTACTAGAAATCTTTCACAAGAAAATTGAAAATGGCCGGCGTCATCCCTGCGACCACATTTAAGTTGAATCGAATTGGACGGTTTATTATTGTTTTCAAAGTTCTTGTTCACAACACCACTCTAAAATTTCATGGATACATAATGCTATTAACTAGAATTAAAAGATCACAACTCGCGCTTGATTGGTTAATACCTCGGACAACACGATTAAGTCATACGCGACTGTTGAAATGACAATACTAAATTGTTCTGTTTGTTATTTCATATATCGTCTACGGCAAACTTAAAATAGTTGTAATGGATGAAATATGAAAATAAGCGCGAATGGTATTAATTTCACGCATATGCCCCGTTGCATACAGTGGTCAAATTAGAGAGGTATATGATCGTATTAAAAAGTATTTATTAAAGGTTCATTGGCAATGTAAAACCCTTGACATATTTGGGATTTCAGTTCTGACGTTGGCTTGCTTGCGACCTAGGTTTTCTACAAAACATTCAAGACATCTTATACAATTTTTGTTGCATAAGTAACATTGAAAATTAATAAGGATTAAAATAATGGATACCTTTGAAAAGTTGAGAATGATGGCTTAAATGAAATAGGAAATAATACATTCATTGAGACCTGCTGTAATCTATTTCGAAATATGAATTTCGTTCAACTTCTAAGATTTCATCATTTTTTCTGACAAGCTACTTACACCAGGAAGCTGCAACTCCTATTAATTCTCAGTATAATCTTCTTGAAGGTGTAAACCTTTTTTAGGTTGGTGCCGTAGTTGCATGGCTTTGATTTCTTGGCTTCGTTGCTTAGCTAAGCTTGACTAGGCTTCTTGGGTTCATTGCCTCACGATGTTTGGCTTTATTTGAAGTGTCGCTCCTACGAAAGCACAATTTTTACATCTACAGCTCCGTAACCACGAGCCTCACTCATTTGACGATGAATTATGATGATATTATGCCACGTTGTTCGTTGCTATAAACGGCGCCATTTTAAGTATTAAAACCACAAATCACTCAAGCGTCAGCTATAAAAACCCTATGGACGGTACAGTAGAGCTATCTATATCTCGGACATAGATGTGCGTGCTCATCTTAACCTCAATTACATATTTCTACAATCTCAAGAAAAACATTGGTGAACTTAGAACTTGAACGCAGGTCGTAGTCGATAAAATATTTGAAACATACTGTAATTCAGTTCATGAGGTAGTTTCAATCGGCGTTTTCAAAAATATATCTGTTTTCCAATAATTATAACTGTTGAAACGCATATTGATGAAAATATCTTTCATTAAATATGTATATTAATTTAAAAGTTAGAAATTCGAGATTTAATCATTATAGTTGACTCTGTATTTACCCTCTAATAGCCACCCCATATAATGATTAAATTGTTTGTATTTGAAACAGCATGAGGTATTATTTAAAAAAATTGATGTTTTCATCAAAATGTTATAAAATATGACTGAAGTAACAATATTGTGATTTAATTACCAGATATTTCAAACATTGGTGTTAATTGAATCAATATTTCTGGCTAATTTTATGGTCTTTGTTAAAGTTTATCCGATTCTTTCCACGCGCCGATGAAAGTGCAAACATAAATGCAGATTAATCACTAGAATATGATAGAAAAATAATAGTGAATGTATTAGTTAAAATATTTAGTGGTTCCAAAATTAGAAAAAGGAAATAAAGTATTAATTTCGAGAACTGTTTCATTTTTTCAGAAAATATTGAGTAAATTACACATTTAAGGTGATTAGAACATGGTTGTGAATGAATAATTACGAATGTCATCAGCAAAGCAGATATATTTGGATTTGAAAGGTCGGATCAATATCAGCCAGAAATTAAAGATATGAGCTTGATTTTGTGTGATTCTTATATTTATACCTTAAGAGATAAAAAAATAATAAGTAATTAAGATGGTTTAGAGAGGTGGATATGGATAAAATGGTAAAGGTAGTGGAAGAAGATAACCTAATTAGTGTTAGGTAGGTTACGGCTAGTCAACCTTTTTAACTCATATTCATTTGACATATTTTCATTAACACGCAAATTGTAACGTTCGACAAAACTTATTTTTCAAGGCTATGATCCCCTCTTGGGCCTTTTTAAGCGCATTTTTCTTTTTGATTGAATTGAACATTTTAATACAACGTCAATGCAGTGTGTTGAGCCTATTCTCGTGTATTCAATTTTATTTGAAGGTTTCAGAAGAGTAGCCCTGCGCTAAAACATCAAGTACCAGTAGTGTGAAGGAAGGAATCGGAAGAGGGCAGTTAAAAAAAAATCCAGAAAAAGAGAATAAAGTATTAATTTCGAGGCGTGGCTGTAGGAATTTATAAAAACCATAAGGTTGTCGTGGAGACGAAGGAATATAAAAGACTTTGTCGACGATGTGGATGAGAGTAGAAAACATGGAAAGTTTAAAAAGGCCAGACTTCAGGAAATTATTCTTTCTTCTAAACTGCACAAAAATGTCTCCTATTCGTACCATACACACGTTTACGCAGCGGGGGGCCTTTCCATTTCGGTTATGTGAACGAAAAAAAGGGGCATGACGGAAAAAATAGTTCATATTTATAGTATATATAAACAATAATTAACCCTTTCACCAAAATGTGTATTTAAACCGATTTTACGAAATGTGAATTTTGGCCAATGTGGCTCGTTTCCTGGATATGCATACCATGAAACGCACTGTGCCTATTCTTTATGGCATTGTATACTTACTTTTCCTGCTGTCCTTACCTCCCTTGTACTCGTCCGTTTCCCCTTTGGTGGGTAAAATGGCTCCCTTACGCCATATTCTGGCCAAGGAATCGAGACAATTGGATGCACAAATCACCCGCAGATTTAATTAAAATTTTGGTTTCCTCGATAGCTCAAGCGGTTAAGAGTATCGGCTCGGCAAGTCGAAGATCGAACGATCGAGGTCGAAGGTTCGAACCCGGTCAAGAAAATTTTTGACGCTTGTGATCTGCTCGATTCAACCTTCCCCACTATTCCTGTGAACGTCTTTGAAGTGTTTTCCTATCCCTTTTCCTTATATCTATTTACATGTGAATGAATATGTTTTCGCCATTTGGCGGGTTTTCGTATTTGAATGTTTGTGTGTGTGTGTGTGTATCGTGTGTGTGTGTGTATATATATATATATATATATATATATATATATATATATATATATATATATATATATATATATATATATAACAAAATGCGTCCTTTCTTATTTTTCATACTATACTTTCATGCCATACTGTTTTATTGAAAAAATTATAACTTACTTGCCTATCTTCCAAGTTTCTGATTATTTTTAGCCTGGCGTAATCTTCGTGGTAACTACCCAACCTTCTCCTGATGAATTCCTCTGTGAATTAAGCACTCATAAGTTGGGGAAACCCTTGGGACGGGGGAAGGGATGCTGGAGGAGAGGTTGCCGGGGGGGGAGAGGAGGAATCTCCTCAACGGAAGAGGTCCCGAGGGGGAGGCGGTGGGATGGGGAACGGGCGGGAAGGGGAAGATTGGTGCTGGAGTGGGGTAGGGGAACCCGGCGGGGCGTGGTAGAAATGGGGGGGGAGACGGAGGGAGGGTTTAGGGAGTGGGTTTGGTGACTGAGGGTACAGGGTGAGAAGGGAGAAGGGGCGGGCCGCTGAGGTGAGAGACGTGTTGGGGAAACTGTGATGTGTGGGGAACAATCGCATGGGAAAACCGCGATTCGTCAACCAATCACTGTGACGTCTATCATGGTGGAAGGGGTGAAGGCTTGCTGTGTGTTCCTCACACTCGACCATCTCGCCTCTCTTCTCCACCCCATGCCATGACTCAATCTTCTACTGCGCTCTCTCCTCCTCCTATCGTCACTGGCGAAATTTTCGAAATTCATCCCCCCTACTCCCCGTTCCATCCCTTTCAGTACGTTCCCCGCTTTTGCCCTTCCTCCCCATGTATGTATGTGTGTGTGCGCGCGCGCCTGTGTTTGTGTCTGTATATATACATCTTTTTTACATCCCCTGCTCTCCATGCCCCGCGACATTGAGCGGTCGAGGCGACACGGACGAGCGAAGAATGATGGGAAAATGGCGAAGAGTCGCACCCCCCAAGGGAAGGGGGTGCTCTGGGTGAGGAGGTGGGTGACGAGGGAAAGAGACGAGTCTGGATGGATGGGTACATGCGTGTATTCGGAGGGAGGGGTATGGACGGGGCGTCATGAAATTAGGCCCCGGGCGAGCGACCCTCCCCCTCTCCGTGCAACTCCCGTTCCTCCCCTCTGTCGCCCTTTCCTCTTTTATTTTAAAGGGAAGACCACCGTTCCCATTGCTCTGCTAATTATCGTTAAAAACTATTAAAAAAAAATAATAATCTCCATACCAGGCTTCGGCTGATGGGGGGGGGGGGAAGGAGATCTGATATATTAAAAAATAATATGTCCGGAAATTTACGCCGCTGTCATCGATCAGTCCTGTTTAAAAAACGGAGCCGAAAGCTTATTTGAAAGAGTTTTTCATTTTCAGTCTCTTCATTATTTTAAGGTAGCAAGATTTTTTTTCATGGTATGCTCCTGATTGACCTTCAAATGAAATTCGACTGTCCAGTAATGCGTTTACGTATCTATAACTCGACATTTCAGCCGCTGGATATGCATGTTTAAGTTTTGTGCAGCCGCCAAATACTTTCCAATCTGAGTCAGTTTATTATTTTTTTTTCATTAAGCTCATCCATTATGTATTTTAGTTGCTGCTTTCGTTTACTCTATTCCTGGAATTTCTTTTCAGTTCTTTTCACGTTTTTTATGCTACTGTCTTCGTCAGGCTACTATAACTAATATGACCAAGTTATTTTTTTAATCAAGTAAGGTTAGATGCTGCCGTCTACAACTGTTCATAGTATATATTTCGTTGACTTTTTTATTAGCATTAATTTCTTCATTTCCGTATAGTCCCCTGTTTATGTTATTCCGTAATATATGCCTGGATTTAATGTAAATGCGCCGTCGCAAGAGAACCGTATTGTATATAGATCAAATATATGAAAAATGAAGAATTGTAAAAATTCATTCACTCATATTAGGGAAATGCACTCAGTTCACCAAAGATTTTCATTTTTAACAGAATTGCAATGCATGCTGGCAAAATATTTTTCATCCCAGTCAGGTGTTTTAATGTGATCTCTTATTATTGGAATTTATAAGATTACTCCGTGTGAAAATATTTGAAAATCGTCGGATTCAGAAAAATGAATTGGCCTAAAATACTTAGTTTAAACCAAGCACTATATGATGGCTGTTCTCAAAAGACATTTTGTTCTACAAGTATTGTGATTTTAATGTTAAAATGACGATTAACAGATGCAAAGAAAGTGGTAGCATTTTTCTGTTCGAGTTCAAATACTACTCACTTTCCCCGCCTGCATTGTTTTTATCCCTTTCTGTCCCCCTTATTTGCTTTTCTATAAATATCCTTAACATCTCAATTCAACAATTTCAGAGTGTAAAAATCGTTGTTGCGGCATCTCCCGCAGTTTCTTGGAATTTTAACTTAACATGGTTAGGTGTTTATATTTAGCTCTCCCCTCTTGCGGCCAAGAAAATAATGGCACGAATAATGAAAAAAACAAAATGACTGCCAGATCTCATCAGTGATGTTAATAGGCGGTTTGACCTATTATTGAGGGTCACAAGCGATTAACCTTAGATCCTGGAGTGAATCTTGTCGACCATTATCATGCAGTAACATCAATTCAGTAGCCCTTTAGTCTTATGTCATACACTGGTGTAGCGTAACCTGATTAGTCAATTCTAACGACTTGTACTATATCACTAAAAGAGTTTGGATAATGACCGGGACTTAAGTTATGGGATAAGGTTCATCCAAGGATTAAAAATATCTAAGTCATAGAAAAACTATTGATACGAGCTTAAAATCCAATTTCTAAATTCATACAGGACGATTTTAAAAGCCAAATTGTAAAATTAGGAGAAACGACCCCTGAGAGAGTTGTTTTTTCTTACAAATTTAAAAAAGTTTTTTGAAATTGCCTTCAATTTACTGTCGTGAATAAATACATGAAATACTGTCAATTCCAGATTTTCTGAATGTTCCGGAATCCTTTTTTATATAAAGTATAATAATTATTGGTTATAGTTATACTTGTGATTACTCTTAGGTCTGGACAGAACCGTAACCAATGAAACTACCGAAATAACACCTTCATTGGTTAGTAAAAGTGACGATTTTCTGCGGTACACTTCTTCACTCTGCTTATTCCGTGCCCCATTTAGTCGCAACAGTTCCTATGGACTTAAAAACTCTCTTCTTTAAATGCATGCGTCACAGCTCTAGGAGGAACTGCTGATATGCCCTGCCTAGCTCTACGATGCCCGAGAGAGTTTCGATTCCGGTCCGCCCCGAGGCAGTGTATTATAGGAGAATTTTGTGTGCGTCCTCCTCTCCTATACCTCTGGTGCCTCCAATACCCTCAACGAACTGTGTGACCTACTATAATATAGGAGGGAATAGACGATAATGTATCCCTGTTATCCCTTTGGCTTTTCTGAAATCATTACACTTTTTTAGTGGTTGGAACAATTAACAATGGCTTAAATTGTATTGACATCATTATATCTAGCTATGGAATTTTTATAACTTGTGCTGCTAGTGTATTAAAATTGCCAAAGACAAGAACAGGAAGTTTTGAATCATACCCTGAGTTTATTTTGTAAAACATTCTGACGAAAACCTCGCAATTTGTATTTCAGTTGAATTAGATATAAATGTAAATTGATCAATCGTTGCTTTCCTGTCTTTCAAAGTTCCAATTTGAGCGAATAAATCGTTGATTACCTATGATATTCTTGGTAGTTCTAAATAAACATGTATTAATGAAGGTGCATATGAAACAATTCCATGGTTTAGAGAGAGTTTTTTATTTTTCAAACTATACAGCCTTTTGCACTTCCATAAAAAACGCTCATTTCAAAACATTTTTTATAAACGCTGCAGGAACAAATATTATTTGAATATGTAATTACCTTTATTAAAGTCCGTATGCAATGAAATTTTCTTCGCATGGGGAAACTCCATTCATGGCAGACGCTTTCGAGCACTTCCCACTAAGTAATACAATGACAACAGTTCAAAATATTCGGTTTTTCGCGTGAAATATTAATAAGCTGAATGACAATTTCACATCCAATCAAATGCGTTTTCAATTAATGAGTATTGACAATCGTGTCCTCGTGGTCGCGCTTGATTGGGTCATCTAATCATAGCCAGAGAGAGAGAGAAAAAATTGCAACTGAGTGAAAAAGGCGAGCGCAGAGTGCAGCGGCAAATATATTCGTTGATTTTAATTAACGGCTATCGGCGTGAACGTCTGTCTCCTCAGTAGCACTGGAGAGGTTGAAGTTCATGAAAGTGTCTCACGAAATCTTTGAAGCATTGGGTAATGAATGAGCTCAAATAGTTGCGAATACCAAATTGTACATATGATGGAAGATACCTGGCCGGAGAGGGGAATGGCGCCACGAGACATTTTATTTCCTGTGATCGCAAGCTCGGCAGGATGCGCACTTTTGTCCTCGATGGCGCTGCACTGGCTGTAACTCGATCATCGAGGGCTTTGATTGCAACAGCTATACATGAATCCCGTATGAATACGCGCGTGTTCACTTGTTTGCTCAGAGTGTCACCGTGGAAAAGAGGTAGATATATCAAAGAAGGATAAAACTTAAAAACACAAATTTATAATTTTACTCTTATGTTGCTCCCTCACGGTATACTATATTTCCGAGTATTTGCGGCGTCGTTCCAAAGGGTTTGACGTATTTGTAGACGCCTATCCACTATATAGGGACAAATAACTGTAAATGTTTTAAACCCTTGAACGCGGGCTCAAATATTTTCTTTCTTCCCCGAAAGCAACGGACGGGATGCGCACCAACGCGGAATGTTGACATCCAGGGGCGGTTTGGAGAACTAACGTAACTAACCGGGCTTAAAATACCCTAGACGCAAGCAATTTGAAATCCGTTTGTGTGAGAGGGGCAGTCTTGTATTCTCATAGTCATAGCACTCCGAAAAAACTAGGTCTGTCGTCAGTCGCAAGTGTTTCCTGTTTAATGCGAGGTTCAAAGTAAAGTTTAATGATAGAAACGGAGATTTTTTTTTAAAAAGGTTGAAGCCTTTACTGAAAGAGAATATTTCTCACAGCTTGTATGCGCTTCAGCTGGTCCATCTTTAGTCAACCTGTCTCCACTCTTCCTCCTCCCGTATCCCTCCCGCCCCTGTCCCCCATTCCCGTCATTCCCTTCTGGTCACCCGCATTAATTTTTGAGAAGGGAGTACCTACTCCATGAGCCGGGGGGGAGGTGGTGCAGATCCCCCATTCCCCCCCCCCCCCACTGTAAGCGAGATTTGAAGCATCTGGCGGTGAATAGTTTTTGATTGCGTATTTACGTATTCGCGTCTTGAAACACACACACACACAAACACACGTACCCAAAAACACACACAAAGAGCTCCCATATCTATTGATTTTTAATTCCTCGTGTTGGTTTTTTTTCACCACTCCCTTTCACTCACCTTCCTCCTCCACGGCGGCAATCTCTGGAGAGCGAATTTTTCCTCTCCATTGAAAAATTGATTTATATTGTCGTAGTCGTTTCATTTCCATCGCAGCATATCGATATTTTCAGTCCTGGAAAATGAAAGTTTCCGCTGTTTGTTTGAGAGTTTGTTTACACGTTACGTACACTGGGAGACTTTCGGTTTGCTCAGGGTCTTTGCAGAAATGTTTTTCCCAATTGTTCATTTATACATAACTCTCTGCCGTCATGTGGCCTTTAGAAACTTGGAGAATTATTTGCGTTAGATTTACCTGGAAAAAAGCCTTGTGGAATAAATAATAAAAACGGTGTATGCTATTTTTTAACGTGAAGGGTATCAACTGATTATTAGCCATTTGAAGCAAACAAACTCCAATTTTAATTGCAAATAAGTGGGAAATGTAATATATATATATATATATATATATATATATATATGTGTATATATGTACAAGAATGGATGCATAAGAGATGTGCGTGTGTCTATATATATATATATATATATATATATATATATATATATATATATATATATATATATATATATATATATATATATATATATTTATTTATTTATTAAAGCTTGCCCGAGGGGCTATGCTTCAGCATAAAAAATAATTCTTATAAACATAATGAATAATATAATATTATGAACATTTGGATTTTTTTAAGGTTTAATTACTTTATATAAAATTCCATCAGTAACCACAAAATCATTTCCAACGTCGTCGAAAATTTGTGACCCCTTAATTTTCTCTAAAATTTAAAGAGGTCGGAGAGATGTAGTGATAAGGCATTCTTTCTTCGTTCTGAAGAAACAAATAGAAAGTTTTAGCCTGATAAAAGGATTAAAATTTGCATTTAAAATCGGAAAACAATCGCAAAATATGTGATTGTACATTAAAAGTCTATTTTGATTCGTTTTATAATTCCATAGTGATTTTAATGCTGAGGTGTTTTAAGGGGGCGTATGAGTCTTTTTTCTGAAAGACAAATGGAAGTACCTAATCCAATTACTGGGAAAACACGTCTATAGAGAAGTGAGTTTCCATACTTGAGAATTTAAACTATTTAATTTATGTATTTACCGAACAACTTTTGAAATTTGACATCCATACAGTAGCTATTCATCACAAGGAACTCCTTCCGTGCATTTATCGAATGCAATATCTACTAGTCGAGTACGTAGCGCTTTTCTAATGGAACGAACGCCATAGAAGTTTTGACTTCATCCAATATTTTGATGTTGAATGAATTTCTACATTTTTGAATGACGAAATGAGAGGTGCAATAGGCTTTTTTCTATTTTCTCAATTCTTATTCCTTTATAACTGTTGAGTATCGTATGGTGTATCAATTATTGACTTAACATGGAGCAGAATATCGGCTTTTATGGATGTTCAATGGAAAAGCGGAGCTGTGTTGAGGGAAAAATCACCAGGTTTCGAGTACCAATGACTTAAGTAATCCAAATGCTTGAGGTTTCGCCTTCCATTTGCAGCATAGTGAAGTTTTTTGGTCATGTCAACTTAATGAAATTTAGCCATTCCTGTGCTATATGTATATTTCTATTGAGCCACTACTTCCTACCTATTTCAAAATGGCCAAAGGTTTCAAAGCGGTAAAAAATGGTCACTTTGGGGCGTATTGAGATAGAAATAAATGCCACCTTTCATTCGCTTTAAGTCATATCTGTAAAGTAGCAGTAACGCCTGTATTACAGGCGTTGGAGTTTTATTTTAACGCTATCTTCAATGGTTCTCCGAACGGGAGAAACATCTTAGCACACAGATGCCATTGGAACTATGCATCGCTATACATCTTATCGTTCAACACAGGCTGGTTCATTATAAAATATTAAGCTGTTACTGTGTGCCTAAATAGGTTGGAGACCAAAACTTCTTCTAGGGGCTTTAAACAAGTACATTTTAAGATTATAATTGAATAAGAATTTCAAAAGTGACGACATTTACTTTCTGTATCTCATAATATATTTTTCATTAAAATATGTTTTTCTTCTAGTCTTTTCCATATTTTCCATATTTCTATAAAATAAGCGTATAAATTTCAAAATTTTAAAGTCCGCGTAGTACTAGAACGTCCGCTGTGACACAGTAACACTTCGCAATAATGCTTAACTAATAAAGCCATTGTACCCAGATTTTAAACCTCAAATTTAGACTAGTTAGCAAGTAAAAGGTGCTTAGAGCCGTTCAGCTTTAAAAGATGTATCGATTTGTTTAAAAAGAGATCGTAACTTCGGAATGAGTTTCAATCTCTAGACTTCACTTCTTATTTGACTAAATTCACTGCTCTCTCATTCAAATCCAAAGTTCAGAGCCGGAATATATCCTTGAAGCCTCTGTTTTTCCTTTTTAGATTATTTAATGTCAATTGTACGGTACAGATTTTATATTCTCGTGGATCAAAATGATTTTCCGTGGGAGAAATTTGGTTCGTTTTCACTTATCTCTTTTCCCCTCCTTCATCCTTAGTTTCCATATACCTAAGTCGACATAAAGTGACTGGTGACTTTATGACTAATTATTGCAGCGGAGCTACATGGATAGGTCACATGTGACGAACCGTACTTTGTAAAGGTTAACAATGCAGGTTTGCAATAAATACTACGGTGGAACTTTATGTAAGGTTGCATTTCTAATTTAGCTAGTAATGTCTAACTTGTGAAGCGATCGATAAAAATAATGGACTTTTCCTTTGTAGTTAGAGCTATAAAAATACTCATTTTAATACCCATCCCTGTGTATTAATAGCCTTTCGTATACTTTTTCGTATTTCGTATATTTTTATGTATATTTCGTTTTTCAGTATTACATCTAGTAAGGTATTGTCCATCAAAATATGTGTATCTTCTTGTCTTTTCCATATTGTCCATAAACTTCCCATTTGCTCACTTTCAATCGAACTTATTAGCAAGTTATTCGGTAAGTTCATTTCATTGTCTTCTATCCTATAGCCCCTACTGTCCATGCTACCAGTATTTTTTCTTATGATTTCCATAACACACCCCGCAGGTGTAATATGAATGGCAATTTTCCGGGTAGGAAAGATGAAGAGGATATCTATTGACAAGGCATATTTAGAAAAGTTTTATAATTTGAAAATAAATAGTTAAATTATTAGTAGCAGAAAGATTTCTTCATATTTTATTTTCATTTATTTTTCATTTACTTGCTTAATGGCATAGGAAATAGCAAAGGAATCGATGTTAGGCATATATTACTTTCTTTTGTCATAATCCATGATCCTAAGGGTATAAATTTTTTCACTTATGCTGAAATACATTATTATTTTGGGATGCATTATCATATTTTATTGCTTAATTTCTTATCTATGTTACTTGCCCTTTACCATTTTACGCTTAGATGCAGACCATATTTTTACTTTTATCCTCATTTTGCAAGAGTAGAAATTTCATGCGCATACTATGTTCATTAAAATACACGTGTTTTATGATGATATTTTCTAAACAATGGATTTTGCAATTACATTCTTTTTGCAAAACTTAAATCTGCGGTTTTGCATGTGGTTTGGTGAAAAAGTCGGTTTGGGCCATGATTTACGACGCACCTATTCGCAGGTTTTCAAGGTAAATCTGGAAAGTAGGAAAGAAATATATCGACCATATAAATGTTTACCCCTCGGTTTCATGTGTTAGAGGATCATGCCAACGAGAGGTGATAGCTACATATAGTTTGTAACATATTACTTGATTTATTCAAGGTATTGCGAACAAATTAACTCCTCTGCGGAAAACGTAATTTTCCGTTTTTCTCACAGTTCTACTTTTAAGGGACGCGAAAAAAGTAGCATTATTGAGATTTGATCCGCACTGATGTTATTGATGCGCAACCTTTTTTTTCTTAAATATACTTTTTATTTAAATGAAATACTATATCGTATGGAAGATATATTGAAACAATTGTTTTACGAATATATTTCACGAGCATAACAATCAGTATTTTCATATCTAATTAGGTAGAGCCAGCATGAGAGGGTGAAATAGATTTCAGCAACCTTGAATAAGTATACGATCTTGGGCTAACTTTTTTCTTTAATCTTACGGGGATACATAGTCTTGAGGTTAAACTTATTGATATTGAATGATAAAATGTTGAAAAAATGGCAAAATTCGATAGCTCATGTATTTTTACAGTGACGCCCATTAATACCTTCTATTTGTGAAAATGGGAACGAATTGAGTGCGTACAATTCTTAAAACCATTTTTTACGAAATAAATGGACATTAATGAATATTACATGTAGCAGTTTTTGATTATAAAAATACATTCAGGTCCTCGGTATCATAATCCATACAATTATCGGTAGGCATAAGTTTCTTCGATGTCTTTATCGAGAAGTTGTCATTTTTTTATACTTGAGGTGCTCGCTCAGATTGATAATAATTTTCCAATTATTTCGTCCAGGAAAAGTTAATAGACCCACTGATAATTGGTTATTGGTTTTTGACCAATCAAAGCCTTAAAAATGAACAGCCTCATTAAAGCATATTAAATTTTGACAATACTTTTTTGTTCACAGTTGTGGAAAATATTATTGTGTTTTTTCAAATTAAATCCGTTGGCTCAAATAGTGATAACTTTTCTTCACTAGCGATTGTTTTTCTAGTTTTTTACGTTGAAAATTATTATTTCTTATGTTTAAATACATAATGGTATTCATTTAGATGTATTTAATCGTTTCCTCGGGTAAATTATTGGAAAATATGGTCACCCATTCTGGATAAACAGTGATTTTCTAACGCCAAAAGTAACTGGTTAGTAAATAAAAATAAATATTTTTAATTATTTGTGCAAAAAATCGCATTATTATTATAAAATGATTATTTCTTTTGAGTATATTTTCCAGTCTAGAGGATATAAACATCCGTTCCCAAATCTAGGGTGTTTGTAATGACTTCAGTTTACCTAGGTTATGAAGATTTTGCTAATAATTCTTGCGATTCGGGATCGTTTTGAAATGTTAGTGGCCATAACCATTATGCTTGACCAAATAATACGCTATACTTAGCTATATCAATGAGCCCAACCATTAAAAAACTCGCTGTAGACCACAGTATTAAAAAATTCATAACAAACGGCCGAAGAAATCATTGCCCTGCTGCTACTTAGCTCTTTCAACAGCTTCAACATTACGACAGTTTTAACTCCCCGTGTATTCCTCTCGTTTAATCATTAAGTTCGACTGCTCACAAAGGGTTCTCGCCATTTCAACGTTGAGGATTTATGATCCTTTACGGGCGTGAACTTTTTGTCCGGTGATCATTACAGTACCTGAATAATCCCTTACCATTTCGTACCTTGGCCGCACGAGTACCTCTGTAAAAGGAGCCATTAGTTAGAGGGACCTTGTTATTTCAGAGACATTTCGCTCAAGACCATTTCGAAATTAAATACGGTCCCCAACCTTCACTTCGAGCAGGAATAAAATCGTGCTCGCCAATGGTCACGGGATTTAATACGTTGTAATCTCTACACGAGATCGTATTGGAGAATTAATGTCTTCGTGGAGTCAGCATGCATTCGTAATACCTCGAGAGGCCAGCAATGAAAAAAGCCACGGGTAGCGGCTTAGCTTGTATGTTGAATATCTTTCGAAGATTGAAAGAGGGGACAGAAAGGAAATTTTAGGCGAAATTGTTTTGGTACGTTCAACAGCTCTTCTAATAAATGCATAAGGATGCTCTCCTTAATTCCAAGTGGCTCTTTTGACGAGATCTTCTTTCCTGTATAATACTGGATTCAGTGATTATATTCAGGTGAAACCATGTGGATTGGCCGATAAAAAAGACCCAAAATGGCATTTTTCCGACATAACTAGCGGGGGCATTCTCAGAAATAGGCATTCGATGACGAAATATTATTATGTATCTCCAAAATTTATCGATTATATGTTTTAATGTAATAGCAGTAAATTCAATTAGAATTATGGAATTTAATGTATGCATTCTAATTCAGCGTATGAGGTAGTCGCGCTAAAAATGAATTTCACTTATTGCGTTATTAATCTTGAATAGACGTTACAAGATACTACCAAATTCAGTCCAGTAATCCTCACGGTTTTAGGTGGTTCATAAAAGTTGTATGTGGATCACGATTGAATATGTTTATTTAAAATAAAAATATTACTGCTATAATCTGTCGTTGAAATACGAAATATCAAAGCTATTTGCAAACTTTTATAAGAATGGAAAGTAAGAATATGGACCAAAATAGAAGTGAATTATAATGAAGGAAGGCTTAGGAAACTGATAAATTGCAATGATATTGCAAATTCGAAAAATTATTTTTATTCATGTGATAAGTTGTGACAATAGAATAAAATTGTATAAAATCGTTTTCCGCATATTGATTACAATGAAAAGAACATATTTTGCAACTAGTTTTGAGATAAAACAATAATATTGACAGAATCTCTCTGTACACTGTAAAAGAAAAAAAATGAATAGCTTTGATTCAGATTTTAGTAACCTCTGAAACTGTTGGTGAAATAGATAAAAGCTAGGCATGTGGAAATACATGTGCTTGAGCTAAATTGAAGTGAGTTATGTATTTATCTTTGCCATTATAAAGACATTATGGTGTGCATGTTTTTAAAAAGTTTCAAATATTGCTTTTTAAATAAAATTATAAATATGTAAAATTTGATGGAAGTTTTAGAACAAATGACCGCTTCCGAATGCACTCAAAAGCACCGGAAATATAATAACAGATATCCGGTTGAGAAACCATTTTACAGTATTAATTATGTTACTCAGTATTATATTCTGTTGCCATTATAATGAAACTGTGTTGCAACTAAATAATTGAAAGTTTCTTTTTTTAGAAGAAGAGGTATGAAAGTAGAGATTGAAAAGAACACTTTTATTAAACTATTATCATAACCCATCACTTTTTTACCCTTGTTAATTTAGAAGAGTGGAATGAATTACTTTAATTTTAAAAGACATGCGAATAAAGTGGAATTGGAAAGTCTTAAGTAATTAGATTACACATAGAGATGCTGAATTGCCCATGTATAATATTGGTTTTTAAGATTTTCATCATAAGCTCTGAAGTTCCTGTCAAAAGAATAATAATAATGTGTTATATTGACGAAGGACAGTTTTAGTCTGTACATATGCATCAATTATTTAGCAAAAGAGGATGTTATCTCCTATCGCAAGATGTAAATGATTTTAATTAGAAAATAAAAATCAAGTCCATGACCCGGTTTCAACCACTGAGCTATGTAAACGACATCGAATATTATTTTTTCCAATGAACCCGTTAGCTGTCCAAACAATATCTCATCGTCAACTTTGCTCTGATGGCAAAACTATCACGTATTCACAGTATATGTGCAAAATATTTAGGCTTAACATACTTTTCACATTAATGACACAGTGCACGATCCGTCATGCCAAATATGATACTATTTCAATTGCCAAAAACTATACAGTGTATCGTGAGGTGTATGTAATCATACGATCTCATAATTTATCACAGGTACCGGTAATGTTAAATGATGCACTGATGTTCACAATTTTTTGTGGGAATAATGAAAATTCCGTAAATTAAAAGATAAGTTGCGTGATAATGCATGGAATGCGTTTGTAACGTACACCTATTATGAGAGAATTACTCCACGAACGGTACCGATGTCATTAGTGCACCCGGATAAGAAATTACCCTGCGTTAATTAAATGCATTATTGATGCGGCTCGTCATGAGGACCATCACCACTTTTTGGCCAGAAAATTGCACAAGCATGCGTTCCATGGACTAGTGCCACCTGGCGGCCATTCCAGGCTTTAATATGTCCTCCATCCCGTAGACGGCAACCTAACCGTGCTAACATGCTTGCGCTCGTGTGTTTGCGACTTCATTTCGGGCATTTTTACTTTTATTTCTCACAAAGCAAGAGAGAGAAAGAGGGGAGAAAGATAGAAGAGAGAGGAGAGGGAGAGGGCGACTGGGTCGCAGCGGTGAAAAACCAGAAATTCAATTATACCGCCCGAGTGAAGGGAAAGAGGGGTGGTGGTGTCGAGATGAGGGAGGGGAGGACGCGGGGCTGGGGGTTTGGGGAGCAGAGAGGAAGGGGAGGTGGTTTCGAAGGCGGTTTTGAGGGTCGACAGAGGGTTGGACGAGTCCAACAGGAGAGGGAGGCTGTGAGGGCGTCATTTTTTTTATTAATGGCACGGCGTGGTAGGAAGTATTATGAGATGTGGTCGAGCGGCCTTCCCTTGACGAGCTCATTTTTTCCGAATGGTCGGTCCTATGTACTATTTTTTCGTCTGCCGACGTCTCTCGCGCCTGCCCTCTGCCCTTCTCCTCTTCCCTCGCACCTGATTCGCCGGGATTCGCGGTGGGAGAGAGGTGGGGCTGGGAGGGGGAGTTGAATGGGGGTGGAATGCATGGGACTCTGCACCGCTGTGTTGATGCATCGCTGCGTGATTCGGGCCTCCCGCCAGACGTCGTTCACTCCCGCGGACCATCCCGTCTTCTGAATGCGGTCTCCATATCTGAGCTGGAGCCATGACGTTCATGCTTTGCTCTGCAGCGCGGTAGGAAATGAATATTTATGGGAATACAAATTAATTGAATTCGTGACCGTATCGAAAACTCCTGATCAATATTCCTCCCGATAACATTTTTGTGTAAAATGTACTACTTCCTCGATAATGCCCATGTACGAGTATGTCGTATTTGTTCGCGTTCGAGATCCTCTTATCTGGTAGGATTAATCATCCTCGTCTCTGCTAATAAATTTAACGCTCACGTGATGTTATGTGCTCTCGGCTGGATTTAGGCCACTGTTTGCACAGTTAGTATTTTCACCCCTGGCCGAGGCTATTCGACCATTCTTTTAGAGAGCGCGATCTAATCAGTTGAATCGAGGTATTCTGTTGGACTGAGAGTTCTGTTAATTCCCGGTTGGTCCTGGTTTTAGATCTGAATGGTGCAGCCGGATACTCCCAATTAAACACTACCTAGATAAATTTTCCGGTTAATTGGTCTTGGTAGGAAACGTCAGACGGAAAAGGAAAGGAACTGGCTCCATTATTTGGAATATAAAAATTGCAAACTATGAAAGGGGTTGTGCCAGAGATTATGTCAGTGAATTCTGCCTTCAGTCATCAAAAAGACCGTTGGGTTGATGAAATGTTTTGGTGGTGGTGCATGGTTCCCGAAGTTAATCGTAAATTCAGGGAAACTCAGAAAAAGAATACATTTTGAGACATTCCACGAGGAAATACGGGACATAAAATTATTTTGAAAAAACATATCAATATTCATTCAGTATTCAATATTCTAACATTCATCTACATCCGCTGAAAGTAATGAATGATTAAAATATTTAACATTGTTAAATATCTATTTTCTCCGGATAAACATCGTTCTGATGAGAACAGATATCGCTCAGGTCACGCTTATTCTCGTATTATCATTGAAAAAAAATGTGTCAGGAATTAGACACGTGTTATTGTCAAATGGCGGGTATATGATTTAAATTTTGCGTCAAATAATTTCAAAATTGTTCAAAAACCTCAGTTTGTTCGAATTTTTAACAATTTTAAAAGATTGCCATTATAATTAGGATGATTCTGATAAGATATCAAATAGTAAAATTTTCTTGCACATAAGATTCAATGTTCTGAACTTGATGTTTTGAATGGAAAGGCATGAATGGTATAAGTATTTTCTGCAGTAATAGTAGTGGAAGTTTGACTGTTGAGGTCACATTGCACGGTAAAGATGGAAAATTCATAAGGTATTGGTACCTGGGACAAATTTGCAGATAGAAATATTTTTTTATTTCATTTTATTTTTTTATTTATATTTATTATTTTTTATTTATATTTATTATTAGGTTTCATTGAAAATGCAGTTCATGGGAATTTTAAAAAGCACTTTACGATCATAATATCGATTAGGTTCAGTAAGGCGTTGGGCCAAGAGATATGATTCCAAAGTCAACGATAAAATACTGTGTGTTTATAACCCCTTCAGGATACTTTATTATATAAATAGATATTTGAGTTAATGCTGACTAATATAAAATTCATGCAGAGGAATTAAATTGTATCAACTCAGCCATTTTATTTAAATTGTATTCATATTTTTAATTTACTTGTTCTTTAATTTTGATGACTAAATTACCTATGTGATGATAAAATCTGTTTTTTTTTGTCATGAAAAAAACTGAAAAATATAAATGCATATTTGCATACAGAATTGTATAAAAACTACGAGCATGGAGACAACTGCATGGAAAGAGAATTAACATAGAGTAAATTTTACCATTTTAATTTGAGATGAACTCCACAAATTTATTTTTCGTATTTCTGGCTCGAATAATGCAAAGTTTGGTGGGTGTTCAGTAATGAAGCAAAGGATATAAATTATGGTTTTATTATTCTTAAGATAATGAACTTTTTTCTGAATAATTTAAAACACTCCGGTAGCGTTTAAAGCTTATGTAAGTTTGATGGATGAATACCTTTTATTGTCCGTAACAATGAGATTTTCGTTGCTCTAGAATATTTTCATCGAAAAAACATGATTTCGTGATATATGGATGTGTGAATATAATTAAATTTATACGAAAGGATTTTCTGTCAGTCATTCAGCTTTGTTAAGTGGCTAATTAACACAAAGGGGTGGGTTTGAAGGCCGTATCACGCATGTCTATCGTATTAATCCTAAAGCTTGCGGCCTCTGGAAAACCTGGTGGAAAGCAAGGGCTTATCATGTTTTCTTGGGCATATTGGCCCCCAGAAGTGTTGGCTGGAAAGGCAAAGACATATTAAATTTCATGAAATTAGCCTCAAAATTATTTTGAAATTAATATCAAGAGTGAAAATAAATGTGAAACCAAAGGCTATTATCACGCCAGACCAAGTATTTCGCGAGGGAATCTGTATGGTGAAAAACAAAAAAAATTAGTCACCCCAAAGCGGACTAGTGTTTGACGACAAAGTTCTTTGTGATACATTATATCTTCCTTTTTTACAGAGGTTATCATTTTCATGGCTTGAAAAGGAGACAGTTATGTTCGTCTAACATTGAATGACAAAGTAAAAATAAGTTAATTCATTTTTCGAATTAATATTTAGAGAGTTATTTTCCTACGTGTACTCAAATAATTATTTGATGAAAAATACTCATTGATTGGCGAGTTGTTTTTAGTTATGCTTTGGTGATTTTTAACTACTTGATCTATCAAATAAGTCGCCTTAGATTGTACGTTACTTCAAAGCGTAAAAATTTTAGATCTAAAAATATTTGTTTTGGTTTTAGGCACCGTTCATAATCCATTTAAATTTATTAGATTTCATATTTGAATGAAAATATGGCCTTAAATCTAGTATACTAGTCCATGATGACATTTGACTAGATCTGCCTCCCGATCAGCCTGGGTTCATTAGTGATACGAATACGAGTACCTTTCTGCATAGTTTCCACCGTGATATCTTAATCAATGTAGCAAAATACAGTTTTTAGTACATATAGAACAAGTTAAAGTTAAAGCAAAGAAATAAATTGAGAAAGGCGTGCAGTCTAGTGAAAGTTAAGCTAGTATTTAATGAGAAGAATTAATACGGCTATAGATGACCAAGAATAAAATATAAAAAGAATTACTTTAGAAATAACTAATTTCAACATTATCGTTTAATAGGCTGTTAGCCAATGAAACTGAATGCAGAAATGTTTTCTTAATTTTTAATGAAAATATCCAAATATGTCATATTGATTATTCCAATGATACAATAACGGTAAGTATAAGAACACATGCTCCATTGTCCCTCAACGCTTTCATCTAACTTCCACTAGTTATTACCTCCCTTGTTCTCTTATCTTCCAATCGCCCTCTTTCGGCCTTGATGTACTTTCGCTTCTAGATAGCCGAAAGTTTCATCTACTATGTTCAGAGCAGTTTGAGGGCTTCTTCGTGGATAAATATTACCACTATCTCCCGCTAAATCATCAACTGGGTTCGCTTTTATTACATAGGCAACTTTCTCTCTCTGACTGATACTTCTGCATACCCAAGATTTTCCTCGTTTCGTATCGAACCCATGTCTTTCGGTCGAAAAATAATTTTCAAGTAAGGGTAACGAGAATTTTATCATAGTCAACCATCGCCATAGACCGACACTTGAGTACCAAACTTTACGTAACGGGGTCGCGGCAGAGGGGAATATTTTGACGGTGAAGATAGGAGACGGTGATGGAGTTGAATGAATAGCCCTGCCGTCAACGGATCGTCACGGCCCATCCATTTTGCGAGAGCTCATCCATTTTGTCGAGATGGATGCGTATCGCGATGGATGCGTCAGTGCTTGCAGGTCGGCAGGCGCCCGTCCCACCGGTGGGCTTCGACCTGTAAGCAGTACCTCGATATCCACTATGTAGGTGTCAGTCGGGGGTAATGCGTATGCGGCAGACATCCGAGGAATTAGCGAACAAGAAGGGTGAGAAAGGTGAAAAATGTCGGCAACAAATTGTTTTTGGGTGAAAAAATTTCATTGAAGAGGAAAAAATCATTCGAAAGACTTAAGACGCAATCCAAAACCTTCGTAATTATCCAAAGAACAGCCCCCACATCAGGCGCGGGAGAGAAACATGAACCCAGAAGAGAGGTTTTTACTTCCTTTTCCCATCCCCCCCAACCTGATGGTATTCTGGCATTAAAACAAAGAGTAATATCCATTTATATCCTGTGTATTGTTGTAGTGTATGTTATGTGGTAGGCTAGTGTGTGGATCTTTCGGCTATTCTGCAGAAAGTCTCGGGCTCAAATCAGGATTATATTTCTGAAAACTCTCATATAGATACGTGATTTTTTGGGTACGAGAACTCCCTAGAAAAGCGCTAGCGGCACTGAAAATAGAACGTCCCCTTATCCTGAATGCTTGTTTTTCACGTCTTAGGATTTTGGTGCAAAATAGTTTCTCGTCGGATGTAGGCCGATGGATGTAGAACCAACTTTTGGGAATTGATTCCTGCAGCGTTGTACCACCCTGGAGGCAGAAGAAACAGAAACTTGATATGTCTCCTCCAAATTAATTTTTTATCATTTTTACATGAGGTGGTAAAGCTAATATAAAAATGAATGCTGAAATGCATGAATTGGATCAGGTTGAATATTTACTCTAATTAGGATGGTTTTAACAGGATAATCAGTGTGGAAATTGAAATAAATATGAAATTGGGTAAAACACTTTTACAAGGAGTTGATGACAGAAATTTTCAGCATAGGTGTAAAGAAAATACCAGTGAGAACTTAAAAAGGGAACGTAATTTTATATGTTTCGGAAAAATTGGTCTGTGAGACAAGAAGGTAAGCGTAGATTGGAGGATTTTCTGATGTGAAGAGGGAGAAAAATGGGGAAAATAAAATGGAAGGAAAAAAAAACAAACGATTAAGTTCTCAAGGCAGGGGAAGGGAAGAGAAAAGTCTATTGGGCAAAATTCGGGATATTTAGAGACAATGGAATGATGAAGACGGTAATAGAGGTAAAGAAAGCTGAGAAATGGAGTTAAAGAGAGGAAAAGACAGGTATTTTTGTAGGGATAAATGGAGGTTGAAAGTATGCAGTTCTAAAGAATGAATAATTGCAGTGGGGTACGAGGCTCATTTTTTTCATGTCAGTTAGGACTTAGGACCACGAGTATAGTAGTGTCTAGTGCCAGTGCCCATTAAAAGCCTACCCTAATACGGGAGGCTACTGCTAGTGATAATTGCTATTTTCGGGAGTAAGGACGTAGAATTAATTTGTAAACTTGCTTATATCTATCCGATAATGTAAGAACAACCAAAATTTCTTGTGGAAGTGATGACGTGCGCTTTCAGACCGTATATGACGGCGAATATGACTGCATATCTTTTGGGATCTAGCCCCTATTCAGAGGGATGGGATTGTCCAGAGAAGAAAGCAAATTGAATTGAAATTGACATTCATTGATTGCCTGACATTTAAATTGTTCGATATAGGATTATCATTTTGGTAAAGTGCTGCCTCAGACCTTCAATGACTAAAAAAAATAAGAATGCCATCAGAAAATCTATGAGAAATTATTTCAACTTGGATTTAGTCGGAAAAATAATGTTCCTGAATTCGAATTCCGGTTTTATAGAAGAGAGAAGAGTAAAATTAATTTTACACAAATCCATGCTGCTATTTTACTTTCTCCGTGCATTATTTATGCTCTCGGATGTTTTTGAATATTTCTTTTTGTGAATAATCATACATATAATAGTGACATAGTTGAATGGATAGCCAAGAGGGAATTTTATTAGTGGACTGGCGATCTCTTCCATGCACTACAACGGACTATTTTAGGCCGTAAAAATGAAAGGATTAAATATTTGGAATTTTTAATTGATTTATTGATGCAATGTTTATTAAAATTATTAAAAAAGTATGAAATTTGATTGAGAGAAAAATGACACCGGTCACAAGTCGCAGGTCACCTTTACAATTCGAAATATTACTACTAATAAATTTTGAATCATTTTGGTCTTGCCGAATTCATTGTTTTAAAGATTTTTGCGGACCGGAAAAATGTATAATATTTACGCTACATTTCCATAAGATATTCCATTAAATTAGGCAGATAAAAATTACGATTGTGAAAAAATCGGTATTTCCTAAGATGAGGAAGACAAAAGACGTAAGGTGTAAATACTTTAAGGTCTATTGAAACATGAGGTGTCATAAGTGATCTCACTGGTCGAGGAAAAATTAGCCATCCGGACTTTGGGTTAGTCTAAGTATCCCCACGAGGTGGTCTCGGCCCGCCAGCAGCATTTTGGTGAGCCACGACTTACTTCAGAGGATGAGTGTTTCGCGAAAATCAGCCCATCGCGTCCCTTCTCCCGCTCTTTCGCGCGTATTCCCCTGGCTCTATCCAGGGATTTTCTTCCTCTCCTACACCCCCCGTTCCATAAAGTTCTCCCCGTTCCTCCCCCACCCTATTTTCCTCTCCCCATCATACTCCCACACACAAATACACGCGCCCCCGCCCTGCCCTCTTCCCTCCGTTAGCGGGCGGAAAGGGCTGCTTGTTTGCCCGCGGCGGCGGCGGGGTCGAACGAGCGGTAATATTCATCACGAGCGGCGGGCCCATTGTTGACCGTTGGAGCGTGGTAAATTACTTGATTGTTACCCAAGTCGGATTGAGTGGGTTTGCTTTTTTTTCCGCACTCCCCGAACTTCCTCATCCCTCCCCCCTCTCTCCATTTCCCTCCACTCTCCCACTCCTTTTTCCGTCACCCTCCACACACTCCTGTTCGGATGTGGCAGATGAGTAAGCGTCGGTGGTGGTGGGGCAGGGGTGGAAGGGTTTAATGGGGCAGTCCAAGAGGGATGGGTGAAAAAGCGGCGGTGATTCGGGCGTGGGAGGTGGTGGGGTGGAGTGTAGGGAGATGGTGAGAGATGGATTTGACGGTGGCAGGAGAAAGGGATTTGACAGGGGACGGGATGGGCACGATGTGGAGAGGGGAGAGTGAAGAAGGTTAGAGAGTGATACAAGAGTTCATTTCTCGATGTTTATTTTAAATCCTCTCACCTTTTTTCTCTCCCCGGAGTGCGGCACGTGACCGGAATTAATAAGACGAGAAATTAATCAAACGCGAGGGAAAAAAATAACACTTAAACCGTTGCAAGTCTTTAACTAGTGATTATGCCGTGTGTTTTGCTTATTGTGCTCAAATGTTATCGAGAGGATTTATTTAACTGGAGGGTAACGGATAGGTTTGGAGATTTAATGGGAAACGGAGGGTAAAATAGAATTGGAAAATGCTGCGCGCTATCTATTATCGCTGAAGAAAATTAATGTGTAAATATCTTCGGAAACTGATAAGAAGTAGTGATTGCGGGTAGGTAATTGAATTTATAAACGTAAGCGATGAGCAAGGAATTTCATCCTTATTGTAGTATATCCATCCAATTTCATCCAATATGTAGTAATAAAGTTATTAATTTTCATCCGTTGTTATTCTTTAATATGAGGAGTATTTTTAAAAATGTTCTGGAATTATCATTATTTTAAATTTACATCTTAAATGATACGGAGCCTTCTTTCGAAAATATTTTATGCAATAAGCTCATCTTACAGTTATCTTTTTATTATTTCAAATGGTTCTAAATTTCACCTTGTGTATTTGTTTATAGCTTATTTTTGTACAAATGAGAATCATAGTCGACTTACTTTTGTCATGTGAGTATGGATTAGGGTAAATGAATGGTTATAGAAGATAGGAAACTAAGAAATATTACAAATGACAAAGGAAAAGAGAAAGTTACTTTGGAAATTCTAAAGAAAGAAATATTGGATGGAGAATATAATAAAGTCGGGTTTCGTGAAGGTTGTGGTCAAATGGATATTAGTAGGCTCTCTTAGTGCTTTGGACTATGCTAAATGGGGATGAATCATTACGCACATATTTTGCACGCAATTCAGGACTGGAAGGTTTGAATTACGGTAGAAGGAAATAAGGTAAAGGTGTATATGCAGCAAGCGTGTTATGCAACAAGTATTTATTACTCACCGATGATGAGTAATGTGTTTAAGGGATTGTTACAAACATACTTTTAATCGAAAGGCTATCGTCCATTATGCGTTGATGAATAGGAAAATACGATAAGTTTTATTTATGATAGCTTAAGAATTTTAAGTATTGATATTTTTTTAATAAAAGTTATTTTCGGCGACCTTATGATTAATACAAGGTGCAACGAGGTGAGTTAAAAAAAATATTTTGCATATTTTCTCGCCGAAAAATCATTTAATTAACCAATGGTTTTTTAAAGACCTTGATATCAAGAGCACTTAAATTCACGCATTAAAATTTACGTAAGATGATGTGATAATATTGTGCGCTGAAACCCGGTCGGTAATAATTTTTTTATAAGCGGAAATATGCTAGTATTTGCCATTAATGTGTACCGATTTCAACATATAAAGATGAAAACTATTCAATTTGTAAGTATTTATATTTGGATCGTAGCCAATTTTCGGTTAGAAGATATTATGCCTATCCACCTTTCAACACTTTCTATGGGCTAATGGTTACCTAATGATTTTAACTTCCAATCGCAAAACGATGCGAACGGGTCGAAATGCGTCGATAGCATGAAATATGGCTAAAAAATATTTGATTTAATCCAGTCTGAAGTGATGCCATGAAAAGAGGGAGGCCTAAGTAAATGGGATCCATGTCCGATTTATTTTGAGCAATTGTTGACGCACGTGATATGCGGAATCCATTTAATGCCACAAACAATTGGTCAATTCATTTATTCATGCAATTTATTGTAAAAACACATATTTCGTGGCTTGTTTAATATTATTATAGTATATTTTAATGTATAGATATAATTAGTTTGATTTTTAATGTATAATTATCTTTAGGTATGTGTGTGTGTAATTTTATATTGTACTCGTATGTAATAATTGGTAAGCAAATTATTTTCATATAGGACAGTTATTTAATTGACTGCAAAAGTTAGATGGTGTTACGCATGAGTTTTCACTGCATTACACTTCTAACTTTCGCAAATCGAACCTGGTCGAAAATGAATGCAATAATAAGTAGCAAATAGCTTGTAAGTCCCCTATTTATCCATCAGGGACCAATGGGTCCTCATTCATCTACTTACCCCGAGATATGACTCTACGTGAAAACTCCTTTTTGACTTAATGTTTCACCAGTCCTGCGATGCACCCGTACCGCCTGCCGAGGATGGTTTGCAATGTTTTCAAATCCTATTGCGAAATGGGGCAGGGTAGACCTTGTGGTTTGGTTGGTATTTGGGTCGCGTGGACTCATATTCTTGATTTTGGAAACGGGTTTAAAGGGTTGGGGTAGGAAAATCCAGAAGGGAGGTGTGAGGGAAAGGTTGGCGTGGAAAGTGAGTTCTGAGGGTCGCGAGATTTTTGATGTTGCGGAAGTAGGAGGGGGACTGTGCTGGGGAGGGGAGGATGGGTTGGATGGACGCTTCATTGTCAAATGGGACGGGAAGGGGGGATGATTCGCGAAATGAATGGGCCGAAAGAGATTAATCGTTTGCGCAAAACAAATATTAAAAAAATATAAGCGAATTCCCTAGGAAAACACAAACACACCCACGCGCATGGACATTAAAATACACACAAACTCACACAATCGAACGCAACATTCGCTCTGGGGTGTTTAAGGTTCTGAAATATGAGCGGCGACTGGAAGTCCTCTAGCCGTCAAATACCGTCCCTCCACTCCCCTGCACTCAATCGCACGCATGCGATTCCAATGCACGTAACATTGGGTTCACTCGTTGGAGCTCTTTTTTTTTGACGCATACAGAGGATTGCGGCATTGTTTTTTTCGCATACTCAACCCTCACCTCCCCTTTTCACTCTCCCCCCTCTTACCCCCTACTTCCCACGCCGGTCGCGTGTGAACATAGGTGTGTATCGCTCGAATAAGAGAGGATATCACCCCACCTCCGGAGCCCCCAACAATCACTAGCACATTAAATCTCCCCTAATTTTTATTTCTCATCATTCCCGAGTTCAGGCCCCGCCGTTTTTCCCGGCGGTTGCTTCGGTGAAGTGGTAGGGAACTAATTAGAAAAAATGGCGGTCTCTAAGGACTTGCTCCCCTTAGCCTCCCTTCTCCCCTCTGCTTATCTTCCCCCATGTCCCAAACAACCACTTTTTCTCCCGTCCGACCAACACCCCAGTCACTGTTGTTCCCGCAGAGTCTCTGCGAAACCATGCGTACGATTTCAATGCATTGAAATTTGATGGCATTTGCGGAGGATTTTGGGTGGGAGGCGGGAGGAATTTTAACTTGGTTTGGCGGGACGATGAGAAGGGGACGCGAGGGATGGGGGTTGAGCCAAGGGCTGTTATTAATTTTTTGTGGCTTTCCCCGCTGCTTTGTCATAATGTCTATCTGGACGTTAGCAATTTATTAATGCTTTTGAAAAAAAAGTAATCGGCCGGATACGGTTTTTGTTATCATGGATCGTTTGAGCGAAAGCATTTTTAAAGAGAAAATGAGCCGTTAATTTATTAATGACAGTTCAATGCTTAAGTTGCCACTCCCTCCCTTAGTTAGGAAATATTATTTTTTGACTTCATAGGATTAAACCAATACTATCAAAGCTTTAAATATAGGCCGTCATTGGTAGTTCATGCCATTAATAATGTGATATTTTATTCTTCGTGTGAGCTAATTATTTTAGAAAAAAATGGTCAAAGTTCCATAGGTGTTTTGGGCCGTGATAAGACCAAGGGTCAAGCTTTATGTATATTTTCTAGCATATTTATTTCGTGAAAATGCTGTAAATGTAGAACTATAAATCAATACACTTTTGATTTTTTACCCCAAATTTTGCCAGAGAAATTTTCTCTATGCATGAGAGAGAATATTTAATTAAAAAATGGGTAAAGTGAAATTTTTAAGAGGCCACTTAAAATTCACATACGTTTATATTAAAGGGTATAAAAGGGTTTGGTAGACATTTTTTTAAGTTTCATTGTAGTATAAAGGGAGGCGACCGACAGCTAAGATCATTTGCGCCTTTAGGGATGGGCAGGAAAGAATGAAGGGTGGAGAGAAACCCGGCGTCGGCAATAGCCAACTCTTAACGAAAGGCGTCAAGGGGTCCGCAGCTTAACGTCCCATCTAACGGACGGCGTACTCACTCAAAGTGCCCTCCACAAAGCACCTCAAGTAGGGATCGAGATACCATTGAAAAATACTCACGCCGCCGGGATTCAAACCCGGGGCCTCTGGACGGGGAGCCAGAGCGATCGCCATCGCACCATCTCGACCCCTCAAAGTTTTATGAATCGTACAACTAGCTACTATGTGACAATATATATGAAAATATTTTTCCCACCTCATAAGTTATCGATTTTTCATTTTTTTCTAAAATTCGTGAACTAATTCTGGTAAAATTTTAGAAATGCTTGTTAACATGTTTTTATATCAATGTTATTTCCTCTTCGTGCGGTATTCTTATAATGATTGTGAATTTTGTGTAAAAACCCTGTGTTTCCGCACTATTAAAGTGTTTAACGTTGTTCTATTATGGTGGAGTCATAAGTCTTGATCATTATGAGCACTAAAGAAAGATTGAAATGTATTACGAAAACTGTTAAACAAGTTTTTCATTATCTGCATATATAACCAAAATATACAAAGTATCAATTGCACTGGTGATTTGATCCATGGCGCTGCAGAGTTTTAAATCCATGGTTATTCGAAGAGTCATTTTCATGCTAAAATAGTTAGGTGCTGACAATGTAGTTAAATTATAGGACGTTTGTTTATTGTGAGCCAATTATAAGGACTCGTATAGTGGCAAAGCTTAAAAAAAGTTCCTTTTAACGTTGTCAGAAGGGTTCAAATACTTTGATCTATTTTGATCATTGATATTATGTGTTCATGCTGTAGTTGTTTGACAAAAAAGATTGGATTAAATTAAAGAGAGCATAACCATACCGGTAAAATATGGCTGAAAACTCGTAGAAAAAACTTTTTATGACTCACGTGAATGACTGGGGCTTCGATTTTCTGGTTTCTTTCATATTAATGTGAGACGCTAATACGAGAAATATTTTATTAGTTCTCAGAGCGACAGCAGTCTATTTGCCTCCAAGCGTACACACTCCGAAACTCTTCTGAAAATACCGGAAGCTCGTACTCGTATAAAATTTTCTGACACTGAAACCATGGCGATGGATTTTCATTGGGATTTTGCAAAAAAAAATAATATTAGCTGACTGTCATTCAAGCCTTCCCGATGATTGACGCCGACGTAACATTCGCATGTGGCTGCTGTTTCGCACAGCAAGTCGAACTGAATAAAAAAAGGAAACACCTTATACAGCGATTTCTTTTTTCCCTTGATCTGGGACCGGAATGGCAACTGCGTCGCGCCCTTGTTTTCCTCCTGGAGGAGGGGAGGGGGAGGGTGATGGTGGGAGGTGAGCGGTGGGAGGCTCGGAGGGAGGAAACTGGCGGGGAAATAAAAAAGAAAATCGGAGGAACCTGACGCGTTACCCGACGTCGTGCTTCCGCTATCGAGTCACAAGGTCGCGGGTGTCCAGCTCCGCCGTGCAAAGGACATCTCGGCGACAACACTGCAGGGAGGGTGGGCACTGCAGACGCCAGGGTGTGGGAGGGGTGAGAAACGAACGCCACATCCAGAGGTGGGAAACTTAAAAAAAAGGAGAGAACACTGAATGCAAAAAAAAATTACAAACACAATAGGAGGAACAAAAATGGCGGGCCCGAGCTTTTTGAGTGGCAATTGTTGGTGATTAAGTGTGGGACAGAGCGTCGTCGTCGCCGTCAGTCGCTCTGGTAAAGGATGTTTAAAAGAGAAGAGGGCGGGATTGTAGATACGGAGGTCACGATTGGGGAGTTCGGGTGGGTGGGGCGAAGGTCGGCGGCGGTGGGTTTTGTGTGGCGTGTGCTTGCTCGAAAACCCACCGTTTACGGGGAAGGGGGATGGGTGGTCTTCCTCCCATTGAGAATAGAAGGTAGGAGACGGGGTAGCCCAAAATGCTCCTGACTGTGAGGGGAGAGTTGATTTGGGTCGGAGAGGAGCAGATAGAGGGGCGAAGGTTTCAAAATGGACCACTCGGGTCAATGAAGTGAACCGAACGTTTTACATTTCGAGTGTTGAATATGTATTTTCCGCGGAATGAGTCACGGGGACAAAAACGAATTGAAAAAAAGGACGCATAAACCGCAGCGCGGATGGCTTTGTAGCGATATTTCAACTTTTCCCCTAACGATGAAAATAAAGGACTCCCTCGAAAGATTTTCTTCGGCGTTATTATTTAAAAATTTTTTTTCATTGCACGGGAATATGGAAATGCTCCGAGAATTAGGGACACGTGATTGAATTGTCTGTTGACGTTTATTTGATTTCGTGTTTAAATGAAAATCCCATGTTTTCCAAGATTTTGCGCTCGCTATGAGTATTTCTTATGCCGCCATCATTTTGGGAACGTGAGATGAATTTTTCTGTTTCTTTCGTGGGAGTGCACGAAAAAATATGCTTAAAATCTCCGCTTTCGGTCTCAAGACTCAATTGAAGAATCATTTCTCGAATTTTTCCTGAATTTTCAAAAAAATATTTACGAAACCTTATGAGTTTACATTTTGTGCCCATGTAGTTATTTTCCACGATAGGCAGTAGGAATCATTTAAAGGCAAATATATTGATCCATCCACGTATAAAGAGGGAAAATTCAAACCGTCACATAGTGATAAAAAGCAGTGAAACATACTAATAGTAATTTCAATGAATGAAATTTGAAAAATTAAATTATTTCCACTAGTTTTATTTAAAAAAAGACTGGTTTGATGAAAAATTCTACGCCTGATGATGCCGAATATTCGAAAAAACAGGTAGTTTAAAATAAAATTCAATGGAACTTATAAAGTTTCATTTTTGAAATTTCATCATGTAATTTCATGAAGTTGAGTGCCATAGAATTCTTCAATAAATAATGTTTATAAATACACATGATATAATATATGAAACAATATGAGGCGTCATTTTGAACAAAAAAATGACTGATGAAATGATGCGGAGTTTTAACAATTGAGTTCGGCTATCTTCAGACGTTTATTACCAACAGTTTTAATGTGTTTTAGGGTAAGAAAATAGTGTTCATACCATGTTAACGTAATGAGTGACATAATAAATGTAGATTAAAAATGTTAAACAGCTTCAATGCGGATGAATATTCATATTTTATTCTCAACTTCTACATTTATTCGTAGAGTTTAATCCGGTCAAGATTTGCTAAAAATTCGTTTTCATTTCAATTGATGAGAATGTTGTTACAAGAAAGATGCACACGATTGGGGTTTTTCATGCCCTCTATTACAATATTAAAGAATATTATGGTTCTATATGCTGAATAATAAGAGGACAAAGTGGGAAGAGTTAGTGAGCTATATGTGGTACAGGAAGAAGAATGAGGTAAGGAAAATCTGGACGAGTGAAAAAATTTGAGGGAAAGATGTTGAAGAGGCAGCAGGATATTAAAAGACATGTGATACCAGGAATAATGTTAACCAAGCGGGGAAGAAAGATAATAGGTATTTTGGATGGGCTAGAAAATACGAGGCGCTGAAGTAGGGAACAATATTGAGGAAAGAGTGCTTCTGCTGAAGAGTTTATAAGAATTTTTCGAAATTTAACCGGTCTCCCAAGAGGGAAAAAAAAGCCTTTCTTTAAGGACAGACTGCTCATGATCATAATGAAGGCTCTATATTGTAGCAGGCTTCTCAGGATTTTTATATGTACTTCCGAGTATGTATTGTAATGATTAGTGTGGCTATCCTACAAAATTGGTAAATTTGGGAATTTTGTTTCTGTTAGAGTAGTATGTGAGTTGAATGGGTGGATTCACTGTTTTAAAATCTGCGATGCAGTGCCATCAAGACTTTCCGTTGCAATGACTTTACATTACATGTTGTCATTCAAGTACGATAGGCTGGTAACAAAAAGGAGAGAAACGAACTTTGTATTGCCTAATGGGGCATAAGATATGATGTTAATATCATGTGAGCATTGGAATTGAATAAATTAACAGAAAATATAAATACTTCCACAAATGGGTACGCATAAAAATTTGTATATTTAATTTAATCCTTTTGATAATTACATTCTTATTTCTATTTTCATACACCACATTCATTCGGGCTTGCGTACAAATTATGGTGAAGCAATTATTTCTATTTCGGTAAAATCGAAGTTTTTGGTTTGAACTAATTTAAGGAAAAAGTAATGATGAACATTTTTTATGCCACGGTATTATTCATCGGCTGCGGTTGGAAAAAATAAAACGTCATAGCTTTGCAATGACCGAAAAACATGCACTTCTTGCGTTCATTTTTATATGCACGGCTCATTTTCGATCATCCATTACCTCATCATATCGTATGATTAACAAAAAGAGTCATTCTTGACATTTTATTGGTAGAAACACTATTATTAACCCGCCAAGGGCGCGTAACTTTCGAAGAGAGCTGTTTATTTGCTCGCATGCATTACGATTTTGCTCTATCTCCTTGAGCAAAGAGAACTTTTTAGAGAGAATTTACGAGCAAGCTAGGGAACTCGTGCAAATCTCTGCCTTGTTGTTTTTGCATGGAATTAGCTCGCAACACTGATTAATAGTTCCCGAAACCTAGTCAACTGTCTCAGAAGTTTATACAATGGTCGCAAAACTTATGACTTCAATGGGTTATTGAGCAAGTAACTTAAAATAGTGAAGAAGCGGGAGGTAGAACACTTTTTTTTATCTGTTCATTAATATGTTTCTTGGAGACTTCCTGCCACGTAACGTCTTGAATCTTATAAAGGGAGGAGATCTCATGCCTAGCTTTACGCAGATTTGTTGACTTGGGCTATCAGGAGAAATGTTGAATTTCGTTGATATTCACAATGTCTGCATAATTACAATTACCCTCCTCCGTTGAGAGAAGTCATAGTTAGGGATCAATTTCGCGCCGCCTGCACCCTGAAGTTTATTTCGCTCGGATTCGCTGATGCAAATTCGTCTGCCATATTAACTGCTATAATTAATTTACGAAATTACTTCCTTACCACACTGACTTGGGGTTGGTAACGGAACTCTGCGAACTATTTTCACAGGAAGAGAACTGCTAACAATAAGATCGAATTATTTGAGGGCTCCTTGGGCCAAAAGGTCTTATCTCATGAATCTGGATGTGCTTGAGCTATCGAATGGTAGAGATGAAGAAGAATGGATGGTGGATAGATAGGTGGTAGGAAGAGGTAGGGTTATATGATTTGAATATTGTATAGAAATCAATGAGGAGTAATCATAGGTTATATACTAGATTGATATTCCCTAGTAGTTAATGTAACAAAAATAAATAAATAGTGAGAGTTACTTGTTCATCACCATTTTAAATCATAATCTTATGATATCTTGCTCATGTGTCATGGCAGATGATAATAGCATTGAGTGAAATCTCGTCTATTTTCGATCGCAATTTAATTAGGTAGTCCGAAAGCTGCTTTTTAAACCTTTCTGACAATTCAGGTCTATGCAGAGAAGTTTTAAGCTAATCCATTTTATTGCAACACATATTGGACATTATTAAACAGAAAACGAGTAATGGGTGACTAGAGATTGATTTCTGAATCTCTCTTGTAAAATAATGGAAGAAAATTTAGTTTTTATTCCTTCTCACTTACATGCAGATATTATTATACGAGGGTCATCCGGAAAGTAGTACCCGTTCGTGAAATAAAGACACAAAAGTAAATATTAACAAACATAAAAAATTTTATTTGAAAGAGGATACTTTAAACTACTTCTCAACATAATCTCCAAGCAAATTAAGGCATTTGTCATAACGTGTGACAAGTTTCTGTATTCCTGCTGCATAGTCCTTCGCCGCCAGCTCATTGAGATACGCGAGGGACCCATCTTGCACAAATTTTTGCATAATGCAGATGGTGTTTAACAATTTCATGAACAATTGTTCGAGAAACATTGGGAAAATGCTCACAGATGTCATCAATTGTGACGCGCCGATCGTTCCTCACGAATTCGTCAACTGAGCTCACCAGTTGGTCTGTAATGACAGACGGTCTCCCCGAACGCTCATCGTCGTGTGTGTTCCCCCTCCCCATGTTGAAGTTGCGACACCACCGCCGAACAGACGACTCGTCCATTACATTGTCTCCATACACCTCCTTTAATTGGCGATGAATATCACATGGGCGAACGTTTCTTGCATTGAGGAATTTAATCACTGCCCTCACTTCACAACTGGCGGCGTTCTCAATTTTTTTAAACATTGTAAACAATCACAGAAACAACACAGGCAATGCTAGCGTCACGCAACTTGGCTCAGAGAAGGCAGACAAGCCACTGAAGCTATCTGACCTCGTCCAGCGGCTACTCGCGTCGTCAGCACTTCATGCGGCACGAACGGGTACTACTTTCCGGATGACCCTCGTAGATGGTATATTCGTCAGGGTTATTTTTACGATAAATCTATTACGTATTATCATGGTTGTCTTGGTAATTTGATCAATCTAAATATCTGTTTTTTACATTACGTTTTATAGTTTTTAAATTTCACATACTTTCTACCTCCCTTCATGTCGTCTAAAATTCTATTATTATTTTCTCTAAGGTGTTTATCCTAAATTTTCCATGTTACAAAGTCATCCCCTGATTTCTCTTTAATCCAATTTATCTGCCTACTTCGAATTGTCCGCAGTTACTTTTTATTTTCCCCAACTATTCTCAACACATTTATATTTTTCTTCAATTTAATTTCCTCCGTCTTTCTCACCACATGTCAATAACTCCCAAAGTACTTTCATCTTCTTTCCTCGTTGATAAGCTTTTGAACTTACCAACTAAACTGGACCACGCCACCTTACCACTGCTCCATGCAAAACTTTTGACTAACACTAGGACTGGCGGGACTTTCTCTTACTTAGAACGGCCTTGGGCCAGATGAGTATTTTTTCACCCGAGTCACTTTTAAAGATGGATTCCATGAAATAATTTTAGAGCCCTAGATAATAATGAAACTAAGATGAAAAAATCAAGGCACACCATTGACGGATTTTGTCGACACCAATGAGGAAATGAACGCTTCTAAAAAGGACAAAAGACATATCATTGTACATAGAAAAAAAAGTTTAGCAATTCTGGTAATATTTTATTTATAAGAGAGGATTCAATATATTATTAAACGCTAGTTTTCTTCATAATCTCAAAAACATTTCCGTATTTGAGTATCCATCAACTGGTAATGAAAGGCGATTATCCTCCAGACAGAAAACTATCCCCAATGAGTTAAAATAGGATTTAAACCTATCCTCATTACTATTCTCCATTTTCTAAGAGAATTACTCAATTTCTTGCAGTGCTGCTATAATTTTTTCCGTCTTTCCCCAGATTTGAGAACAAAAATTATTGAAGTTCTCTCATGGAAGGGACATAATAATTATGTACACAATAAAATTTTCAATGCCATCAATCGGGTAAATAGCAATCGAAATCACCTATCCTATCCACAGGATTTGACGTCAGCTGGTCTTTACTTTAATGACCTCTCACTAGGAATACGGCCGTTTGGGATATAACAATATGAATCAGGGACTAAATATTAAACGACAGAGATTTATTTACGAATTCAAATGCTGTAGTTACATTATAAATGATAAAACTTATAGTTGTATAAAAATAGGACCTTAATTATACTTTATGGGAACTTCAGGTAACCTAAATACTATTTTATTATCAGTAGATGCAGCACGGTGTAGGACTAAATCTGCCTGAAGATATTGGAAATACTTATATTAGATTCATACGTATATATTTATTAAATGGTTTCAGTAGAGGTAACGGTTGGAGAGAACTTAAGCTATAGCCCCGAAATTAGCCATTTTATGGCTGGGTAACTTATTATGAAACGGGTGCCGGAGTTGAAGCTAAAGCACGAGGTTTTATCCCGTAGGTGGAGGTTAGTACGGCAATGAAAAGTAAAGAGGGCGCTATAACACAAGACCAACCAACCACTCCAGGGTTTAAACTTAAAAGGAACACCAATTCGGTTCATTTTGTTATGTGTTTTCAAACACTTTAATGTTCACTGAGAGAGTGCAGTCTTCTTTTATGAGCTGGCTACATTGCCCACAACTTGATATAATCAATGTTCACATCATAAAGGTGCATACCAAAATTTTACTTTTATATTTTCTCGTCATCCATTTTAATCTCAATTCATGCGTGTATGTACGATATAATTCTAAATATTACTTTGATTTTGATGCAATAAGTCAGTAAAAATACGTCAGCATTGTAATCCTTTCTTCAGCATGTTAAAATAAGGCTGATATCTTTCAACCAATTAAAATTCGCGAATTGCGCATTTATTCCATTTTTTGATACTTTGAATGAATTTCGTAGTGTTTTGAGATGAATTAGCGAAATGTTACGCTTATCAAAGCAAAACAGCTTCAAGTTATATTTTATTCAAATTATTTCTAATTTTAAATCACAATCACAAAAATTAAATAGTAGCTTCATTCGGAAGGGTGCTTCCCGTATGAAAATGTTTGCCTATTTAAATGTATTGATGTATTTTACAATTTCTCCAGTATCTTTTTCAACGCCATGGGTAAATACATTACATTTGTCAAAATCCAAGTTCAAACGGACCGATATGTAATCACGTTAAATTATTGATTTTGATTCCCATTCAATACTGAGAAAATTTCAAAACGTTTTGTTGCAATGTGAAGATTGGTGAAGAGCATAATTAATATTGCCGAGTGAGATGTTCCAAATGCTGCTAACAAATTCCTCCCGAGAGATTTTACTGCCGGTATTTCGTCATACTCCGAGAAGCACATCCAAGGTTATTACCGTGTTGTTGTCCACGCCCACTTGAAACGAAAATAACAAAGGCGAAGGCTGCGAGTATGATTCATCACAGTCCCCATCTATCATCATCATGAGTGTTATTTTGTTACCTCCCTCGCTGTAAACCTCTATCTTCTCTCTTAGTTTCGTGGTTTTCTATTCTATCATTTCTATTCTTTGTTTCGACCATTGAATTCAAATTAAAAAAATAAAATTCTTAATAAATATTAAAACTTTAATTATTTGAATAGGTTTTTCTTGATATATTTGTCCCTTGTTCAGGGACATTTTTTAATTCGACCTCAGATTAAATGCCTAATATATATCTTCAACATGATCTACATTTGTGAATAGAATGTATTGTGGAAAATGGAATTTTCTACGGGTTTTGTTCAAAACGAACGTATTATTCTTAACACATTCGTTTTTATCATGAACCACTTGTAAAAATATGGCACGTAGTGGCCAATTTATGTGGATAGAATTAAGGAGAACCTGCTGCTTAAGTAATAATCTCGACTTTTAAAGTTGAAAAATAAGAATGAATGCAATTCCGTTTGTTAAATTAAACCTTAATGATGAAAAATTATAACTTTAAATGATCCCACTTTGAGTGTACGCAAATTTAAGTTTAGATAACAATTTACTGTCAGTCCTAAGTCATTTTTCACTAGTTATGGCAGCAGTCTTTTCAAAGTGTAATATTGCTGTTGAATATGAGAAGGTAATTAGAGTTTTTAAGACGAAGTAAGTGTAAACCTCACTGGTATAATTAATGGGAATTCTATGCAAGAACATTTCTTTTTACTCCAGTATACAGGATATTTTTAAGGGGATTCAATTATTGCAGTTGAAAATAACAAGGGGGTAGCAGAAATTTTTCCCCAGGATATCATTCCAGATGTCATCCAACTGTGCACAGAGTTTTAGAGAAATATTTTGTTATTAAATACGTTTTCCTACATAAATATCAAATAATTGCGTCGATAAGAACTTATGAGCAATTAATACTCGCTGTTAATTTATGTGTTAATAGGGACACCACAAACATGGAGACAGTAATACCCTTACCATACAGTACATTTTTGGATTCGATCCTTAAATGAAATAGGGGCAAGAAATTCTCGTCTTCGTTGGAATAAGGTTTCTTGACTATTGCAAATGTACTGACTTAGTTCTCAAGAGCGAATTCGTGAATTTTTTACCAACGTTACAACCTTTGTTTATGTCACGCCACTTTCAATGCATGGAAATTTCATTTTATCGGGCTTTAATGGCAACCGAAAATCTCCGCATCTGTTAAAAAGTGTTCAAAACATCCTAAATTTAACTTCATTGATCGAGACGAGGCACTCCGTATGAAGGAAAGCAACCCAAATGAACACATAAAAGGTGCAAGATGAGGGCCACCGACGTTATTCCCGGAGAGACTTCGCCTGAAAGACCTGTTTTCTATTCACTCAAATTATCCAGTCCCTTTGGTCGTTAGTCGTTTCCGACTTTTTACCGTAGAAAAACAAGGGTGTCTGTCTGGCGTAATCAAGAGTAAAACTCCAAAGCTGCGTTTTGAAATTTAAGCTTGAGGCTCATTTCTCTCATTTTTCCGATTCGAATGCTGTTCTCTATGAACTCGTGGAATCTAAAGGCACCTTAGTGCCACTGGGATGCATAAAGATTCAAAACTCTCACATATAAAAGTAATGTTTAACATTCTTAATCATTCTTTCCCTCTTGGTCTAAGGGGCTATATAAATAATTATTATTATAATTGGGGCACTATGTATAATTATTCCATTAATTTTTACACCTGACCTATAGGAAATATTTTCTCATATTATTCCTGCGTGATTATAAATACAAGTTAAATTAAGACTAATTAATATGTCATTTCGATCAATCCCGTCTCGTAGTTCAAATTCAGGCACGTTCCGTAATACTTTAAAAATCGTATTCAATTGCATATTTGCCATAACAATGGAGAAATCAAACTGTCGCTTTTTCAAACTACCGCACAATCAAATATGCTCGGGAATTAAACCCAAATTCATTATAAAAATTATTTTATAACTGGATTAATTGATTAACTGGTAGTGTTACACGAAAATATAGTTATTGAAATTATAGTTATAAATTATTTTAGAAATTTTACATTCATACAGGATAATCACGAAGATTTACGACCGCGGCTTTCATATCATTAAATCGAATGAGGAAAGTCAGCCGTAACTGGACCCATGGATATGTTCTTGTCTAATGGCGATAAAATTGCAAATGCAAAGTTAGAGGTTTCCGTGAAATAAAAAACACAAAATTAAGACTTGTAATGAGGTTACTTAAACTAGAAAATTTGGTATCCACATAGTGTTCTTTGCGAAGTTAAGCCTAAATGGTAGGGATTTTATTTTTGCAAGTACTTCTACCATCTTACGGTAGATTTTTTATGAAATCTACATCACTTATAAAACTCTAAATATTGAAGAAAAATATCTTTATTCCTATAAAATTTAAAATAATCGATTATCTAGTTCTGCGTACTTACTGCATCCTTAATTCCATACAAAATAGTTGTTCTTGTTCTCTCTGTACCTTGCTTTCCCAGCATTCTACTAGTGAGGGTATAAAAGGAAAGGTATTAGGCAGAGGAGCTTTAATATTTTATGTATTTATGCATAGAGTTGATGGCAGGGACGTCAAGAATGAATATTAAGAGAAAATATTAACATATTTGGTATTGGGCGTAGTTTTGTACGGCACAGAAACTTGGTCGTTGAAAAAAGGTGATAAGCGTAGATTGGAGTCTTTTAAGATGTAGATGTGGAGAAGGATGGAAAAGGTAAAATTGACGGGAAGGGAAATAAACCCAGAAATCCTAGGGAACGTGGGGGGGGGGTTGAAATGGGGATAAATCCAAATGAGGCAATAAAAGTGGATCGTCTTTATTTTGGGGCGAGATTAAGACTATGGAGTCTCTCATACCACCTAACCCCTGATAGGTAAGCGAGTAAGGGGGAAAAAGAAAAGGTAAGTTAAATAGGATGAAGGGAAGGATAGAGTATGCGGGGTTGAATATTTGTTTATTTTAGCGTAGAGTGTCATGTTAGGCGATGCTAAGAAATACAACGGCAGTTATTCTATGTAAAACCTAACTTGTGCCGTAGACTTTCATAATGATAAAAAAAATAATAATAGTATCTGTTCAGCAAAAGGATCAATGATTGTACAAAATGTGTGGAGGATTTACAACCTTGCAACGCATATTCAAATGGCCAACTTTCATTTGTAACATTATTACTTATTTGAAGACTTTTGAACACTGTGAATACGACAAAGATGTGGATAGCATTATCTTACAACGCTATCGTTTCGCTATAAGATTTCTCAGGCGTTCTCTATATTTTTTATTTGTCACTGTAGAATGAAATCTGTGTATTGCATTTTTATTTTCTTACTCATGAGTTTACCTGCAGAGAATTTAAAAAAAATAAAAAGTAATCGTTATCAGGGGTAAAAAAGGATATTAATAGCAATTTTCGTCCCGAAGTAGGACTTGCAGTATGTTAGAAAGAGAGGTGAATACAAAATGAAACGTACGGAATTGGAGGGAACTATCGATTAGGAGATATTTAATGAAGTGTGTGGTAAAAAATAATATGCTGCGTAGCGTTGTATGCATCATATCCTTGATATTTGAAGATTGGAAATTGAATTTTTTCTGTTTTATCGGCATGAAGGAGAATGGAAAGAATATTAATTTATAAAACAATAAAAGAGATGAATAAATATAAGATAGGGTGGCTGAACTAAGGAAGTTTCCGGGAAAATTAGGTGAAGACAAATATGAACGAAGAATATCATTCGTCAAGGAGTCACTTGGTGGCATTGTATTAAACTATTTGAAATACAGATATTTTCATTAGACGCTCATTTGAAATCAGGACCGGGTTTGATGAATGGTTATTAACACTTAGTTATAATTTTAAAGAGCAGCTAACCCTGCGTAAGTACCGTAATTAACCCATAAGTTAATATGAAAGACAGAGCTCGATGAAGAAAGATTCAACTCGTGCTGAGTCACAAGTCGTGTGTAATTCACACACCATGGTACGGGGTCTAGTTCACTTCCTTGAGCCAATGTCGTTTTTCCAGGAACATCTGGTCACTCAAAAAATCACACACCTCGACTAATGCTGAGTATTTGATCCGCATTTGAACCCAGTAAATAAAAAAATTTTCCACCCACAGAGCTACCAAATCCATAATCAAATGGATGCAAAAAATATCTAAAAACCCACAGAAACGTGTTATGAAAATATGCCAAGCTAAAAAAAACAAGCTTAGGTTTCAGTAAGGAATATTGTGAAATAAACCATGATGAATGGCTTTTAGACAGAGATTTTGTCAGATAAGTAGGGAATAAGGGGGACCAAAGTTGAAAATTATAAAGGAGATGAAATTATGATGAGATCATGAACCCAATCGTCAAGGGAAAAAGTTTTTTGAATTGGTTTTATAGATTTCCTATTTCAGCACACTATATTTACCGGGGTTATCCGAAAACTAACGTAATTTCTCCACATGATGGACATGTATACAATTAATTTCATATAATGTTGAACATACATTCTAATTTTTCCATATAGTGGAGATATATACAAATTCATATAATGTTAAACACGCGCCCCAATTTTTCTAAGCGCGAACGCTCGCTCCTGGATGAGTTGAGCATAAATCAAACGCAGGCTAATATGACCTCCCCGACACTTCACTCTCCCTCCCTTCGTCACTCCCCACATACCACATCCCGCCGCCACACGTGTTGCAATTGCGGACTTGCCAGGTCGATGGCGGACGACCGCCCGCCTCAGCGGGGTGACCAGTACCCGACCCCTTCGGCGACCCGCAACCCCCCACCCATTACCCCTCCACCCGACCCGTTACCTACCGGAACGTCCCGTAACCTCGGCACGTGAATTTCTTCCACGCCCCACCGGAGCCTTTCCCCGCACTACCCGCCCAGCGGCCGACACTCGAATCCTAGAGGCCACCCCACTCTGATTCGCGCCTCAACTCTCTCCTGCCGTTCCCCTTTCGGCACCCCCCTCGACGCCCGTCACCCCACCGCGAAGCCCACGTCCCTCGTTCCTGCGGGCGCCCCTGTTTCGAACGCGCGGGGATAAACGGACGGGTGGTTGGCGATGTCCAGCAGGAGAACGGGGTTAGGTGAGGGGTGCGGCACCTACACTCTGAGGTGGGAGAATATTCGAGAGGTGGTCGTGCGGCCGCTTCGGTCCGTTGGAATGCTGCACCTCGCCTTCCATCTGACACGTCGTCGGCATACCTGCCCTCCTTTCCTCCGATGTTGACCCACACCCACTAAGTTTTGGACTCCGCTCCTTGCTGTACAGCAGTCCAAATCCCAGTGGTCCCTTTTGCTCCCCACTCGCAATCTTAGGAATGGGCAGCAAATACCGGTAGTTGACAATACCTTTCCATTACTATTAACCGCACTCTGCAAGCCAGGATATGCTTTGCCTGGTCGCAAGGATTAAGCACTGCTAAAATTCTGAACTTCACCTTACACGACGCTGAAATATCCGGCATTGAAATTAACCGTTTTAAACTCATATGTCCGGTCTTTCTTTAATCTGTTCACTACATCGAATATTTTCCTCTCTCTACCGAGTTTGACCAAGATTCTCCCCTCTATTACAATCATTAACATCCATCACTGTTCAATATTTCCTTTAAAACGTTTCCTGCCTCCTTTGAATACTTCCAGTAAACTTCTCTCTTCCTGTGTCATCTCTATCGCCATAATTTGTTATCATTTCTGTCCATTTTATTGTTTCTATTCTCTTGTACACCCATATCTAAAAATTCCGCCATTTTTTTCTTACTTAAAGGAACAAGTTTTTGATTCATGCAAAATATGCTTATTATACAAGTTAACGCTAACATTTCCCTTACTAGAATTTTCCTCTTTAACTCTTATTTAAGGAATTTGCCATGGAATCCTTCCTCTTTGTAAATCCTTAGTTACTGAAGAAAATTCTTCTTTCTGTTTCGTATTACTTAGCCCGACTTCGACTTAAACATTTCTAAGATGGTAACTAGTACCATTGTTATTTTATATTTTCCAAAGGACAGGCTTTAAAATCGATGCTGCAGAAGAATACGGAGATCACTTACATTTACAAAGCACGAAAATTAGCTGTTGTTTACAGACTGATGTTAACCTGTGTAAAAAGAAAATTATATTTAAACTTATACTATCCGAAGTATTAGCCGGAGAATTATTATTTATTAAATGGACGTATCAGACAAATTTTAGTACTAGAAACCTGGAGGAATTAAGGGTTATCATAGCACAGCAAACAACGTTTTAAGCTTGTATAAATCCAGTTTTCACCATAGAATACATACGCATTGCTTTATTTTTTGCTGAATAATTCTATTGTACTCCTTTTATCAGACGACGAATGTCCATAATTATAACAATTGTATCTTTAAAGTACAAAAATTATGACATACATACAATTTTTCGATTGTATTTCATCCCATCGTTCTTTTGAACCAAATATTAATGTCAGCATATATCTCAGCCATTTTTTAGAAAATGTATGCAAATATTAATCATGCGCAAACGAAATGCCAATATATTATTTCAGCTTTAGTGACTAGCCATTAGTGCTGATGATAATAAATTATTAGTCGTATTTTGTCGTTTAAAGGAGATTTATAATCGCCTCAAGGACTGCTGCTAGTGCTGAACTAATAAGCTTCGCTGAGCACGTCAAGGACTCGTCTAGATTCGTAGATTTAGATGAACTATTGTTTACTCCTCATACTCACTTCTTACTGTATTCACCTATCTTCCTCGTCCGACGTAACTAATCTTCTCTTCCCCTGCCATTCGCGGAACAGATACTCTAGTACCGCGCCAGTACTGTTGTTGATCTTAAGCACTTGTCAGAAAATTCCTGGTACTTTGAAGGAGGTACTTGCAACCCTAAAGACGCACCCACTCCTTTTCTCATCAAACTCGCGCTTCACTTCGCCAACCCTCGAAGGAGCGATAATGGACGTGACCCCGAGTAGAAGAACCCCCGCCTCCCCGCCGTCGCGGTGGCACGGTCGCCGCCCTCGGAGCCTTCAATCTTGGGGGAATTCCGAGCCGAAAGGGGACGCGTCGTAAGAGTTGGCGTCGGCGGGAGGCGAGGCGTGGCGTGCCGTGGCGTGGCGGGTAAGCGCTTCTGTCCATTCGCGCTGACCCCTTTCCCTCGACCGCCTCGCGCAGGGTGCCTCGGATGGTTTGGCTCTCTCTCTCCGTCGTAATTCTGAGATCGGATTCGGGGAAGAGCGGCCCATTGTGCCGAGTGCATTCTCCGTAGATGAAATGGCGCAGGGGTCAAGGGGGAGGAAGGGAGGGAGACGGAGGAGAGAGATAGAGACAGTTGTCTCTTCACTGCGGAATTTTCGGTCGGCAGGAACTTACTTATGCGAGGGCATTCGAGTTTGAGGAAGGGATTTGGGACGCCCCGTATATCAGTTGACCGTTCTCATTGTCGGTCAACTCTGATTTATATACACACTTCCCCACCGCAGATGAAATACGCTCTGTCTGCCAATAAACGAACGGAAACCTTCACGTAAATTTACACCGTGCGCGAACAACATATCCAACGAGACATAATGAGAAAACCGGAAGTGATGAATTTTAATTCTTTTATGAAACACAGATTTGGAAATTAATGCGTTTTTGAGCGTGAACAAAAAACCGGTGGGTTGAAATGCAATAAATAAATTAGATTTAATGATAAATTAAATTCTACGCTTATTTCAGTTTAAGGCTTCTATACACGAATCATGTTTGATGACAACGAGAAGAAAAAATATAATGCGGTCAATATTTATCCGCATTAGAGAAGCAATCGTCGGTGATAATATTTAAATTATGTATAAATATACGTAAGTTATCAAAAGACGGGGTAACTTAATATAAAAACTCGAACGGTATATATAAAAGGGATCACAAAGGATACCTTGGTTTTATCTATTTGTGTATTTATCTGTTTACATCTATTTATCTATTTGTGAAACATAATGCTCTTAAAGAAGACTCAATAATTATGTAGACCAAATTACAAGTAATTTTCGCAAAAAGCATGCTTTTAAATAAATGTGTCATGTTAAGAGCAGTACTTTTTGATTACAAGGCTAATATAGGTGAAGTCATTACTAATAATTAATTAATTTATTTTTAACTTACCCGAAATAATCATTTTTAATTGTGCTCAAAACTACATACATTCATGTTTTATGTTGTATTTTGAATTAGATATCACAATTTTCACTCCTTTTTCACAAGTTCTTCAATAAAAAAAATGAGCTCATTGCTTAGGTTATTAAAACTTCATTCTAATTTAAAACATAAAATTACAAAAAACCGTCAGTAGGCATATTTTAATGACGTATACATAACTGTCACATGCATAACTGTCGTATGCATATTCATATCGTTTACATGGTAAATATGTATTATTAGTTAATTTCTTGTAGGTAAAATTGAAATTTATGTAATGTACTGAATTAATTTTGAAACTAGGTGCAGGTTTGCGACTCTCACCATAATTAGAGTAAGCCGTCGGTACTACAATTCAACTCTATGTAACTATCCCAAGAAACTCCAAGACCTAGGATAACAGTTATAGACTATAGAGAGTTATTCTGCCGTAAAGTGCTGTAATGAACTTGCTTGAAGTTCACTGTAATTTAGGTAGGCGTCTTAAAAGTGGCGATTTAATGATTTGGTATAAAACTGTCCACTGCATTCATACACTTCGTTTCTGAGATATGTTTTGCTCTTTCATTATTAGGGTGAAATATACTTCAAAGTTTGCAAAATAATTTTCATTTATTTCTTTTCTGCCACGGAACTATGTTATTTAAGGATCTTATTTCCCAGAAATTATCGTCCGTGGCATGTTTTGATTAATAGCTTATGATTAAATCAAACATGATATGAAAAAAGTTCGTAATTTCAAATCAGCAGGCAGAATAGGACCCTAATTTAAATTCTTTACTTTTACATAAATTGATCTCATTAAATTCATCTAAAGTTTCAATTGCCTATTCTGGTTTCAATTTTTTTGGTTATAGCATAAAACCGTCTGTTTATTCTCGCTTTGGTTTTATTGAAGTATTTGTATTTTTCGTAATTCCGTGCACTCGAAGTTCGGCTTTAATGTGTGGATAAAATTAATATAATCATGTTTCGCTGGATGAAACTTCTCTTTGAACAAGTTGTCCTTCTGTTACCATATGGGTTTGCTGCTACCTGGTATGGTCTTATTCTAAGGATGAAAAATAAACTCCTTTAGTCTTAAATAATATGCATTGATATAATGTAAAATAACAACTATTCATATATTAATCACGTTCTATTTTGTTCATTTTCCCTATTTATTTTCTTTTTGGTCACACTACACAAGCCTAACTAAATATAGTGACTTGAGGGCGAATTAAAAGTTACGGAGTGGATTTTTTTCCTAAATTGATTAAATTAAGTATTAGTCTTATAAAATGCAAATGTTTTCATTGTGTGAAGCTCCAGTGACGACTGATTTCACGAAGGAAACGACGAACGATATCTCAGAAGTGTCCCTCAAGTAGGCCATTGCTTGGTAAAAGGTAGCTTAAAATAAAAAAAAATCCGCCACCGTGGCAAGTCAGAGATTTTTCCGAACTCGTTTTCATCAAGTGCTCAACGTTCATTTCACTTTTTCCAATGCTCCACTAGAATTTTTTCTCTTTCGAGGAGCGAACCTTTTCAGATAAGGGAGGCGTATGCACGTGATGAAATGGGGGTTGGATTTTATTTTTTTCCCCAAAAACCTATTGAGAACAATGAGAAATTTGTTCGTAATCATCGTAGGGTGGGATTTATTCTCTCTTCTCTGGTGATTCCCCACTCCCGTCCCTCTCCCTCCACCCTCCTCCTTTTCCTCCTTCCTCGCCTCCTCCTTCTCTCCCCCTCTTTCCTCTATGTTCCTCCTTCCCCTCTCTCCTTTCCCACGAACGTTGGTTTCATCATTCGATTGAGTTTTGGGTTGCGCTGAGCTGGTGAGAGGAGCAAATTGAATTCCACTCGGGCGCCTATCTCGCCGTTAACTATGTGTATGCATGTCTTTCTCCATCGCGCTCACACGTACACACACACACGCACGCACTTTCCCGCACCCACACCCTTTTGGTGCCTATCCTTACTCCGAGGAGCATCTCCCTTCCTCACTCCCTCTCCTCGTACCCCGAAGCCCTAACGGCGGGATCGCGTGCGTGGGTTACGATTTCACAACGAGAAATTTCATGTACCCACAAGCGTCGGTAGAATTGGGAGGCCTCGACGCAAGCCGCAAGTTCGGAGTCTGTAGGGACAAAAACAATCAGAACTCAGCGGAAGAATTTTCGTTTGCATTCGCTTTGTTTGTACCCGTGGATGAAGAACTTTATTTGAAATATTTCCTTTCGGTTTTTCTTTTATTCTTGAATTGAGTTTTCGGTCTTATTCCGTCGCAAGCAAGCACAAGCATCATTTTTGTCACTATACAATTTTAGAGTGTTTAAAGCAATTACTATATCTCCTCCTTGATGTAATGTATGTAAATTTTTTATGCTCTGTGATAGATTGTTTTCGCAAAGTACGGCCAAAGCGCATGCGCATAATCCCGCCTTTACTCATACAACCCTTTCGACCTCCCCATCGCTCCAACCGTAACTGTTTGCAAGGTTATGCCGATGTTCCTCTCCCGATGACCGAGATGAAAGATACACTCGCGTGTACACTGGGACAGCAGGGTACAAGGCCACAGGCCCACGCAAAAGCAGTAGAGGAGACGTTTCCAACGGGAGAGAAGGGGAGCGTAGGGCTCATCGTGGTGATTGGGCAAAAGACGGATGTGTGGGGACCGCGCTGTGGGAATAACGGGACCACTCATCGATTGAGGGGGAAAAAGAGGTTTTTGCGGAGGGTGGGTTGGCTGAAAAAGGGGGTAGAAGTGAAATTCAAAACGTGAGTTGGCATGGAAGCGGTCCGATGCCCCGGAACCGACCAACACGACGGCGAACGGTGGACGAGACCCCCTTGCGGGTCGCCATTAGCGCTGTGGCGGACAGTTGGAAAACGGTCAACGGAAGGTGAGAAGATTTATTGAATTTCCGATTTGAGTCGTGAGCTCATGGAAGAAATTGTGGCTGGGGTGTCTGGATCAGTTTTGTGAGGCGATTTTAACGGTGATGGTAGATTTAAGCCAACTGATCGAAACTCATTTTTGATGTAAAAGTATTTACGAGGGTCATCCGGAAAGTAGTACCCGTTCGTGAAATAAAGACACAAAAGTAAATATTAACAAACATAAAAAATTTTATTTGAAAGAGGATACTTTAAACTACTTCTCAACATAATCTCCAAGCAAATTAAGGCATTTGTCATAACGTGTGACAAGTTTCTGTATTCCTGCTGCATAGTCCTTCGCCGCCAGCTCATTGAGATACGCGAGGGACCCATCTTGCACAAATTTTTGCATAATGCAGATGGTGTTTAACAATTTCATGAACAATTGTTCGAGAAACATTGGGAAAATGCTCACAGATGTCATCAATTGTGACGCGCCGATCGTTCCTCACGAATTCGTCAACTGAGCTCACCAGTTGGTCTGTAATGACAGACGGTCTCCCCGAACGCTCATCGTCGTGTGTGTTCCCCCTCCCCATGTTGAAGTTGCGACACCACCGCCGAACAGACGACTCGTCCATTACATTGTCTCCATACACCTCCTTTAATTGGCGATGAATATCACATGGGCGAACGTTTCTTGCATTGAGGAATTTAATCACTGCCCTCACTTCACAACTGGCGGCGTTCTCAATTTTTTTAAACATTGTAAACAATCACAGAAACAACACAGGCAATGCTAGCGTCACGCAACTTGGCTCAGAGAAGGCAGACAAGCCACTGAAGCTATCTGACCTCGTCCAGCGGCTACTCGCGTCGTCAGCACTTCATGCGGCACGAACGGGTACTACTTTCCGGATGACCCTCGTAGGTATTTCGGTTTTAGGACTCGTTGGTTTTGTTTTAATAATTAATATAGCGTGAAATCCATCTCACTGGTATAGTGGGAGTAGAAAAATTTAGGTGAGAAGGCTATTTCAATTGATGTAATTTCCTTTAAACTCCCTTTCCATAAGTCAAATGAAGAAATTAAATATGGAAATTAATCTTCCAATAATTATAATATAGTTAGATATTATGCGTATTTTTCATATTTCGTACTACTCCTTTAGGACGCAGTATATTGAAATGAAATAAATAGGTTATGATGGAGCTAACAGAAACAAGTGAAACCACGTATTGCTCTAGCTCGGCTTCTTATATTTTTTTATAGAGGAAGTGAAAAACAAAAATTCACAATTTTTACATGTCAAGTCCATTGATGACCGCCGTTGACGTGGGACGCATGTAAATATTGTATTGAATAACCAACTATTGGGATATTAAAAAAACAACATGGTTAAGTTTCAATTTAATATCGCACTTAAATTGTATAGATTTTTAAAATGATATGCATCAATATATTAAATGCACATACCTCTCTAAATTATCTGAAACTGATTTTTCGATATTTCATTTTTATGAATACATACAGTAATGAAAATCATGCGTTTTTATTTAGATTAATTCTTAAATATATCATACTTTTTTCTCGTTCTGCAAAAGAGAGTTTTAAGAGAAATCATGCATGCAACTAACAAAGAGTTCAGAAATAGTACTATTTATTTAATGTATCACCTTAGGAAGGGAATTTTACCGAGGGAAACAGAAGCCCAAAGCTAAATCAAATAAAAGGCACGAATTTTAGATTTATTGGGTAAATAGACAGCTTAGGCCATTTAACATTATTCCACATTTATAATTTTGACAAAATATTGATTCTATTTGAAAATTTGATGGAAAAAATCAGGAAAAAACATTTTTAGGCCACAAAATATTCCGTCCCTAATAAATGTAAACATCACCGTTATTAATTTCAAAATTATAAGTAAACTTACATTATGCGGATATGTTTACATGTTAATCCAACGGTGAATCAAATTCATCGGTCCGGTGCGGATATGTTTACATGTTAATCCATCGGTGAATCAAATTGTACAAAAACCTCCCAGCTCTTATTTCTTGATGATTTTCCAAGTACTACCCATTTGCAAGTTTACTTAATTATTATCAGTATTTCAATCTTAGGATTGGTTTACTGCAGCCATCCATTCTACTCTTAAATGCCAATACCCTCAATCCTTGATATCTTCTCAGTTTTATGTCCTTCTTAATATGTCCTATGTACATGTCTCTTGATCTTCCATGTGGATCTTCCCTTCTATTTTTCCTTATATAATATTGCTAATCATTCCATTTTGTCTCAATATGTGCCTAATCCATCTATTTCCTCTTTGCCGTAGAGTTCTTCATATGGTCCTATTCTTTCCTGCTCTTCTCGTTCGTTTCTTTGTCTGTCCATTCAATCTTCAGTATTCTCCTCCAGCACCATGTTTCTATTCTTCGCTGGTCCAATTTTTAAATGTTCCTGGTCTCGGGCCCATAAAGGGCCATGCTCCACATGAATGTCTTAACGAATTGTTTCCTTATTTCCAACTTTAGGTTCTTTGAACATGGTAATTGCCTCTTCTTCATGATTACGTTCTCAGCTTGAGCTAATCTTCGCTTGATGTCGATCGAACTTCTTCCATCATGTTATGCTGCTGCCCACTTAGATGAAGGATTCCACTTGCTCTAGTTTGACCCCTCGCATTGTGATATCTGTATTCAGCTTCTCACTTCCGCACACAAGGATTTTAGTTTTCTTCTTGTTGATGTCCATTTTATATTCCCCCAGTACTTGATCCATAGCACTTGGAGCTGCTTGTAGGTCCTCTCGCGTTCTCACCACTACTGCGATGTCATCCGCAAACCGGAGCATGTTGATTGCTTCTCCATTTACTTTGACTCCTTTGATCCCAATTCTTGTGTTTCTTTCATTGCCTCTTCGAGATATACGTTGAATATTGCTGGCGGGAGGTTGCATCCTTGTCTTACTCCTTTGTTTATTTTGGCTTTTATTTTTATTGCATTTTTCGTTTGCATTGTTGTAACTGGATTCTTGTAAAGGTAATGGATTATTCTGCTGTCGTTTTAGTCCAATCCAAGCGCTTCTAGTATCTTGAACATCTTGCTCCATTCGACTTTGTCGAAGGCCTTCTCCAAGTCCACGAATGCCACATATAATGGCTTATGTACGTGCCTCGGGTGTTTGATTAACATCATAGCTTTTTAAATATTTCAGAATTCAAAGTTGGGGTTGATACTTTAACAATTATTGTGTCAAAGTTAAATTCAAAATATCATGCTTACACCACACATTACGTATTTGAAACGCTATTCAAACTATTATCTGTCAAACAGTATTTACCTAAGTTATATTATTATATTGGCTGTGCGAAAACATTGCATTCCTCGAAGCTAACTTTTAACAGTTACTGAAATACTTTTTGTTGCATTCATTTTTCATGCCAATTTTGTAACATTATGATCTTAACTAGTCCAAAGGACGAATAATACAGGAAGGAAATTGAAATAACCTTATAATGTACTTCCGGAAAATTTATTACTTCCGTATCGAAATCTGGTAGACCACGTGCTGATCCCGGACTCCGGACATTTTAAACTGATTTCCGGTCCATCCGGATGGAATCCAGTGGGACGAGGCCGGTTATAAAATCCGCGCCTCCCTCCCTCCCCCCTCCCCCAAGCCCCGTGCTCGGAAAGGATGGATAGAGTAGGGGTGGGTGTAGTGTTGTTGCGAGAGGGGGCGCGATGGGGCAAAGGGGTGTGAGGCCGGATGAGCGGGAGGGGATGGATGGGGAGGGAGGCCGAGGAGGACGAGAGGTGGCGGTAGGTGGTGAGGACAGATTAAGCCGTAAAACAGCCACAACAGGTGACGACAACAGCGCGCAGACACCGCTGGGGAGTGAAGGGAGGTGGGGCTTCAAGGGAAGGGTGTGAGAGAGGCCAGGGACAATGGGGGAGGTAGCTAGAAGGACTGAGCGAGGGGGGTGAGAGGGGCTGGTTAACCCTAGTGGAGTGATGGCTGTGTCTGCGTTTCCCCTTGGTACGGGGAGGAGGGACATCATAGGGGCCGATTAAGTCAGTTCGAGGAACTCTTGGTGAAGGCTTTGGGGTGGGCGGGGGGGATGTAATGGGGCGGGACCTGGCAGGGTGAGGAGGGATGAAGGTGAAGACAAAGGGGGTGGGTGGGATTTTAGAGCCTGGGGAAGGAGAGAGTGGCTATTAAAATTTGACGGTTGCTATGGAAACAATGCCGCCATGTCTCTGGAGTCAGGTTTGCCTGTTACCTCACCCCACCGGTGGCTTGCCCAGATATCCTTCTTCTCCCCCGCTCACCCCATCCCACACGCTCACTCATTCGGCATGCCGGCCGCTGCGCCCCCTCCACCGCCACTGACACAAACCATCCCCACTCCCCCATAAAACCCCCTCCCCTTCAACCATTCCGACCCGAATTCCCCCTCGACTCTCCTTTGTCTACGGTGGCGTTAACCGTTCGCCCTCACCACCGCCGCCTCACACCATAACGACCGGCGTTTTGTATCCACTCCCAGAATCCCTTCTTGTCCACTCACTCTCTCACATCCCCTCCTCTTTGAACCATCCGCCTTGTTTTACTCCACCTCAACAAACTCTCCTCCCCACGCCCTCCTCATTTTCTTTCCTCCCACCTCTATTGGCAAACTGTAATAGGGAAAATTTTAGGGTATCTCTTCGGTTTCTGGTAAAACTGTTTGTCCATATGTATTACATCACATTCCCCAGTATTTCGTCTCTCCGCTATCCCTTTCTCTCTCTTTCTCTCTCACCATCAACTCTCTCTCCCCCACACCTACCTTCTATTGTCTGACAACTAAACTGTATTACCGTGTTGACCAAAGTTGTAAGATCCCCATTGAGATTTGCCTAGCTCGGATGTTCGATTCAGATTGAAACTGGCTCGTTGGAGCATGGAATTGAACGTGATATTTTTTTGCGTTATAATTTTTAAATATCTGTCTCGAATGAATATATTGTTCGACATGTCAAAAAGCAGATTGAATTGCTTTTTTTAATTCAATTAAAATAAATCTTCAGAGAAAAGTTATAATATCAAGAATCATAATTCGTTTTTAATCCAAAAATACACTATATTTAGATAAATATAACTTTTATGTGGAAGTGTGGGAAATATTTCCCTGTCAAGTTTCGACTTTTAATTATTCCTTTTTCTCAAATTACATTACTTCTAATTTAAGTGACTGATTAGGCTTTCGTTTTATATGTCATCTTAGTTTTCCGAAGATTTTTCTAGAGGACCTTTGACAAATAATGCACATAAATGAGCTAACGTCTTTTATCCTGTTTGCATGTCTAATCCTTCTTTTTTTATCTACTGATTATGCTGGAGTGGAATGGAATGGGGATGAATTAAAAAAAGTGTGGTAAATGTGCTTAGTTAACAATCGTGAGTGAAGGGTGTCGGTGTGATTCAAAACGCCAAACGCAGGCCTGATCGAGAGTTATGACTTTGATCGTAGAGTCAGTAGGTGGGAAAGACACAATTATGCAAACTTTTTAACAAGTATTAAGTCACACGTAATGCAAGGAAGTGTGTTTTGGGACGAGGACCTTTTTTCTTCCCTTTAACCTCTTTTAACTGCCCAACTAAATCCTTCCCTCTTTAGCCCCTCCGTCCACTCTCACGCCATTTGTGTGGAAGGGCCACCTCCTCAGTCCTCTCCTTAATTTCACTGAAGAAGGTGGCCGTACCATCGAAAATTATGGTTCTTTTTTTTTCTATTTTGACTCAATTGACGATTTTCTATTTTAGCCTCAATGGTTTTTGTTTCATTTTGTTTGTCACGTCCGTGCCATCTAACTGAGAAAATGTCGTGCTATCGCCACTGTTTTTCTCGTTTCCTAATCTTCCTCTATCTCTACGCCTATTCAAAACCTGACCTTGCTGACAAACTCTTTTCCGCCTACCGCCTTCTCAGTCTTCATTGCCCAGTGTTTCTCCACGGCGCACTCTTTAGCCAAGCGGATGCCCGCAAAATGCTAACCAAAAGAAAAATCGTCCCGAAGTAACTTTCGATATAGAAATCTCAAAAACCCCTTGAACCTCCTTGACCTCTAGTGTAAAATCGCTTCTTAGCCTAGTTCTTTAATTTTCACCAATCACCAAAATCAGCCATTTCACATTCTTACCGATACCCTTAACTTCTGTCGCAACTTAGTTTGGAAGGGGTGTAGGAATACGCCCTATGCGCGTTTTCCTACACCCCTTCCGCAAATAAATACGCGCTTCACGCTAGCTAGAGATTAGGTCTATATATCTACACTGTGCTCATAAAACTATAGTAACCCACCCTGGAACAGAAAATCTCTTATAAATCCTCCGCTGCGCAAACATCCACACCGATTCCTTGCAATCGACCCATATATCAAACCTGTCTCATTCAACAATTGCTTTGTTCCACTCTGGACTCATTAATTCACTCCCAACTCACTTTATTCCTTCATGACCTACGGCAGTATCATTTATTTTCTGAATTAAAAACCCTCTCCATCCTTCTGCGCTGCAAAATGCAACACAATCCCCAATATCCTCTAACAAATCATTGCACCTCCTGCAACCGTTCTTCCACATCGGACTGTCTACAAGTTGCGAAACACCTCCCTCCTAAATGTTTCACCCTATACCTGTTTTGGGTTTTCGATCATCCTCTCCCGTCCCTCCTCAACCGCATTACTATTGCTAGAACCCTTGAGGTGGAGTGAATTTAGCTCCTAGAGGCATGCTCGGACAAGGGCTCCTAGAGGACATGCTTGGCCGCTAGGCGGACCTTATCACTTCTTTCAGATTCTCATTGATAATCCTTGCTCCCGAAACCACCCCTCTCCTTCCCTTCTCTCTTGACCATCACCCGTTCTCTCGATATTTTCCCTTTTGGTGAAATAGATGTTGTATCACCGATATTATAAAAAACTAAATGATTGGTATCTCTTTTGTGGCTAGGGTCACTGTTAGGCATGTGAAAATACTTATACATACAAGTATATAGTAAAATTAAAATCAAAAGTACGACCAAAAAGGATTTATGCCATTTCATTCGGTAAATCTCTGTCATTCTTGTATAGGTCCACTTACACTAAAAAAATGAAACGTTTAACTTTACTTTGATCGATTATACGGCACGTGAGAGTTCATTTTGAGCAGTTGAAAAACGCGGGTTCAAAGAATTATTTATGATATTGGTCTCTTGGATGGGTCGCGGTAGTCCAGTGGGTAGAGCGTTGGACTGCTGACTGGAGGGTCCCGGGTTCGATTCCCAGGCAAGGCACTCTGGGCACCTGCAGCTCCACCCAAGGTGAAGTGATTTTTCGGGTACCAGGTCTTCCTGGGGAACCATAACCGGCACAGGGAAAGGAACTGGCCCCGCTACCCTGATGTGTGAATTTTCACACACCGTATAGGGCTTAGTACTGGGTGATCTCTACCATCACCTACTAAACCGACCTTCGGGTTGATTACCGTGTTTATGGTTTTTATAGTCTCTTGGCTGAAACTGACTTCGCTAATTGGTAGCATTAAACTAATACTCTATTTGAAGATTCTTTCCCGGTTGTCATTCTTGTGTGTACATTATTTTGTGACCCAGTCCCGCAGATTCATATTTAGCCCCAGTTGTCCCAGCAGAACGAACACGGAGGGCAACCTGGAAGACTTGTAGCTCCAAATTGATATCGCCGCAGAAGCCGTGATATGGACTTAACATTATATTATTTATATACCCCACAGTTTTTCTGTTTTCTCAATATCTATAATGTATATTAAATAATTAATTAGAGTGTGCACGCATGTATGCTAATGTACCTATTGCCCTTAAACAGTGGAACCTATTTCCCTGAAATGTAATTTTTGCGTAATCGGATTTCCGATTTTGTGGATATACGTATAAAAGTATTAATTTGTAACATAAAGATCGAAAAATGCTAAATAAAACCGCAAAGTAGGTATTATTTCCAGATTTACTGTGAATTGATAGGCTTAAGAATGACTAAAAAAATTACAGCCATATTTTATTTTACTATTACAGACTGATTGTTTCAACGCTTCCAGTTAATATTTTTAAGTTAATTGTGCTAAAATATTTATTTTTAATTGGAATGCATATATGATAGTGTTACAACGTTTTAATGCTTTATATTACTTGTTTTCCTATTCGAAACTACAAACTGTTTCAATGAAATTAATACAAGAGCTACATACTACAAGTAGGTTAAACGAGTAGTAGTGTCAAATATGAAATAATGTTATGCATAAATTAATCTTCTAATTCAGTCTGTGTAATTGAAATGAATTCAAGGAATAACAGAGGAGGTCTTTCTGTAAGCATCAACTTTAAAAAATTGAAAATTGCATTTTGAATGATATTTCACGCCCGCACTTAGTGATAAAGCTAATTCCTTAAGCTTTATTCAGTAAATGTGAAGCTTTCTGTGCATATTTATTAAGAAAGCTAATTGTCGAATTGCATTGACTAAAAATAATGTAAAATGCTTTTGGAAATATGGAGGGATAATAACAATCGTCGACTTCAAAATTTGAAATAAAGTGTCCTCAATTTATACTTACAGAGTAAAATTTTTAATTATTTGATTTTCATCTCTTTCCAAAAAAGTAGCAAAGCACCAGTGTCGAGATAATATTTTGTGAGTGTTGAGATGTATTTTCACGAAATATATTTTAAGTTAAATAAAATAGTAAAAAGAATCAATACCTAAATTCTCACAAGTATATAGGATGAAACGAATGTTAAGTTTTTCTATTGCCCCGTAGAATTTAACGGAATGGAAAATGGTTAGGTTATTTGGTAAAAATTGTACTCTTATGAAAAAAAAGAAAAACTGTTATATCTAAGGCTTTGTAATCAATTGAATTATTTCGAGGAAACGTAATGTACAGAATGTTAGATTATCTATATTTTAGGGAAGAGCAAAGGAAAAATGCCTATTGATATGCGCTTAGATGGGAAAGTGCAACGCGGACATTGTTGTGCGCTTAGATGGGAAAATGCAACGCGGGACGCCATAGTTGATTCAGACAATATTAATTAGAGCTGGAATAATGCTTGTTATTTGAAAATGGAAATTTTTTAGGTTAAAAAAAGGTAGTAGTATATTGGATAAAAGGATTCTACATTGAATCTGTGCATACATCACATCGCACAAGCAAAGGAAAAGAATGAATATATCAGCGGAGGTAGTTAACATAGGGTGGACAAAGTGATGACAACCGTTCGACAAAAGCGGTCATTTTTCATAAATTTCAGTGAAACTTACTAATTTTTATTTTTTAAACTATTAAAAAAATATTAAAATTCAGAAAACAAGTGAAGCGTATATGAAGCTTCGGTTTTTATTTTAACCTTATGTCTTGCAAATATGGTAGAACAGATATGAAAATTTAGGGTAAATACTGGGCTGATTTAGTCCACGTTTGAAGTTGATAAAGGCACTGTGTCAACTGAAATCACAGCGTAAAAATCGTACGGAAACAAAAGAAAATGGAAAACAAATTTTCAAGAAGTATATGAAGCTATCAACTTTGATGAATACATTTTAACCGGTTGAATAACTTGATTGCCGTGTGCTACATTTTTAGAGGAAAATGGTCGTAGCAAAAATTTAATTCGAAAAGTTATAGGGAAAACAATTGAATGATTTATCAGAAGGAACATATGAGTGGGAGTTTGATAGATCACTAATAACCTTCACTAATATTTTAATACTGACCATAACATTTGATGGTAAAATAAACTTGAACTTTAAGTAGGTAGGATAAGTGTCTACGTTGGATTTTACGGACGTTTGTGCAAATAAGACCAGAAAAAACATTATAGTATTAGAGGAAAATAAACCTATTAGTGATGGAAATGGTTGGAAATGAGTAAAAAATACTAAGCGTGTAACTTTTTAACCTTTCAGGAAACAGGTCTAATTCTCCAGGGTTTGGACACTCAGTCCATGCGGTCGTTATAATTTCCCGTAGTACCTACCTCTTACTTAGTCGGTCGTTTCGTTGTTTCCAGTCACATTGATTATACTATCCAACCATCCCACGAACGTTTTCCGTACGAGATGTATTTATGTATGAGTAAGTTTAAATTTATCAAATATGAATGCGTGTGTAAATTCAAATCGGAAGAATATGTATTTACTCAACCCTTAAATAAAATCTGCATACCTGTGGAATTTTATTTCGCGTAAAAGTAATTTCTACAATTTCAAAAGATATCAAAGTGAAGGTTTCTCCATTGTAGAGGTGAAACGTTTTATGGTAACTCATTTCATAAAAATCACAATACTTTCTGCTGAGAATTATTTCTAAATTTTCCTACCAAGGAAGGGAGTTCCTATTGGGGTTGCTTAGAAATTAATTAAATCATTTATGCTAGTGTGTCATGTGAAAACAAAGCACATTTAGCGTTTGATTCTTCGTCGTGAGTTTTGTAAGCACATGAAAAAAGTTGTTTTTTTGTAGCTAATATAATGGAGGGGAAAAATTCTCTCATTTAATCCAATAAGTAACAAAAATTAGCTCAGGAGAATATTTTAAACCTCTTTTGCTAACAAAGAAATAAATGTATGTTATTGTTTTGTAAACCATAAGCGAAATCATATTTTAAACCAATATTTTTGAAATTGATTATTATTAGAAATCCTCATCAAAATCAATCTTCGATAAAAACAATTCAAATGATAATTGTGTGCTTGAAATATTGAGGTAGCTAATGTACTTTATATCCGTTATTAAATTTGCAAATTTAAAACAATGTTCCGTCTACAAATACTCATTTAGCAGTTACGTTGCCTTTTGGGAACGATTGGGCGATCAAAAACTGGACCTAAAGGAATAATTTGCGCTCTCTTATCTTCCTAGTATAAATTTCGTCAGCATGCAAAATTATTTATGTACATCTGCTATTATAATTTCGTTAGAACGTGGAGTGGAGCGCACTTGAAGACGATACGACTGTGCATCAACTAGAAATTATTTTTATGCATGCACATTTTAGTTTATGCCTTTACGATGGATATAGAAATAGATTGAAACTATACCAAGGCCAATTTTTCAAAAATTATGGCTATTGGCACAAATTAGAAAAATTTGTTTTATGTTGCATGTATTGAGATTTGAGAACAATGAACAAGTTGAAATGCATGAGACAATTGTTTCACTGGGCCTTTTCTCGTCTATGTTTCAACGACGAGTAATGACTTTGGGCAAAAAATAGTACTAAAATTAACTGTTTGGATTTTTAAATGGCAAAAATTCGTGCAAAAAATATCGACGTCCTGGAGGAGAGAAAAGAAGTTTTATCTCTACTGTAAAACCTTAAATTTACGCGACGCAGGGATGTACATGTAAATGTCCTCTGGTTAGTCAGAGGGCATTCGACTTAAAGACAATATTTATTAATAATATCCTGATTTAAATTGAAATAATCAAATCATCTAATAACATGCATATTTAAATCGACAAATATTAGAAATTCCTCCAAATTTTGCTTTAAAAATATTTGAACTAGTATTCTTCTCCAGAAATGGGAAATGAAATTTTGGCGTAGTGATTGCTCGTCAGAGGGTTCCTGTGATTGCTTCGCGTGCGCAATTACGGCTTGAGGTCGGAATACCCATTGATAGACGTTCTTTGACATGTTCTCGTCGATACCTCGATTTCAACTCCCCCCTGCACGTAGCTACCTAATATGCATAAATAGAGTATAGGGAGAAATTATGTGAGTAAACGACAGCTACAGGAGCGTCCCTGTGGTGACAGAACTAAGTTAGCCACCGAAAATAATGACGGCCGTCGCATATTTTGGAGCATGTTATTGAGGCATGGAAATCATTCGTGCCTCCTTGTCAAGTACGTATTTCTGCTCCATTTTATTTCCGCCTATCGGTTCAACGTATGATCCCGTCCGCAGTCTATTTGCACCTTAATTCTACCGAAAAATCTTGGCTCAGGAATCCTTCGAGTATGTAACGTGATGGTATTTTTGACATTTACACAAACATACTCACCAAACATATACATACATATATTACACATATACATACATTAGGAAAGAACAAAGTGGTTTTTGTTTGATAATAATTAGATATATTTTTTCAATTTAACAATTAATCCAAAACAGCAAAATTAGCCTTTAGAGGTGATTAAATGTGTATGGATGACCGTGGTAGGAGGGACAATTTTAAGTGAGCTGTAAAAATGAAGGCTTAGAATAGACTTGAAACAGGATATTTACTGGAAAAAATGATGGTTGAAGTCATACAGGGTAAACCAGAGAAAGTTCTTGGTTTACATTAAATATAATATTGGATAAGCTCCATTCAAAAACCTTCTTCACTAGTAAAAATAACTTCAATGAAAAAATAACCAAGTAATATAAGCTTACCGCAGTAGTGAAATTAGGTCCTTTATTTGCGAAGTTGGATTCAACCATTAATTAAATAAATACATAAAATCATTTTAAAAAGTAACATGCCATTTTTAGAAAACTTTATATAGTAGATTTACTTTGGAACGCTATGTCTTTGAATCTATCATTCCTGGTATAACAAATTAAATACATTGAAAATTACGACAGATTTTATTATTCTTTTCCAAAGTATCAAAAGTAGCTAAATGAGAAATGTTTAGAGCTCTGTGCATGTAAATTATTTAATATATAAAATTGGTTTGAAGATACGGGGTATAATGCTGCTTAATTTTTGAAATACTGCTGGATTAATTTTAGATTGTTCGCCGCAGTTTGTGTAGTATTAACTGAAAACACATTAATACACGTAATATGCAACCAATATTTATAAAATAATTAGTTTTGGTTTCTTTTTATTGCAAAGTTTTGATTTAGATATAGCATCAAAGTGTCTAGTAACTATCGTCATATTCTCGTGATTATTCTTGAAGTCCCGCTCCTCAGTTTTCGCAATGGCGGCTACATATTCTTTATGTGCAGTACTATGCCTCTAAGGGTAAGTAGTAGCTTTAGCATTATGGGAGGCACCCGATAGCTGAGGTTATTTGCGCCATTAAGGATAGATGGGAAAGAAGAAAGGGTGGAGAGAAACCCGGCGTCGGCATTAGCCTACTTTTAAAGAAAGGGGCCCAAGGGGTCCACTGTTCAACAACCTATTTGACGGACAGCATACTTAAAGTGCTCTCCACAAAGCACCTCAAGTAGGAATTAGGATATCACTCTAGGAAAACATCTGTCATTTCTTGGATTCGAACTTGGACCCTCTTGGTACATTAGCATATTGACCACTACACCATTCCGATCCCCCTTTTAAGGTAAATCTGTTGGTTTAAAGGTTACCTGTGTCGAGAAATAGTACAAAGGGAACAACGTTTCATAAAGTTGGTTCAATCTAGTTGATTATCAAACCAAGGATCTACAACATTACCAACCATCATCGCGCCTACACAAAATATTATTCTTCTAAAATATTGGTGGATTATTTAGTGCCAAGTCAATTCAACATTGTAATTTAGTAATCCTTATTGTATCACATAATTCTGGCACCTACAAAAGACTTCGGTTTGTAGGTCGATTGTAAAAATGCTTATTTTTGCTTAAACATTTAAACATTGAGTTAGTAATTATTGGACTGCGCCTGATTAAATGCATTAAAAACAGCAAATTCCCATAATCCTCATTAAGGAATTACACACGCGCACACACTGTCTTACCAAATTCCTCTTTAAACTGAAGAGTTAAGTGTTGGTTAACACTTAATTTGATAAATATCTTTGTATCCATTTTGGACGCCAAAGTACAAGTTCTTTAACCCGACCCTAGAATATTTAAGAACTATGTTTTTTTATTTGTATGTAAGTAAACTTTGGATACTCGAGGTTGAAATTTACAATTTTTGAGTGGGAAATGGCATTTCTTGCTCATCATTAACAAGGGGGAGTCTTGAGGAGATGAAGACCATGAGCAATCTCATGTAGTCATGTTATAGCCAATTTGCGATGGTAGCAGAGCTAGCCTAAGATGCACTTTCTTGGCGTCTTTCATTTAGCTACTTGTTCTAACTCATGAGACCAGCATATTGACGGATGAATAATTAGAAATGCGTAGGAATCGAGGAGATAGAGAAGGTGAGTAGAAAAGCTAAGGATGATGTACGAGATGATATGAGAGATGGCTGATAGTAGAAGTCGTCTGGGATACGGTTTTACGACCCAACAAAGGGTCGCCAATTTAAGATATTCAGAGTTCTTCACAGAAGTCATATAGCCGGACCCAGTAAATTTTTGGCACTTATATAAAACCACCCGGTGGAATCTCACAAGGATTTAAGCACTAAAGATAATGATGTCAGCCACCCAAAGTTTGCTTGAATTAGGAGTAATCGAAAAAATACATGTGTCTTTACGTTCTCCTGCCAATATTCTGGGAATGCCAACGTCAGATTTCATATGAGTCTATCATTCATCAATTTTACCACAAGAAAAACAAACCTTATTAGACATGAAACTCATGACCATTTTAGGACCAGAACTCCACTATCTTTGCTTTAAAGACCAGTTTAATTATTTACCCTGGTTTATCCTTTTATATTAGCCTGATATTATAGATATGGAATTGCTGGTAGGGGTAGTTAGGAGGTAAACTACCCGCCCCTCATGAAGAGGTTGCGGATTCGAGTACCGCATCTGACATGGGTTTGGTGATAAATCCTTGTGAATCGGTTCCTGAGAGACCTGGTGACAATCCAGGACTGACTTATCGGGATTCTCATTGGCCACTAAGGGCTTCCTGATAACAAAACAAATTGAATAGAAATATTTATTGGAAACCATAACGTGTGTAACAAAGGAGGTAGGTGGCATTACAATCTGGTTATCAAATATACGGAAGAGATTTTTAGAAATAGAGCAAAAACGTTGCTGTTTATGTGGAGTTAATAACTTATGCTAGAGTAATTTATGCTTTCTTCAAAGGCTACTGCAATACTCGAGACAGAAATTGGGTCGGTGACTAGTTGGCAGGTGACTAACTCGTTGGCTTATTCCTTTTTTTTTTAATTAATTTGTTTGGTGTTATAATGTTTTGCCTCGGATTCCATATATGGGCATATTATACTGAGAATTTGCTCTCATTTACACGTATTTGTAAAATAACACAGCTAAGAGAGATTCTATTTACAAGGTGTGTTAACCGTTGTGCAATTTATACAAATTTTAAATCTGCATAGGAAAAGGGATATATCTTTATCCTAAGAGTTAGGCCACCCAACCAACACACCAGAATGCGTTTGTTTCCTTAGAATGTGAGGCAATCCATTGACGACATAAGAATGGAAGTTTTTAATTAAACTGCTAATTTTTTGTTTCCCTAATGAGTTCTTCGCAGCATTAAAATTAAATCCTTGCCAGGAAAATTTGAGTTAATTCTAAAAAAGCTGCGCAGAAATATCCCGAGTTACGCAGAAAAGTAATGAAATTCGGCCAGTTTTTTTTAGCATTGAACACGGAGCGTTTATGATCAAGTGGAGGATTTTGATCAAACGTAGATGAGGCCAGGAAATAATATTATAAGTTTAGAAGTTTTAAATAATTAGCATCGGTTTAAGCGAGCAAAGGTTTTGGTGAGAGCGAGATGAGTGCGAGTCAGAATGAATGACCGAGAGCTAAGTTACAATTAGATGAGATGATAAAAATTTATCAGTTGAAACTTAATCTATACTTGAATGGATGCTCACAGGTGAATCACTTATGGCACTCCTATGGTTTTATTTAATGGTAATTTACTCCCATTTAACCTGTGTCATTGTACTCACATAGTTTACAGAAACATAAATACCAACAGTAAACTTTTCACACTGTCTCAGTTCGAAATTATATCGCTACTATTTTTTTTACAATATCTCTCTGTGTTTTGAAAATAGTAATTAACTCCTAGCAATTACATATTGCACATCAGCGTGAAATAAAAAAGACATGGAATTAATGATTTAATCAAATTTTGCTCATCAGTTGATGAAAGTCTGAAATTAAATAAAATACCAATGTGATTGAATGAAAACATAGATTTTGTAAATAAAAATAATTTTTCCAAATATTATGAAATAATAAAATGAATGAAAATTTTATACTGCCTTACAGGTGATTGAAAATTGTAAATGTAATTTTTTACTTCTATTTAAAATAATAATAAAAATTCTGAGTAGATCAATGAAAATAATGAGAAATTTATATTTTATAAAATTTGAAATATTAGTGGTAGCAATAAGAAAATTTTAGTCTAAAAATTTTGTTTTGAATGAATGCTTTACTGATACTTCCAATGTGGTGTGTACAGGGATCTGAGCTGTGCACACTCCCTTTACTCCGCAGCGAAAAGTTTGGACATTTGATTCCCATCCCTAAGTGGTTTGACAAGCGATTTTATCTCCCACGTAATTTCGACCCACCCACCGTTACGCACAGACACACGCTCACACCGTTGGAACAGAACACAAGCGTAGTTCTGCCAACCCAGCCTTTTCAGACCCTTTTGGTCGTCGTCGCACACTACCCGTCGAAAAATATCCTTCGCCTGGGAATCCGTTAATTCGCCACGTCAATCTTCATATCGTTTTCGGGAGCCGTTTTCTGCATCATATGGATTTTCTCCTCCGTGTGCGTCGACGCCTAACTAAATTATCAGCAATTTTCCCATTCCTCTCTTCCCTCGCAATCCGCATATTCTGTGTTTCTCCACTCGTACACTCACTTCTCACGATATCAACATTCACTTTTCCTCCAAATCTTCCACTCTGTTTCCTTGCTCGCTCTACGTCGCAATATACCATTAGCGCACCATTAATTAAGAATTTGTGTGAGATAAGTAGTCGTTAGCAGCTATACAGATGGAACGTCTTGAATGTACTAGCAAAAAAGAAAAGAAGGAATTCCATAAAGAAATTATTGAATACCAAAATTAATTAACGTATAAATTACATAATAATTCCTTTTAATTGGTAGTTCTTCCTCGAAGTTCGTATCATATTAAATGAATAACTGCAGAAAAGATGAAACAGTAAAGGTTGTGGACGTAACAAATAATTGACAATCGTGCTTACATATATTAGACATTTTTATCGGGAGAAATAGGTAGGAATTTAAGGAAAAATTATTGAAATAACGATGTGGAAATCATTTTCGTATTCGTATTTACTCACAATTTCCTTAATTAATTGTTATATATTATTTTTTAACTCGGGTATATTAACTCTTAGGAAGATGAAAGCCAATTCTTAAACGAGGATATCTTGTCATTATAATTACTGAACTTGTTTATCTGTCAAGGTAGGTTATTGATGAACCCAGGTACTAATCGTAACTGTACTAATTGTACTTCTAAATTTCAGACTCCGCCTAACACGTATATAAATACCATAACACGATATGATACAATATACTATTTGATAGCGCCGCATACTTTTTCTCTTCCTTAATTCCGTTCACCCTGCTCAATATTTTCCTCCCTCTATCTGGCTTACCTTAAATTCTCCACTGTATCACAGCCAACAACATTCAATTACCATTGAGTATGACCTGCATCATTTATCTTGCTTTTAAAATTTTCCCAAAAACAGGCTTTCCTTCCAAAACACGAGCAGAACTTATTTATTTGTGTATTTATTTATTTTCTTTTCATTTTTTTTGCTATTCTTCTCTGCAACCATTCATCTTAAGGTTATCGCCTACACGTATCCTCTTTTATCAACAACAAGATTACGGAACTATACAAAACCAATTTCCAGATTAACTTTTTCACTAATTTTTTCCTTACACCTTTTACTTAAGGTCCCTGTCAACAACTCATTTCTCTTTGTGAAGACTTTCTTTCCTTACCAAATTCCTTTCAATGCCCTCGCAACCTTTTCTGTCTGCTAATGAAAGTTTTCTGTCTTTACTTTAGAGGTGGAGTGTTATGTATTAACTGTGGTTTATGGCCACCAATATTCCATGAAATTTCCAGGAAATAAGAAGGTAACCTTAATAAACTCGTTTTTTATAATTGATTCTTATTTCTGTACCTCTCCGAGTGGTACTCCGGTCTTTGATGTGCTCAGCAGTCAGTGAAATCCATTGGCCTAAATCTAGATTGTTCGTAAATCTACTTACATTAATCCTGCCACCTCAAGCCTGCATAATTATTTTCTCCACGGATATGTTGAAAAGTACGGATAATAGTAGACAACATTGTTTCACTCACCTTTCTTACACAAGATAATTCATTCACAAGATGCAAGTGTTGCTAAAACATCAATGTTACTTTATTGCCATGTCAGTAATTTCCTGCAAAAAAATTCTTGGCATGATATTTTTTACTCTGAATATTGGTATTGCGCCCCATTAACTTTATCCTAAATATTTATTTTGTTGAGGTACTAACTAAGGACGCCGCTATCCTTTATTTCTGTGTTTCAATACTTATGCATGTAAATTGAAAATGCGGTATATTTCATCGGTATTACTTGGAGCAATATCATAGCTAACGCTTTCGGTGGGAATGTATATACAAATACATTATAGAAGAGAAGAATAAATAAACAAAGAAATATAATTATGTATACGCATAATTTGTTGTAAGAGATTTCTGTTGCCCCAGTCCTGATCTATTACTCCGATAAAAGTTACTGATGCGTAATCTCCCGTAGTTTCTTAAAAAATAAACTTACGTGCATGTGATTTTAAGCAAAGTAGTAAACTCTTCATTTAGAAATACTTAGTCCACTTCTAAAGAAGTATATTTGTTAATCTTTATCATGATAGATTCCTCAATGAAAGGCTTCGATAAGTCGTAAGGTGTTGACTCGGATATGGTTAACCAGATAATGAGAAGACGAACAGTGGGAAGTTTCGACAGTAATAAAAAATTCACTTAGTAATGGATGCTACAATTATTTTGGAACTCTTGTAAATGCGCAGGAGTGTATCTCGTCAAAGTAATTTGGGTACGCGTCATACTAAGCATCACCTACTCAATTATATTTTTCCATAATCATAAAATCATAATCATTGCCCACACTTCTGCATCACACCTAGACCTTGCCATTTCTTACTGCTTAGGTACCACTCACCGGCTAGGAAACACTGCTCTCGACGCTATCCAGAGCGTGGGTCTGCATAAATGTTATCAAAGGTATAATTTGATTCTTAAGTAATAAGGTGAATCTAACGAAATTTAATTTTTTAGACGTTGAATGGGATCCACATGAATGCTCATAGTAGATAAATATTGCCACTAATATAAAAGTATTTGAGTTTGTCAGTTTAAACGGTATTATATTTTCCATTTTATAATTACGACAGTGTCATAGATTTATAAAATATTATTATGTTGAATAGGTATCATAGAATTATGCTTGAAATTATTGAGTGAATCCTGCTTGAAGTCAGGTAAGCATTTCTCAATGTGTAAACGGTAACACGAAATTTTAATGGTACCATTTTTATCTGCGACTGTTAGAAAGTTATAAGAGGATTAATGTGCTCAGCCATAAAATTACAAGATTGGCAACACTATTCAGCTCCCCCTGCATACGGCTTTCCCTTTCCAAATCCACTTTCCCTTTTCACTCTCTCTCTCTTTCCCTCCCGCCTTCCCGGCTCATTCAACTCCCGCTTACCACTAAAACCCACGTCAAACTCTCTTCCTAAAACCTCCTGCTTCCATTTCTAACCCTCCCTCCACCCTCCCCACAATTCACCTCAACCTTCTCTTCCCCCGCATACAGGGTCTCTTCCTATTTTCACCTCTCTCTCTCTCCCCCATTCCCTCCTGCGCCACCCCCTCTCCCTGATCCTCATCCCATCCATTTCTCTCGCTACATCTCATTTCCTCCCCCACCTTGTTCCCTCTACTTCTCCTGCTCTACTCACACCTATGCCCCCGCTTGATTCACCCGCGAATTCTTCCCTCCCCTTTCGACCTCTCCAATTCCCCACCCCTGTGTTAAGATAACCTTTTCTCTTATTCAACCACTGTATATACGTCGGATTACGTGTCCTGCACCCTGAATAAGTGTGAGTGAGTGTGGTCTATACATACAAACGCACACAGATGCCGAGTAAGCCTGTCTATGAGGTGGGTACGTCAAATAAGCAGAGATACCACCGCAGCAGATACGATTGCGTCTCCAGGTGGAGGATTCTCAGGAAGAAAATGATATGGCGGGATGAAATGAGTTTTTTTATTTATTGCGCCACTCATGCAGTGTGATATATAGCGGACCAGATTATGCTGGGTCTGAGGCACTGTAAGTATGTCTGGCGAACACTGAGACAAGGACGGCTTAGCATCTTGGGCCCGGTATTCAGAAAGCATATTCAAACGAACAACTTGGGCATTTTTATTTGAGGAACGATCAACTTTTTCAAATTTGATTTCTTTCGGAAAATTTATGCTTGAAAATAGTGACTTGGTAACATTCATTAAGGGCGAATTAGATCTTAATATATTGAAAAAACCTTCAGGGCGCATTATCTAAAAATAATTTATGATTATTAGATTCAATTTTGAATGAGAATTCCGAGCATCAAATTCTAATACGCTAGACTTAATGCTATTCTTGCAATAATAAGCCTGTATGCAAATATTTTAGTATATTTGTAATCCGATTTTACGAGTGTGTCTAGGAATCTCATTATCCTCTTCTAATTATCTTAAACTAGCAACAGGTTTGTTTTGAATAGTAATGACTGTTAGCATGATCCAAATCTTACCGTCGGTTATCTGAGTGTATTCACCTACTAAATTAGATTTAATATGTATTTAAACATGTCTCATACAGTATAGTTGGAGTTATTATGGACATAGAATAATACTGATCTGTTGAATGTCATTTTAACAACCAAAGCTTACATTAAATAATGAATCATTTAATCAAGCCCTGGGTTTCCTCTAGAGACCCGTTCCCGAGAGGTTATCTGCTGTTTGAAATGCTTTTTTGGAACCTTATCCATTTACATGATTCGCATCTATTAATTTTAATAAATATTAAATGGCAGCTCAAAGGCGTACTGCTTCTATAAAATAACCAGTGCTTGTGTATGCATATAGTGGCCTATGTTAGAGAAGAGTAAACGTTAGAAAATTAATTCAGGCCTGTATATACATGCGTCAAAGGTAAACGAATACAGTGCGTTTTGAAACCATTATCAGATTTTAAGTGTGCGGCTCACCTAATGACTAATTGAGCAAAGCTAGGTTTAAATTGAGTACTAATAGATTATAAACTAAAACTACATCTAAATTTTCTGATAATTTTGTTTAGATATTTTATTTATAAATGTCAGCATAGTTTTATCTCCACTTTTACTTAATAAATAAGCCACAATAAGAGAGCAAAATATACTCCGTCACTACTGTAACAAGTTTTCCATTTTCGTCCGACTAATAATACAATTTTAAATAGAGCCTTTTGTGCTAGAATGAGACAAAATAAACTGAAATCCATTTTTTATGTCAAATTCCGATTTCAGAAGATTTTTCTCTCAGCAAATATTATATACAGCTTCCTCAATGCTCACCTTTCCACTATTACTGCTGCGAACTTTCTCTCTGGCCGTAATGCACTTGAAAATGAGGAAATAGTGACGAAACGTGGTGCCAAAATATATTTTTATGGCGAAGTGTTACAATGCTACTTAAAAAAGTTACATGAAATTATTGTGCCAACATGTACAAACAGCTGACTTTATAACGCTCTTTATTTTCTTCTGACAAAAGAAGGTAAACAGCAAGATTATGAAATGGGGGTTGTAAACAAAAAACATCTTCCTCAATATTATAGCAAGATAAAAACTTTTCGTTACATTGTAATAATATTTTGTCGTAAAAACCTCCATAGTTCATTCTCGCATCCCCTGTGAAGATGAAACAACAAATTACCTTTTCACGAGGGTTGGTACACTAGGGATGGCTCTTCTCTTAGCTATAACAGTCAGAAGAAATGCAAAATACTTAAATAGCAAACATTGTGCGCCAAAAAACGGACTTCATTGTAGCATTACCTTCCAGAATACTTCAATACTTCTACTTTAATCAACAATCCCTAGATCCCTATTTCTAAATCATTGGATGCATTGAATTAATTTTCATTGATGTGACAGAAGGCCCTAAGACATGGAAAAATCGCGTTTGTAATTTTGTTTCCAGGAAATTCTAATAAAGTATGCAAATATAGACAGATAATTCCATCAAAATGACAATTGCCAATGAAATTACTAAGCTCCTCATTTTGAGATGGAGCAATTTTGCTTTCACTTTTTAAAATTTTACGAGTATGCTGATTGTTAGTGATTTTTAACACAACACCAATGTGTTGCTATCACTCACTAGTGAAACCGAAGTACTCTTTATAGAATTTTCAGGGTCAGTTCACAATGTTGTAACCAGTACCGTCAGTTGTACATATGTCTGCATTTCAATTTGATTTTTATAGTTAGCTTTCTTTCCTTCGTCTTTAAAACGTTCATGTTCAATATGATTTTATATTAAAACGAACCCCTTTTCATATTAAAAGCTTTCTAGCTTTTCCTACTTAATAATAGAAAGCTCGCTTCCGAATATTGTCTGTAATCTGATCTAAAGATAGTATTTCTTATGACGAATTTTGAAATTTTTCTCTTCCACTCATTCATGCAGTGCGGAAGTTTTGATCATATGCATAAATGTCATTATTATTATTACAGAATGAGTTTAGGTATATTTGCATTAAGGAAAATATATTATTATGGTGATTATAAGAAATATAAACAACAATATGATATTATTTGGGAAATATCATCCTACTACGTAAGGATATTTCACTCAGATATACTTCTACTTTCCCGAAAATAACCACGTTAGCGGGAATCGGTAAGCCTTAGGGTGATCTTGTTTTAAGTACCTCATTTAAATTCATTTTTATAGCATTAAAATTCAAGAATCACCGTCTCAGTGCATTTTACTCCAATGGTAGTGGTATAAAATAAATTTTCTTCCGAAAGCTTTGAAAATGATTGCATAAAATAAAATTACTAGTTAAACTGTTACTTATATTGTTTACTATTGAAGTATGATATATTTCTGTTTTTGTTATTTAGAATTCAGTTCACATACATAGCTGAAAGTTTCAGTTCTGTTAATACAATATTTCTAGGGCTAAGAGTTTGACATAGTTACTTTTAGAGTTTGGTATCCTCACCCACTAGAATTTTTCTGACTATATTGAATGACAGTGTTATTTTTCCCGTGCTTCTACAATCTGTAATTTTTAAGCAAATGTACCACCAACTGTAAGATGCTGAAGAATTATTTAATATTGTTAAATATTTTATATTAAATACAACTGATCGATCCTTTTGTTAGGTTATCATTAAATAATAGACTAAAATGATTACTGATGTTTTTAACTTTATTTAATGTGTTTTATTATGAAATTATCTGTAACGTAAAATGAAAATTGCAACTCTTTGACTTTTTATCAATATATTACAAATTGTTATTATTTCAATCAACTTCAAAGTTATTACAATATTTTATATTAGTCTATTATATAACTATTAATTAATGAAAATAATTTCGATGAGTTAGTATCATCATCGGGACTATAGAATCTGTAGAGAACCACTAGTATAGTAAAGCGGAGGAAAAAGATGATGTGAAAGGGGGAGAATAAAAGAGTTATACAAAGGAGGTGAGAAGGGGAAATATTAGATCTTTCTAAGGACAGTGTATACCTGTAAACATTCATTGATATGACTTATGTCAAAGTCAAAGTCTTTTAAAAATTTCAGCCTCTGTTGAGTTCGTTACAAAAATAACCATAAAAAACCATAAGCACAGTAAACAACCCGAAGGTCGGTTTGGTAGGTGACGATAGAGTTAAGTACTAAGACCGACGGCGTGTGAAATTCACGCATCAGGGTAGGGGGGACATTTTCTTTCCCTGTGCCGGTTATGGTTTCCCAGTAAGATCTGGTACCCGACATAACTCGACAAAAATCACATGCCTTGGGTGGAGCTGCAGGTGCCCTGAGAGGCTTACCCGGGTATCAAACCCGGGCCTTCCGGTCAGTAGTCCAACGCTCTACCTCTGGACTATCGTGACCTAGACATCGATTAAATAAATATAAAAATCATTACAATTTAGATTTTTTAATACCGTTTATCAACATGAATTCCTTCGTTACAAGTACTCTTTGATGGAAATTTAATGGTTTTTGCCTATTTCTTAAAATTGTAGGCATTTTTGAATACAGACACTGTCACAATTGTTACACTGAAGACAATTTTTACCATTTTTCTCATTTTACTATGCGAATGGATTTAAATGGCTACTGATACCGTTTATTAAAGATATGGCTGGATTAAAAACTCATCTAAATATAGTCCTACAAGAAAGAAAGCTCTTCGATAAAGAATTATACATTTGTTTACAGAATTTATTGTAAGAAAATTAATTTTTTTATCATATTGTTATTAAATTTAGCAATTTAATGTGTAGTGTATATATGGTATAGTTTTCACAATTTGACTCATAGTTTTGCGTCATCAGGAGTCGGGACAAAATGTTTACCTCGCCTACGCGAAACGATGGTGATAACACATAACAAGAAACCCACTACCTTGAAATTTCGCTTTCCTCCGCACAAATCATCAGATGTGGCCTAGTTAAGGCTAAATTAGGCTTATGGAGAGTCTTTTCTTCCTTATGAGGGTATTAGAAGATTGTTTGTATAGAAAAGAAAATTCATTTGCAAGGATAATGGATAGAGAAATCAAATCACTACTTTAACGGGATCAAGCATTGACATCGCTGCTGCGTTTTTGAAAGAATATTGTCGAATAATGTAAACAGAATTATCAGAAATAATGAAACTTTCATTTGATGCCACTCAATCGTAGGTAGCAGAAAATTTTACATGAGACTTCTTAGTGCACAGTGGGATCGGAGACTGCTCATACCATGTCAACGAACTTTGCGGTTTTTTTTCAGATGAAGCTTATGTTACAGGAATATGACAAGTTTCTTTTGAAGGTTACAGCTAGAGATAAAACTTGACTACAACATTTCATCATTTTGATCCTGAGAGGAAATAGCAAAGCTTTGTGTGGGAGTCTCCCACATCACCAGCACCAAAAATGTTCATAATGCTGTGAAATATTTCGACATTCATAAAATGAGGGACTATTATCAAGGTGTGCAGCTGACACAGCTGCAAATGTGTCGCCTTGCTTCAGACTAAACGCGTCAGACAGGTTGGCTTGTTATAATGTCTAGCGGGGGCGTCACTTAATCAAACTACCATGCTGTAAGCTGATTCCATTTGTTATTTAGTGTCTATTCCAAAAATAATAATCATTGACCTTGATACTATCTTCATAGTACCTTAATGTACCCCAATGGGGCTAGTAGGAGAAAGAGAGGGATTTAAAGCCACCAGTAAGTACTTACTCTGCAAAAAGCGCGTACTTGCCGGGCGGGAGGACCTGATGATCCGAAACAACGGGTACGACCCAGGAATGGTGACCCAACTGGTGGGTGCGCCCTAAGTATGGTGACCCGAGGTAGGCAAGTCGACCGCTAGCGGAGAGCTCACTACCTTTGCCCACCCGGTAATCGCTTATAAAGGGATTCTGCTGGGTTATCGGCGCCAGCCTGTTAAGGGATCCTGCCGTCTTATCGAAACCGAGGGAAGGGTGTTCAGAATCTTTGCGATAGTGGTTCATCTAAGGAGACCCCATGAATTCTATTAAGTCACTTATCAGACCTTGGGAGACATGATGAAGAGTCTCATACGCTTGAGAAGCATTCCGTCCCCATAAATGGAGCATACTAAAGAGATGCACCGGTAATTCTCCAAACAATATCAGTTACAATAATCAAATTTCAAAGTAACAGGCTGGATACTTTATGACGATAAGGCACGGCTACGCCGATCACATTAATTGTCGCTAAATATTTCACGAAAATCAATGTGCAGTGTGTTGCTCTCTCTTCTCACGAAGAAACAGGATTCTGGAAAGCGATTTTTTTGCCAAAGCATGACCGAAACTTTTAATGAAGGAATTATGAAAGAGCAATCATGTATGATTTCCAGTATGTTTTCGAAGACTATAATAAAAATGGAAAATATGCGCTGCATCCAATTTGCAGAATGAGTAAAATTAAGTTTTTAAAGAGATATTATGACATCCCGAAAAGTCACTGAAATACGAAAATTTCAATTAATGAAAACTTCGTTGCAATTTTCCACAGTTAAAACTTTATTGCCGACCATGGTTTCGATACACTGTATCATCATCAGGTGATGAGCTGAGACCTGATGATGATACAGTGTATCGAAACCATGGTCGGCAATAAAGTTTTAACTGTGGAAAATTGCAACGAAGTTTTCATTATGTCTCGATTCCACAACATCACGCCTGACTCTTCACTTTTCGTACGAAAATTTCAAATTTCCTTAATTACTGTGGACAATTTAGGCAAGAAATAATTATTGCAGCATTGATTATCATTAGTTGATTCCTTATGTAAAAATTAAAAGGGCTTGGAAACTGACTTTACCCAAAGGAAGAAGGAATTTAAATGAAGTAAAAATGGCTATTAATTCTATGTCATCAGACACAATCTGGATATAGGCAAGTGTTCCAAAACTGTAGGCAGGAAAAAGCTATGCATAAAAAGTAATTAGCCAATGAATATATTCAAAGGTATATTTTGGTAACTGTTGTTGTTACCAACGCATTGAACCAGGTTAAGATTTTTTCTTGACGCATTTTTTGTTGTTTTGTAAAAGTTGATGTCAAATTATTTCACTTACTTCACATATCACATTACCCTTCAGACTCGACCTCAATCTCACCATATTGAAAACACACAGAATAATAATTTCTCTAGCAACCTAAATAAAGTTTTAGAATGAGTGTAATGTTTTACAGGAGCTGTAGTTTTTATGTGCTTGCCTTCTTCTCTTGCCTCATTTTTCACGGTTTTCTTCTTCTGCCTCGCACCTTCAGCTTCGCAACCTTCTCTTCTGACGCACCTAGAACACCCATCCTTTTCCTTCAGTCTCCTCCATGCTTCCCGCTTTCATCTTCCCTCTCAGCCTCAAGTCTTCCTCCACCTCCCAAGCCCTCCCATCCTTGCCTTTTCCTCCTCGCTCAACGTTCTTCCTTTGGTATTTCCAACCTTTCCCCAAATTGAGGTTTGGGAAGATCGAGGGTTCACAAGAAGGGGATTTTGAGTATCGCGTCCTCCTTCAACAATCCCAACTTGGTACGATGAAGAAAAAGGAGAGGCTTGGGGGCCCAGAAGTGGAGGACGAGGGTTCACCTGGGTGTGTTTATCTTCCCTCGTATCTATGGGAGCCAAGAGTGACCGTTAGCTACCTCTGAGAAATTACTCAAGTCTTTTTAATATTGGAATTGTTCCCTGTTCTTCCGCGAAATTAGTAACCACTCAATTTTCATCGCTACAAGAGATTTTTAGTCTCCGCTTTGGGTAATGCATAATGATCATAATGTAAAGAAAAGAGTACATCGATATGGATAATTAGTAAAATATTTTTGAAATATATAAAGTAAAATGTATTCCAATCAGGGAAAAAGTAGACATTTACGTCACCTATTACATCAGTTGATAGTAAGCTAAAGAAGGTTAATCCATATGCTAAGAATAAGCAATGGTTGTATTTCCATACGACTTCATTGATATGGGATGATATTCAAAAGGACGGATCAACGGATACTATTGGCGTGGTTTTTCTTGCTGACTATTGCTCAATCCTTGAAGATTTATATATTTGTCAGGTTCATCACCTGGTATAGTTTGAAGAAGACACCAATTGTAATTTGTCAATTATATTAAACCAAACTGCAGACCACTTGTTACCTTATAATACGAATGCAAATTATGATCTTCTCTTTTAGTTCAGACTAACATACTTTCATTTTAAAAAATAGGTATTTTTTCGTCTAAGTTAAATATATCATTTGGGTGCATTATAATGAGTGATGGAGAGGTGATATTCGCTCACTATTCAATAAGATCACTCTTTCATCTGACTAGGAGTGGCTCAATAGATTTTCATCCTTGCTCACTTTCACATGCACGTATATAATCTATTTGAAGGCATCGCGGTTGCTTCACAATGTAATTTATCTCGAGAAAATTGCTTGTTCAAGTAAAAGCAATCGGTATTGATTGTTTTGATATCGAAATTTCCTAGATTAGGGTTGTTATTAAGTTGTTGAAGAACTAATTGTTTTGAGAGCCTTTACATTGATTTTATCCCATTCTCGAGTCCAAAGAAGAAGCCCTCAGGGGATCCGTATTCCTTAGTGCTCTTTTGTTCCTCTCCAATCGTCTTACTTGATCATCACCAATCCATACCTCGCCTTTCTAAGCGTTCTCCACTGTCTCCCATTTCATTCTTCCTTCCTCGCTTTATCTTCTTTCTCCTTATTAGCGTCTTTCTTTCCTCCCCTCTATTGCCGTCCGGCTCTTTGATCCTCCTCTGCCCGCCCGACCACCCTCCTCCCAATGGCGCTTCCAGTCCGCCACCCTCCCTGCCAGTCCTCACAACACTCGTCTCACACAAGGAGGCATTCGCCCCCGTGCGTAGCTACCCCGCCTGCTCCTGCCTCAGTTCCCCTTCCGATTCTCCTCCTTTTGACACGGACCGTCGTCGTCCCGGCCGTCACCCTGAATTTACGCCGTGTAATGCGGTAATGCTCACCTTTAATGGGCATCACATCTTTCCCCTTCTCCCTTTTACCACCCCCCCAATTCCAATCGCCCTCAATCCTCCTGTCGAGGCTCCCGTCCCCCAAAAATGCCCTCTTCCCCCTCCTTCCCCATCCCCTCAGCAATGCTCAACCGTCGCCTCAAACCCAAACTTAAACTCTCCCACAAACGCGAGATCCCGCAAAGCTAAACCTAAACCCCATTTCACTGTCCTTCCTCCCTCGCGCATAATAAATCCATTTACTGGGGGGTGGGAAGGGGAATCAAATTACTTTGCGAGGAGTTTGAGTGATTTATAACGCACTAGGAATAATAGCGGTCCCATTAGACAAGGCCTATCGAAGCATCCTTAAGGGGATTGCGTTTAATATTCGTGGATTGAATGCTTGTTGCCGTGAATAAAGTGATTTATACGGAAGCGGCCGAACGATTATTTTTTCCCATTTCGGTGACTCTCTCGTGGTATTCAGAGTGATGGCTTTCGAGCTGGTGTTGTCGGTAGAATATGCACCCCTATATCGCACTGCTTTCGGGGAAGGGAAGTCCTATTTACCGTATCAAATAAGCCCTTTCACTGTTTACTTGATTTTCATCCCATTATTCCTGAATTCTCAGGTAGAAGATAATAAGCAACAAGTACATCATTATTATTGATATAAACAAGAGAAATAATCGTAAGAAAATTGAAATATTTTTAATGACGATTTTGAATGAGATAATTGTTTGACAATTTTTGACAAGAAGCATTGTATTATAAAGGCAATATGAATCTATTCTAAGCATTTCAAATGGGCAGAATGGCATATTGGAAATTTTTGATTGCTAAGAAGTACCATGGATCTTTAGTTTATATACTATGATTTTTAATAACGTACATATTTCATCAACGATAATTTGATGGAAATTTTATCAGCGGAGGAATTTTTTACTATGAATGTTCACCCTTCTGCTTTCAAGTAATATTGCTTTACTTGATACATATGTCGAAGAAGTTGCAAGAGCGTAAAACGACCATAGATATAAAACCTACATGCATCATTTTCCATTTCAAACCGAATTTTAGCTTATGTTTAATGGAGAGGTTATCTTAATTAACTAGAAACTCGAATGAATTCTTTGCCGTTGAGGTACCTGAGATATTAGCTGAAAAGTGAATAAGGATCGTCTTATGGTATGCTCCATGTGTCTGATTAGCTATATAAAACATATGTCGGTGACTCATGCGTAAATTTGAATCACAATACAATATTTGACTTCTTTTATAAGTCCATATATTTCCCAAGTTCCTCTTCGCTCTACTTAAAAACCTGCTCTTCATAATTTGATACTACCTTGAAATTAGAGAGAAAGAACATTCTTCATTGAAACTTTGCATTGCTTAGTATTCACTCACTGCCCTCGAAACATGTACTTTTACCGTAGGTACAAATGTGCCCTAAGTTAAATATTTTGTGAATGTTAATTCATGAACAATTTTAAATGTATTAATATTTCAATTCCGTAGTTAACTTCATTTTATTATCTGTCAGAAATATGGTCTGGCAAACTGATTGAAATTTAAAGAAAAGGATATCCATATGGTTTCGACTACATTTGTAGAGCAAACTTCATAAAGTGAAAATTTTTAAATAGGTATACTAGTCTGAATTTTCTTAAACTTTTTTGTGCAAAAAAATAATCACGAAACTTTTGAATGTCTTTAACAAGTTCGCAATTGAAACATGGAAATACTTCGATTGTCCAAATACTAAGATTCATGTGGAACCAAAATCAACGTCATTCTAGCAAATTTTTTATGTGCTATAATGATGTCGTTTACAAATATGATTTTTCTGTGATACAAAAATAAAATTTAAATTTGAGTAACCACCAATACTATAATTGACGGCGTAGTTTTCTCTTCATTACTCCAACCTATTCATACACATTTTGTATTTCATTTCACCTCTGCCATTTTATGCCTCTTACGAGTTCGTATTTTCTGATATAATGAACTGAAAAATTAATTTATATACAAAGTATGCACTTGTATACTAAGTTATTTCTGAAAGATTAACGAAAATAAGATGTACTTCTAAATGTTTAGCACTTTCCGTAGATATCGCTTTGCTACGGCGCCGTTACCAATTTAGGGCCAATTTAAACTTTAAATAAAATTGTGGCTGTCCTCAAAATGAGACAAATACTGACTAAAACCTCATCGGTATGGTAAAAGCTGTTATAAACTTGTAGTAAGGCAAGCCGCCTTCACCGAGAGCCCAGAAAACATACAAGATTGGTGTGAAATTTGAAAATTCTTCTCCTTCCTTAAAAATATTGTTTATTCATGATATTAGAAATATTGATAAATATGAAGATGCAATGCAGATAACTATTTTTTTACTTTCTTTGAACCATACTTTATTTTCTTGAATGGCTCTTGAGTTGGTGAAAATGTAAATATAGAATACAGAATTTGGATAACCCAAGTATTATTGAAATTGCCTCAACACTACTTTCTCTGCAGCGTATTAGCCGTATCCAGTAAATCTAAGAAACTTTGGGACCGGAAAATGGAAAAGCAAATGGCCTTACGTGAGGTTATTACGAATGAGACGCCAGTTATAACCGAAAAGACAGGACTCCTCTTTTCTTGGAGACGCCGGAGCCACTCATAAGTTCATCAGTTTCTCGGTTCGACGTTGGTCGTGGGGAACTTTCAAACGAAGCTCCGGAGTGATTCTCTCAACTCGTTCACGTGACAGGTAATTATTCAAAAGTAAATGCCATTAAGATTCCAAAGCACTGAAGAATGAAGAGGTCTGGGGAGTTGGGGGAATGAGGAGCAGGAGTAAATTGGAGGTGAAGCCAGTCTCGGTCGGCGAGACTTCCTTCCCCGTTGTTCGGAGACGGGCAATCGTCTGAGCCAATGGCGCACTTTGCTGTACACTTGGTCGGACTAATTTCCCACGAAAAGTTTTATCGTCTTATTTTGCTCCGCAAGAAAGTTTTAGGACAGAGTCGTGCAAGTGCTGTAAATTCCATGAACTGGAAAGAACTTGGGTCTATGAGGATAACATGTGTTATAACTCGGGAGTATTGGCGTAATCGCGGGTCGTAAATTCGTTAGTTTGCTACTAACGCACCGGCCTCCTTGCTTCGAGGTCAAAAGGGGGAAACTGAATGAGGAGAGACTAGCTGAAGGTTGGGCTTACCTTAAGCAAATCAGTCTCCTAATCGGGGTAGAAAAGAGTTGTTCCGAAGCATTGGATAAGGAGGGAAGTGTTGAAACTTCCGCAGTTGGCAATGCTTTTGGAGTAAGAAGTAAGGATCTCTTGAGATTGCAGGCAGGGGAAAATATTAGAGACGGAATGGAATCCATTCCTCGAATTAAGAGGCACCGATGGAGAATAACTGCCTTGTAGGTAAATTGCAAGAAGGATATTCAAGAAAAATGACTTTTGCCAGAGGAATAAATATGGACATGATGAAAGGAATTAATTTAAGATTATTTTCTATAATAATGAATTACCATATACTATGTGTTTCATTCATACCTCATCGTAAAGTAATTTTTTGGAATTCAAGTAATTATTTACATGAAGCTTACACGATAACAGAAACGGGCTAAAGACGCGAAAAGGAAATTTAAGAGCTCAAAGTTATTTGCTAAGAGGAAAGCTCGAGTCGTCTGCGCCGAATCAATTGCTTGATTTTTGAACGATGTTGTAATTGAACACGTTAGCAAAAACTACGTTTTAGTCGTTCATCACAATTTCAATGCTGTAAACATTACCTTTTCACGAAGTGATTTTCACGAGTTTTTCAACTTAACGGTCAATTTTTTTAAATTAAAATAAAGTACCAAGAGGATTTACGCCCTTTTATCCGACGAAGAAAAGAATGATTTTTACGGTTTTTTCTGATTAAGAAAACAACTCTTATGTAAAAATGAGTGGACAAGCTCGGATTTTTAGCCGAAACCGGTGATTAAAAGAGATAGCAATTATTCATCACATCACGCTATCGAATTCCTCTTCTAGTGCAAAAGCGTATGGAACTGGAACGCTTGCTCTGCGTAGTGGAATAGCAGTGAAGCACTGACAAACAAGATGGTGACAAATACGGGACTGGATTGCTATTTGTTTCTGTTTTCAACGCTCGAACGTTGTTATCGCGCAAACCAAGATAAAATGAGCTCGTGAAAAAAGGGGAAAATGAGTAGAAGGGAAAACATTTGTAATCGGACCGGTGCAACAAAAATAGGTATCTGCGTCTACTAAATGTGGAAAATTTGGCATGTGGTGTTTGGAGAGAATGTTGAACGCTGCTATGTCTTTTTTAAATCCAACCCAAAAAGTTCCACTTGGGTAAAGTGGCGCGTGCTCCAACTTCCCAGCCAAAAACTTTAGAAGAGTGTAAATATCCAGTCGTGTTCCACTTTTTATTGTAATAATCACCACTCCCCTTTAGTTGTTTCGCGCGAGCTATATTCGTAATATCGTTGCATATTTTACATAGTGCCACAATATCGGCATTCCAGTTTAAAGATCAATCACTCTAGAAAGTCCAATGTTTGAGTGATTGTATATCATTGTATTCAGATTAATGCGAGGGATTTTTGTAATTATATTATTCCAGAGAGCATCGGTTTCCATTACCCCATTCAGTAGAGAGTAATGGATATAAACATCAACAATACAAATTTGAAGGCCATAAAGATTGAATATGCAAACATTTCATCTAAAAATATCACATGATTATCTATATACTATTTTATCTCTCTTATATCTAGTATATGCTGTGTGAAATTTTCGCTTTCTTACTTTTCATATTTGCTTGCACGTTGTTGGATGGATTTCATGCTGCATCCTGGGGTACAATTGTTTGTTAGTTCATGGTGTATGTGTTTGCATACGTGAGGAATGAAGGGATTTTTGTAAGAAAGTTTGCGCCACTGTGGGTATAATTTTTCATGCATGTGTTGTTTTTGTATGTGGTTTTGTTCCTTTTTGCGGGTGGTGAATTAAAACCCCCCGCCACACGCCCTTGAGGCGGCTTGCGGGGCATTATTAATAGATAGATAGATAAAATTTCGTTAGTTTCGAAAATAAAAAAATTACTTGATTGTGACATTTATTTTGTATGAATAATAAAATGAAGGTAACAATTGTTTTTCTGTGACTTCTAACTCTCAGAACTCTTTCATTTTAGATGAGAATGAAGAGGACTCTGGAGGAAGGCGTAATTTTCTGGTTGCGAAGTAAAGGTGACGTACATTTAGTGGGTCACTTGTTGGTTCCATGTTGGCGGAGCGAGACGTCACGCATCCCTGTGACACAGGACCTCCTGAACCATAGAATGAGGTAAGTCAAGCTCGACTTAAAACGAGCGCAGAGAGATGGATAGTACCGCACTTATTTTCCAACCGAGTGGGTCACCAACTCTTACCTTGCCCTCTACACCTGAATTAAGTTTATCCACCACCCCAGCAAGCACTCGACACGCCCGCTCTATTCTTTCCCCTCTTCAAATCCGCCTTTGGGGAAAATAAAAACCTTGTTTATATTTCTCCGAAAAAATCCATTCAAATGTCAGTGGCTACATTTTCAAAGGGACTTGGGAGTAAGGTGGGGTGGAAGAGGTCGAATGGAATTTACACATCCCCCGTGGAAGACACGCGGAGTGAGAAATATGTATATCTATGCTTAGGCATCTGAGAGAGGAACTCTTGGTAGGAGGTGGAAAATTGACAGTCGGATACGGGGGATACCTTTTTGGTGAAAGTGAGCGAGCGCAATAGTGTGCGTGAGAGAGAGAGAATCTCTGCAGGTGTGAGTGGTGACGGAAATATTTTGAGAGAAGTGAACCAAACGGAAGAGGGCTCTCGAAAGGAATACATAAAACTTCCATTATTCCATCCGTGGAAAGATAATCGCTCCACTGTACTTTCGGAAAGTTTCATCAGTACTTAGTAGACGCGTAGATATACTTCGTTTTAAACAAGAAAAAAGTAAATTTATTCGGAACTAGAAGAAATCATTCTTTTATCACTACTGTATTTTTATTTGGCATTATGGAGTGTGCACTGTTTAGTTTGAATAGAAGGTAAGATAATACCAGGAATTAAAAGGCAAATGGAAATCACTATCGATGTATCCGCCAAAGAAAGTGAAAAATTGCTTTAATTCATTAAAGATTATCATTGAGGGAGTGCGGAAAGAATATATGATTTTCTAAATAAATTCGGAAGGTCAAAATCTATTGTCATATTTTGACGCAATCATTTGCAGTTGATCGTTGTTAGATCAAAGTTGACTAACGAGAAAATAGACGCATATATATATATATAATTTACTTCACTCACTATACATCGACGAAATGCCATCGAAATAATATTAATACTGTGTGCGTAAAAATGTTTTCCTTCGTTTAATAGCATTTCTAATTATTAAATGGGGAAGGGTGATGAGGAATGTTAAAGAACAATTAGAAGATCAAGAAATAAGATGGAAAGAAATTTTTGGGGCATACTTTAGGAAAAATATAATAGGAATTACGTCACGCAGAAGGAGGGGAGAAGCAAACAATGATAATGAGCAGAATATAGCTGTAATTCAAAGAAATATTGTACCAAACTAACGACTGGGGAGTTCGAATAATACGTAGTTCGCCCTAGACAGCAGCAAATAAAGAAAGTCCTCCTCAAACAAAATTCTCCCTTAAGGTAAGCAAAAAGTTTGTTTCTGTATCCACATTTGAAGGAAAATAATATCGATGAGAACCATTGCCTTCGGCGTCTTAGCGGGACCACATTTTTCAAACTTCACAAACCTCACAATGAATCCATTTTTTTAGGAATTATTTTCTTCTATCATAACGTCTATGGATACTTTTTATTTCGTAAATATATATTTTATTATAGGGCATTATTTGAAGTATACCAAATTCTATAGTTATAGGTAATTAATTTTTTATCAAGCCATTTTTGGACAAGAATAAATTGGCATTTCGACATGCATCTCTCTCTTCTTCAATAATTATGGTGGAATCGATACGCCGAGGGAGGGAGGGAGGTAGGGGACTTAGTGGAACTGTACGCGGTTTAAGGACAAGAAAAAAAGAAAGCATGATTCATCTACATCTACATCTACATAATACCCCGCAAGCCGCCGCAAGGGCGTGTGGCGGGGGGTGTTAGGTCACCAACCGTAAAAAAGAAAAATACCACATGCAAAAAAAACAACACGGAAAATAACACCCACAGCAGCGCACACACTCATGCAAAAATCCCTTCATCCAATACTCATGCAAACACATAAACCGCAAAACAACTAAAAAACTGCACCCCATGATGCAGCACGAAAGACATCCTACAACACGGAAGCCAGGACACAACAAGCAAGAAATTGAAACATCACTACCACATGAAAATGCACCACGAAACACTCTACCCCCAAAGAGTCTCTAAATGGCAGGGAATGCGACCCAACGTTGCAGGTAGCAGGAATTTGCCCCCGCGGAGAGGGACGAGGGATTGAAAGGGAGACTTAAAAACAGATGAACGGAACACGAATGAGGTCATTCGGAAAGAATGGGTTATTATAGCAAAACACATAAGGTTAGTGGAAGAGCATGTATTTAAATACAACTAATTATTTTTTAGACGCTGAGGGTGGCAAGTGGAATTTTTGCTATCTATAACCCTGCAGTTGCTATCCCGTATTGTCCGTGGGAAGAAGGAGTCCTTGAGTCGGCTAGTTCTGGCATCTATTTCCCGAATTTTATATGCATGATCCAAGCGACTAATGTATGTAGGAGTACGAATAATTTGCGAGACCTCGGTGGTGAAACATGCGGATCTAAATTTATTTAATAATTTCAATCTTGCATTGAATCGTCTCTCAGCCAATGATTCCCACCCCAAATCCATGAGCATTTCGGTGACGCTTTGCGTTTTATCGTAGGAATTTTTTACAAAACGGGCTGCCCGGCGTTGAACCTTCTCAATTTCCCGAATGAGACCTTTTTCACTCGGATCCCACACGCTGCATGCGTATTCTAAATGAGGCCTTACAAGAGCGTGGTAACAACGTTCCTTGACCTTCGAGTCACTTTTGCCGACAATGCGTCTAATGAATCCCAATTTTTTATATGCTTGACCGCAGACTTTACGTATGTGAGTCCCCCAAGTTAAGTCTTTGGTGAATGTGACACCTAGGTATTTTACCGTATCAACTACTGCTAGGTCACCTCCAGCTAATTTGTAAGCAAATCACGTTGATCTTTTAAAGAAATTTACCACTGAACATTTATTATAATTTAGAGTCAATCCCCAGTTAGAACACCATTTAGTAATGCAATCTAAATCCTGCTCTAGAATAAAACGATCCTCATCCTCAGATATCTCCCGATAGATCACCGTGTCATCCGCGAACATCCTAATTTTACTTTTCACTTCGCGGTTCAAATCGTTAACAAATATCAAGAAAAGCAACGGCCCGATCACACTTCCCTGAGGTACCCCCGACGTGACTCGAACGCTGTCGGAACTAGCGCCATCAAGGACTACCCTCTGTTCCCGCTCTGAAAGAAAATCTTTAACCCAACTTATGGCGCCCTTGTTTATACCCGCGACCTTTAATTTATGAATGAGTTTACCGTGTGGGACCTTATCAAATGCCTTTTGAAAATCTAAGAATATGGCATCCACTTGCCTACCTCTCTCACCAGATAAAAGTAAATCATGTGTAAATAATCCTAATTGGGTCTCGCAGGAGCGGGTTTTCCTGAATCCGTGTTGATTGTCACTTAAAAAGTTAATATTGTCAAGGTGTCTCATTATTGAACTGACAATTATGTGCTCTAAGATTTTGCAGCAGATAGAAGTGAGAGATATAGGTCTGTAATTACTGGGATCCTCCCTGTCACCACCTTTAAAAATAGGCGTTATTTGCGCGGTTTTCCAAATCTTAGGTACTTTGCACTCTGTGAGGGATTTGTTAAATATAAATTCAAGGTACGGGGCAATGTTTGGAGCTAAATGTTTTATCACCCTAGCTGGTATATTTTCGGGACCCGGGGATTTGTTGGGTTTAATCTCGTTAAGAATTTTAGAATTCCTTGTTGGTCCACTGTTATTTTTTCCATGGGTGGAGTATGTATTGTTTCTTGGAGATATGCGGTGGCAACATCATTCGAGAAAACGCTTTGGAAGAATGAATTTAAGATGTTAGCTTTATCCTCACTGTCTGTATGAATTATATTGCTACAATCCCTTAAGCAAGCCACGGTTTGTTTACTCCCATTTACTTCCCTAACATATGACCAGAAAGCTTTGGGGTCAGTGTCCAAGTGCTCGCAAAGTACTTTGCGTTTAAAGTCCAGTAAAGCGCTACGTAATTGTGTTTTGGTTTCAATTTTGGAGGATCTATATGTGTCCCATAATTGTTTATTCTCAGGGGATGATGTGTTCACGCCTGCCCTCTTTACCCTAGAGTGTAGCATTCTCTGCTTTCGAAGGGCTTTTCTAACGTCTTTAATGATTTTCTAATGATTTTTGATGATTTTCTAACGTCTTTAATGATTGAACCAGAATGTTCTACAATGTTTTAAATACAAATATGTGATAGTTTTGTAGGTATTCACCCCTATAAAAATTCTTTTAGGGCAAAATGAAGAAAAAGGATAGGATTTATGCGCCATTAATGCTGAGAGCGGGAAGAATATGCATCTTGAGGGAGAATGAAGAAATTTTGATGTATCTGGGAGGAACCTCCGTGTGCTGAAAATAATAACGAATAGATATAATTTTGAATGCTGAAAGGAAAGTATCTCTAGGCGGGTCTATGAGTCTATGACCTATGATACCAAATCAAATAATTTCCTTTATACTTTGAATAAATATGAATATGTAAGTCTGTACTTTATGAATCATTAAACCTGCAAGAAAGAAACACTGATAATCTACTTAAAACACAATGACGATAACTTTGGAAGAAATTTTTCATTTTTAATTGTGATAACCTTTAATTCTAAGTTTAATGTATGGCTTGATTAATGAAACAGTTTCTGGCGTCACTTGTTGGAAATTCTTCATACTGAAATTAAATTTTAAATACTTCGCCTTTCCACATGAAAAACCTTTATTTCCGACCTAGGTTTCGTTACCTAGGTCGTAAATAAAAGTTTTTAATGTGGAAAGGCGAAGTATTTTAAATTTAATTTCAATATGGCTTGATTGTTTCCAACTTTCAGTTTTCTTATTGCGGTCTGTTTGCATTTCTGAATTTCTAACGTTCTTACAGAAAGGACTTCTTCAAATTAAAAAAGATCATTCGTCTAATAAGTCATTATCGTATATGAAATGTTTGGGTAATTATTCAAAAGGTTATTACTTTATTAAGGCAGGACTTGGTAAATACTTTGCCCATCCATCACAGACAGACAGGGGTTGAGCCAACATATCTTGCAATATCAAAATGAAATCCAACCTAGTTGATAATTAATAATAAGAAATATGAATAAGTCAAAATATAGATATGATTAAAAAATAATATAATATTCATATCTCTTCTCGAAAAAATTAAACGAGCCGTAAGCATAGGAACAAAATTAAATAAGAATCACGGGAAATGAAAACCACGCAACGGGTAGAAAAGGATAAAACAAATTCTCTGACAGCTGTTGTTGTCAGCTATTCATCAATGGGAAATTTGTCATTATATAAGATCAAATCGTTCATACTTTCCTCTCTAAACTTGTATTATTAAAATTCCCATGATATTGTAAACCTTTCAAATAACAGCCTTTCTGGCAGTGAAATTTCCGTTCTACGTGAATCCTTCTTTCCTACACCACATCTATATCTACATCTACATAATACCCCACAAGCCGCCGCAAGGGCGTGTGCCGGGCGGTGTTAGATCTCCACCCGTAAAAAGGAACAAAACCACATGCAAAATCAACACATACATGGAAAACTACACCCACAGTACACACTCATGCAAAAATCCCTTCATCCCACATGCATGCAAACACATACACCATCATCCAACAAACAATTGCACCCCAGGATTCAGCATTAAATCCATCCAACAACGCGTAAGCCAGCAAAACTCCACTACCATTAGAACATGAAACATAAAACGCTCTCGTCCCAAGTCAACCACATAGACATACACACCGATACCCTCAATTTCTGCCGAAACTTAAGATAGCGCGCTTCTTGGAAATCACAAAGTAACCCTTCCGGTTACATAAACGCCAATCCCGCACTTGACAAATTACTCACTGCTCGTAAGAGAATTGTCGAGGGGAGGGAGGTGTTGGGACCCTTTTGTTGATGGCTGGCGCCTGGGAAAAACCGGAGGGCGTTAGGGAGGAGGGGGAGGTTGTAAATGCTGCGGAGAATGTAAACGATGATCAATGTAAATGAGGATGGAGGATGTGAACGAGGATGGCGCCATTATACGGTAATCTCTTCATGGTCCACCTTGAAGAGACTTTCTTTTAACAGCAACCCTTCCAACCTCCTCTCTGGGTCGACATTTTTATTCTCTAGACACACGGCTCTGAGTCCCTCAATAATTTCTTATTTAAATTCATCTTTCATGGTTAAATTCATTTCTTCCATTTCAGACTCCACTATATCCTTTCTCGACACGGACATCTCACTTCACAATGACAAATTCACCACTTCAGTGCATATCAATTACCATCAGCAATACCTACACCACACCAGCTGTCACTCTTCTCACACAAACGGCTCGATTCCTAACTCTCTCTTTCTATCCGCGGACACCGGATTTGCAGCACCACAGCCACCCTCAGCAAATACCTCCACAATCTACACCATGCACTCCACAAATGCGGTTACCCAGAAAAGCTCCTACAAAATAAAATCTACCACTCCACCTTACCTCACACACCACAGAAAAATAACCCAAAATCTGACGCAGGACTCAACCTTTGCACCACCTATTTCCACGGATCCCACAGACTGAAAGCCACAAAGCAAAAGCATTGTTTCCAATTTTACACAACAATGACGTTACCTCATTCCTACTGTCCCAATACCCTTCTCTAAATACAGATGACCCGCCAATCTCACAACCTACTGAAATCCACCAACCATTTGGCGCCCCCCTGACAAATTTCCTCATGTTTCCCCTACTTCTAACCGCCTCCGATGTAAAACATGTATACTTATCAGATCTGCTCCCCTCTCCCCACAAATCTTCTTGTTTTCATGCTAATAGCCTCTTGAAAAACATTAACTATCTTTTGTCATGCAAACAATGCACTTCATTTTACATAGGCAACTGCATTACCCCCCTTATCCATTCGAATGAACAATCACCGCTACTCCTGTAGTTCTGCCTCCCTCTCTTGTCTTCTCATCCATTCACCCGCAAATTAACACAACCTTTCCTTTGACCAGTGTTTCTTCCAAACCATCCTAGGATCCTTAACCGATTCAGCCTCCGAATTAGAGGTGAGAACTCGCGAATCTGCATAAATGCTAGCTTTCCGAATTTTTAAAATTCCCACCCTTAACCGCTATATTTAATTCCCTTCCCAGCATACGCTGCACCTCCCCCCCAGGGGAGATCGGAATGGCGCGGTGGCTAGCTTTCAGGCTTTCCACTGAGAGGCCCTGGGTTCAAATCCTGGAGACGACAAATATTTTTCAGCGATATCCCGGTCCCTACTTGAGGTGCTTTGTGAAGAGCACTTTGAGTGAGTACGACGTCCATTGGATGGGAACTGCGGACTCCTTGGCGCCTTTCGACAAGAGTAGACTAATGCAGACGCCGGGTTTCTCTACAACATTCCTATCCCATCCATCCCTAATGGTGCAAATGACCTTAGCTGTCGGTTGCATACCATAAACCTACTACCACTCGAAGGTCCCCTGGTAGGCGGATTCCGGGAGGTTCTTAAGGGTACGCGTGCAAACCTCTTTGACGGTATTTAGGGCCCCATGGTGGTGTTCTTTGAAGGAGAATTACACTTTTGGGAATAGGAAATAGTTTGCTGATGCCATGTCGAGACAGTAAGGGAATTGAGGAATCGTCACGATGCTGTTGTAGAAGATCTTTGTACGCAGATACTCGACTCTGCTTTTGGTCATCTGTCATGACCTTTCGTGCGAGGTTAGCGCAGATCTTTCGCATGGCTAAATTTTCAGAGATAATGTTTTGCGCTGTCATCTTATTAATGCCAATACGATCTGCGATCATACGCACACTTAACCGATGTTCTGTATTAGCACTTCACGCATACGTCAGGAAAAAGTTACCGATGTTTTTTATGCAAACCTTGTAGTAGATACGAGTATAAGTGACCATACAACTATGTTTTAGTTGGTCAGTTATGATATCTCAAGTCAGACCTGACCTAAGATGATAAACCAAATACGATCTCACACAAAGTTATTTACGAAATATTTATTGTCAATTTCTTTTTAACTGCAGTTATCCTAACGCTGTTATTGGCTGAATAATTCTATGATTTACAATATATTATATAATAATATACAAGAATAAGTAGGGGTCTTTACTATGGGGCAGTATGTCACTCTGGGAATATAATAGTGAACTAATATTAATTTGAGCAATTTTTTGGATAGAAAATATCTTACTCAATTCCATTGACTTTAATTCCATAGAACTGAAAATTATAAATGGATATAATATGAAGGTATTATGAAAAGCTTTTTCAATATTCAATGAAATTTCCTCTGCTATGAGCTACAATTAGCGTTGGAAGAGTTTTATTGGACAGTGGTACACATCTGTTCTTCAAGGACGTACATATTGCGAATCCTGGAATGTGGAGATTGTTATTAGATTGCAACAAAGAGATACAAACCGAATTGTGACATTCTGAATTCCTTTGGTGCAGGACGCTATGATCAATTCTTTCTTGTGAGGCTGAGATTCACGTCATATCTGCGGAGAGGAAAATAAAAAGCTCATGCTGGTCAGTCATGGTGGATGGAGAGGAGGAAAAAACTTGGTTTATGCAATAAAAGGATATTTCGAGCTGAATACATTTGACGTTTGGGAAATATTAACTGACAGGACTGCAAGATGAGGTTTCTCTTCATGGAAGATAGCAGCAGAGAAAACTCGATGGTTAACGAATGGTGACTTTGACAAACAATATTGTAAAACCGTATTCTATACTGATTAGAAATTATATGTTCTGTAGAAACCGTGTTGAGCGTTACTTGAAATAGTATGCACTAATTAATATTGAGAGAGTAGGTAAATAAGTTAATAGAAATTAATGTATGTAGTTTTAAGCGTTATATGTTTTTACTTGATAATTTAGCATTTAAAAAATATTCTCGAATATTTAGATTTGAAGTTTTAGCAGAGAAATAAGGGAATGAATCCCTTTAGTTAATTTCATCAGTTATCTCAAGGTTATGGCATCAAAATAATAGGGATGAAAACTAATATCTTAGTATGTGAAAGAAAAAAATTAAAGCCTGATATTATGCTACAAAATGTAGATCTTAGAAATAATCGCACAAAAAATCCGAATCAGAACAGTTTAAGAAACGAGTATTTTTCTAGCAAAAAATACAACTTGCACACAAAAAATAAGACAAATAGCGATGTTCACGTAGGTAGGAGGCAAGGAAATAATTTGCGAAAACATTCTGGTGCAGTGTGGAACGTAGATAATATTGGCATGGTTCAATGTAAAAGCGAGCCTGCAAAGAACAAGTCTGAATTAGACGAGTTTTGGTAGAGGTGGATACTACAGGAAAATTGATCTGATAAATCGAGAAATTCGTTGGTATTAAGACGAAGAAATCATTAAATAGTTGGATACTTTAGAAGATTTAAGGAATTTGTAAGAATTGGAACAGATTCGATAAAAGAGAAGGCTCCAAATAGACGGCCACGAGTGCGAAACGTAAAAATAAAGGATCTAACCAAGAGAAGCCCATACGGAATGAGAATTAGAATTGCATGAATAAGGATGAAATAGCGACTTCTAGGATTGTAAGACTAAGGAATGTAGTTTGGAATGTTAAAGATACTCGGAATATTTGTTTAACTAATGAGAAATAGTTTTTCATATGAAAATAGCGACAAAATATATTTCTCAATTCAGCTTGGACGACTTTTTGAAGTAAACAGTAAAAACATGTCAACCAAGATTGTTGAAAATAGTCTCGGAGTATACCGAAATGAGTTCTTTTTGATTATCTATGCAACAAAATACCCGCAAATGTCTGTATACAAATATACGCAAACGCATGTGCATAGAAAATACTGTTTATAAAAAAGATTCATAAAAAATAAAATAATTCATTTTAATATTTCGGTGGTCTCAACCACCTTTCATCATAGTACGTGGTGTTGACCTTTATTGACCTTTTTCAAAAATAATTTTTTTATCTATACCAATGCCTGTGCATTGAACATTGATGAGCGTCATAAAGATGTTATCTTTACAACATATGTAAATAGGTATATCATGCAATGATGAGATAAATCATTAAATGTTTGTCCTAGAGTGAATTTATTAGGGCGCTTGGGCTAGGGTCTGCTGCTATAACTGCGAATCTCGCGAGGGAAAAGCGATTGCTTGAATTCGTCTGTGACGGCGTCCATCTCTCTTATTTTATTCCCGTGTTTGAATGTATCAATATAATTTGGTGCCATGATAATTGACTGTGTTGCATGGAAATTCAGTTGTCTCGTGTCTTTCTTAAAGTTTATGAATCAAGGGTTTCCAAATCCAATTCCTACATTATAACAATTACCCATACTCTTTTATCGTAGGAATTTTAAACAAATCTGCCGGGTTTTATCTGAAACTTTTCCAATTCCTGAATTAAACCTTTCTATCACGGATCAGAGGTTCTTGCCGCGCATTCCGAGTGTGACATATCTAAAGCGTAGTTACATGTCTGTCTTACTTTCCCCGCAATATTTCACTCAACATTTCAAATGACACCTAGCCTCTTTAAACGTGATTAAATATTTCTTGACACCTCTATTGTCTAGGGAGCGATTACTGGAGGCTTACTTTTCTCAGAGTACATGTGATGCTTGGAAATAATGGCAAAATATATGATTATGTATGACGGAATTAAAGGCTAATTTCAAGATTTTGACAGCAAAGATCAAGAGCAATCAGGCCTGAAAAAGGTTTATGGGAGGATAGGTTTCAATATAAGTGAGGTTGATCGTTGAAAGAACTGATAACCGAAGAGGGGAAGGTCATTGGTGTTATATCTCACCATTAAATGATAAGTGACGTAATAAGATGCTAGGAATGCATTAACATCTTCCTTAACCTAGTATTTACTAAGGGTTAGGGTAGATTGACTGCTTGTACCCTTGGATTGAAATTTGTTGAGGGCTTTTGAATAATTTTTAGATTATTCACATACCCTTATTAATGCCGGTTTTATTGGACGGCACTCAGGAAGGAAGTTACACCATTTAGCTATAAAGAATGGTTCGAGACCAAGAAGTTGCAGATAGTTATTAGGATGTTGGTATAGTGAGTGATCACCGTAATTAAAAAACCAAGGGCAAACTTGATAAATAAAGGAAATAGCTTTGAAAATCATACTGGTTTTACATTTTTTTATAAAGAGGTGTTTGTTAAGTTGATTTTTATAATTCTTCCAAATAATCATTTGGAAAAATTAAGTTCTTTTTCTTTAGAATACACACATAATAACACTGCGAAGAAAGATACACTGCATTCCATTTTATAATTCACATATGGTTTGATGTTAACTTGAAATCAAAATGCGTTTCACTATAAGATTATCACCAATAAATGATTTAGAACAAAATGAGCGTACGATTTAAACAATCGGATTTATTTCCGTTCGAGAAAGAAATATTTATCGCCGAGAGTAAGAGTGTAGAGAGTGATTTATTTTACTCTTAGCAAAGAATAGATCAAATTTGCAATTCAAAATTTTTAGCGAGTAAATAATGCAGGTTCTGGAAGAAAAAAACTCATTTTTATCCCACGGCACTGAAAAATATTTCGAAGATAAAACGAAAAGCGACAATAATTAACGGAATATGCAATCAGAAAAGGGATGTGTGGTTGGACTTGGATATGTATGGAAATACGCACGGGGATATGCTCCCGTTTAACGCCGACTTGTCCGGGGGAGGAGAGCCTGTGGGGAAGGAAGGGCAGACGCCGCCACTTTCAACCCCGCCGCCCCCCTTCCATACTCCCCCTCACCCCACAACGAAAACTTTCTCATTTCGTTCCGACCCTCCTTCTCCCTTATCCCTGGATCCGTGCCAAATGGTTCGACGCAGACGGAGGGGCAGGGAGTGAGGGGATATGAAGAGGTCGAGGCGTGGGAGAGGAGGAGAAAAGGGGGGAAGAGTGGTGGGCGCGAAGGGCTGGGCTTGGAGTGTAGGCAAGAAGGGGAACTGGTTGAGCGCGTACGACCTTCAATCAAGATACGTTCCCACACATCTCCCCAATCCCTCCACTCCCGCAACCACCTCCACCCTCTCCAGAGCCATAACATAAGCGTCCTTTTACCCCTATTCGCATATCCCTCCCCCAATATACCGCCTTCTTCCACTGTTGATCCCTTACCCTAACCGACCTCGATCTGATACCCTGTCAGGTTTCCTTCCTCATTCCCTCCCTCACTCTTCCACCGTATACCCAACCCATTCCCTTCTCTCTCTCTCTGGCATTGCCAATTCCAACCATCCCTCTCGCGGTCAGGGACCCGCCCACTCTTCTCCCCTCTGGTCCTTTTTTCCCATGCATCGCATTCCTTGTCAGGCGACCCGACTCACTCACGACTTATGGGCGACATATTTTCCCCTTATTCCGCGATTCCCCTCCGCGTTCCCTCCTCCTAACCCCTCTCCATCCCCTCTCCCCAGGACACCTCTAAAAATCCTCCCTCCTTCGGACCCGTAGCTCCCACCTCCCCGTCTCCGCCTGAGCACATTCCACCTCGAGGGTGTCGAAACAAATGTGTGAAATGTCCCCGAATCTGTTCCGGAAAGTTTTCAAAATGGTCCTCCGAGGGTAAAGGGTCTCACAACATGTGGCGTGGGTGAATTTATCGTAATATCCCGTGTCCAATACTGCAGCGTAATATGTATGGCTTTGTTTTTAAAATATTGTCATCCGCGTTACTTTCTTGTGAATTTGCCACAAAAATTTTATTTTCCCTTTTATAGCTCATAGAGGGGTAGTATTTTTTTTTGTGATAGACGAGATGGTGGTCGAGCCTTGCAAATTTGAATTCCTGCAGGCACCAGGAATATAGCCAGATTCCTTTGCGGGCAAATTCGCAAATTTGTACTCTCTTGGGGGATTCCTTTTCCGAAGATATAAATTTTGGGTGATGGGAATCTATATTTACCACTCTTTTGTAATCAACATTAAGCATCAGAGCATAGCAAATAATTTATTAAAATCCATCAAAAATTGACTCATAAAATAGGAATTCTTGATTACTTGGGGTTGTTCTGTACACCATGGGTTTTCAGTAAGGGGGAAATGACCCTCCTTCGGGAATTTTTGGTCTTAAAGAGAAAATCGGAGCCACTGTTTAGCAAAGTTTGTTACCCTGTAGATTATGTGCAGTCACTTCTATGGCTATTTAATTTGTTATACTATTATCAAAAAATAACCCAAAAGATGAACTTACAATAAAAAGTTCAAGTGTCAATATTACGTGGATTTTATTTGGAATAGATCTTGTGAGTGAGACTTCGTATCTTAGGAACGACATAAAGATATTTCGAACTATATTGAAAGAGGAAATGAGAGGGGAAAATTACTGATATTGCCGTACACGTAATTCTCGGACTATATTAAATTTTTTAAAAATTATATGAGTTTTAATTCTGGCCCATAACTCTTCGTATAGGGATTTGGTGTAACGTGATAAAACCTTTCTACCCTAATGGCATGGAGGAGGGAATCGAGAAATTGATCAATCAAATAGAATTAAATTTATAACTGAGAACAAATTACGTCAGAAAGCGAAATTCTAAAATATGAATGAGAGAAATATAAAATCACTTCGCAATGGAAATCAGAGTTATTTGCCATTTAGAGTCCAAATTATGCCTTTTTATGGTAATAAGTTAACACGAATTTCTAATGAACTCCCTGTTCTGCCATTTTGGTGCATAGTGAAAAAACATCTACTTATTCCAACTGAGTTAAAACTGAAGAATTTCAATAAACCTGAGATCTTATTCTGGAAGCGAAACTAAATATTTTCTAATAAAAAGTTTTCCTAAGAAGTGAGATAAAATAAAAAAATATGCATACACAAGCGACCGTCTTCGTGGGTCTTCTGACACTAATTACATAGTTTAAGCCATTATTCATGTTATATATATTACCCATAAACACAGTAATCAACCCGAAGGTCGGTTTGGTAGGTGATGGTAGAGTTCACCCGGTACTAAGCCCGGTAGCATGTGTAATTCACAAACAGGGTGGGGAGACCAGTTCATCTTTCTGCCAGTGCAATTTTCCAGAATGATCTAGTACCCGAAAAATCACACTGCTTGGGTGGAGCTGAGGGTACCCAGAGAGAACCCGGGCCCTCTCGTCAGCAGTCCAACGCTCTATCCATGGACTTACACGACCCACATATATGTATTTACGTGTGTATATATATTTTATACATTCAGTGTTACAATTATAAATACAATTTTATATAAAAATTTTTTTGTATAGAGAGAACCTTATTGACGTCCACTTAATCTTGATGTATACTTGTACTTGCATTTAATTTAAGTAAAAAGTAATTTAAGTAATAAAGTAACAAAAACAACTCACTTAGATATTTGGGTGGACCAAGCCATATTCATCAGGGTACAAGGAGTCATGTGACTGAAAGACTGCTTGTTCCACTGTAATATCGGAGAGAATTGTGTTTGAGTTAATCTTTTTATTTCTTTTGACTATAAATGTACTGAAGGGTGCATCGAGAATATTTGGAAATATATATATGCATGCATGCGTCTCATATATATGTATGTATCTCATATGTGTGTGTGTCATATATATATATATATATATATATATATATATATATATATATATATATATATATATACACATACACATGTATGTATATCACATGTCATATTTTTGAGTCCATTGACGTACTTAACAATTATCAGCAGGTTTAAAGCATATTCACCTGATTTCCACCTCAAACCTGAACCACCTTTTTACTTTTCCTTCCACACGACCTGTGAATTTTTTTTCGGAGATTGGCCCGTCACCCTCCCTCGTCAGGTTTTCTCTAGCCGCCTTTCCCATCCCTACTTTCACCCCACCGTTTTATCCTCTCGCTGTGTCATTCGGATTTACGGCCCAAGCGGATGCCGCACCTTTAAAAGAAATCGATAACAGTAAAAGAATATAGTCGAGTGGCAGGACACTCCGTCAGGAAAGAATATAACGCCATCTCAGTATTCGGTTCTATTTCTTCTTCTACCGGTCCCTTCCTTCGCCTATTGACTCCCTACCTCTCCCTCGCACTTTTGTTCGCGTTTTCCTGATGCCTCCACTGAGATATTAGTATGGCGGGGAATTTGCGTTCCATTAGCGCCGAAAGGTTTAAATCTATGGGAGAAAAATATGGATGTAGCTTTCTAGCCTGTCACTATCTTCGCTCTCCCCCATCTCTTTTGCAGGGACTTCTCCTCTCTCAGCGTACATTCTTGGTACGTGGCTGGGTTAACCAAATAAAAATGGTGCATACTGAATTTATGGGAATACCGAAAATTTAGGGTAGGAAGTCGGCTCTCAGTGGTACCCATGCTACGTTCCTTTTACCGCGCTGTTTTTACGGGTTTGCGGGAGAATGCGGCGTTAAGTGCGTTTGGATACTGCAAATAATTAAGTTTTATGAGGTTTTAGTGGAAAAAAAAAATAAGTACCTGCATCTACACAGTAACCTAAAAGCCCTCCAGGAGGCGTAAGGCAGAGGGTGTTAAATCAGTAGCAATAAGGAAAATAATGAGTAAATATTGAAGGTCAGTGGCTCGTAGATAGGTTCATTGGCCGTATTTTTTTCGTATTTGTTTCTTTGTTTTTGTTCTGATCACGGATCGTACGAGAAAAGAAAAGAGTCCCTGAATGGTACTTCAGGGTGAGCCCAGTATCTCATCAGAATGGTCTATACTGCCAATATAATGAGGGAACTTCATGGTTTCTTCAATTTCATAAGTTAAATCGAGTGTATTAGGTATCCCGTTTCATTCTAATACTCTAAGTCATGACCTTTACCTTCGTGCTTGGAGGAACTGTTATCTTAATTCCTGCCAACCGCACTATGCTCGCTTTGTCATCGTAATATTTCTTCACGAATTTAGCGGTCATTCTTTGCTTCTTCCCTATCTTCTAAATCAACTTTACCGCGATAGATGACAAACCCTTGCTACGTTTCCCAAATGTGGCCCAATTGATGCAAAGCAACACCTCACCCTTAATTTCTCATTATATATAGCTGTAGCTCGTTTAACATTTTTAAAATTTTCAAGGCGACTCCACTAATCTTCCAGCCGTGCTCGCTTTATTATCAGTGTTATGTGAGGATGAAGCCCGAACATTTTTCTTGCCCTTAATATTGCATTACGACCTCGTCAATTTTGTGCGTAGCGTTGGATTTATTTCCCATTATATGACATTATAGAATATTTTAAAGATTTGATTGTGCCATTTTAATGTCGTGTTCGCCCCATTACTTGCATCAATCTAAAATATTGCCTAAATTGTGGAGCAGTCTGTGAGCGAAAGGTGACTTTATCTCTCTGTATATCACTATCCTCTCTTGTAATACATGATTACCAATGTAAATATGTAAAATGAATGTATCTGCATGTTTATTTTCTAATTTTCTGCAGGATCTTTAGATAACGGAATGAGAAAGGAAAAGTACAAATGACATCTGACAATTCTTTTGTCATTTATTAAATTTAAATACAAATAATGTCACAAAAATAGCCACAATTTGGTCGAATGTTATATTCCGGATTATTTTGTGCACTATTTCGTGTTTGTCAATAATTCATATTTTTAGAATTCCAAGACCTAAATAATAAAGCTAACATTTCACATTTCCCTATTCTCCTTGTATTGCCAATGTACGAATATATCGCGAGCGGAAAATAATTTAATTGTTTCAGGCTTAACTATGTGCAATTTCTCCATATTCTAAAAAATGAAAAAAATGCAATTCTGCAATTCGCAATTTATTTATCGTGAGACCATAGTTTCACTGCCGTGCCTCATAACCAGGTGATGCTGCGCGCCAGAGAAACCACGATCGTGTGATAAATAAACTGTGAATTGTTGACTTGAAGTTTTTTGCAAACTATATGGTCATTTGACAAGGATCCAAAGAATGGTAATGGCATACACGTGAGCTCTGGGTCAATTGGTGGTGGTAAATCTCAATTCTACTACTATCTGGAAACCCAGCTTGGTATTTGGCCGGTTGATATCTATTTAACGCTCCAAATAAATCCTTAAAGTGGAGGTTATAGCAAAATTACAAATCTGAAATGTGTTTAACTCAATTATAAAAAGTACATCTTTATCTATGGAGCACCCTGCAAGCCATCAATATTTTGTATTGCAAGAGGTGATTCCATATCAGACACTATTATTGGTTAATCTACCGGCTAAGGTAGGTTTTGGATGATCACAACTACCAAAATAATATTTTGTTTACACTGACAAAAAACAACCCAACATCCTACACTGCGATTCCCCTGATTTAATTCCGCATACTTTCTTCCTCCCATCATCTCGTCTAACATCCCTATCCTATTCCTGCCCTTCCTCATTTCCCCAATACTCTCCCCTCTATCTCAGTCTACAACATTCCTCTGCCGACCAATATCCTTTGCATCCATTTATCCTGCCTCCTTATGATTTTGCCAACAATCCCCTCTCCTTCCCAACCACCACTTCCTCATTTGTTTTCCTTTCGATCCATTCAACATTTTCTATCCTTCTTCGCACCCAGATTTCAAAAGTCTCGAAATCTACGTCTATTCTCCTGCTTGAGTGCCCATGTTTCCGCTCCGTAAATAACAACGCTCCATGTCAAAGTTTTCACGATCCTTTTCTTAACATTCATATTTAACTTGCTTGTAATCAATTCCCTTCTCTTCGTGGAGGCTTATTTGTCAAGTGTAATTCTTTTCCTTACGTCCCTACTCCTTTGACTATTGTGCTCCAATATATTTCCGAAATACGTAAATTGTTCCACCTGCTCCAGTTTTTCCCCACCTATTGTTACATTAAGCTAAGCCCTTGTCTTTCTGGAAAACCACACAAACTTTGCTTTATTTATATTAATCCTCATCTCATATCTATCTTCCTGAATTTCCAATTCACTCAGCAAGGCCTGTAATCCTTAGGCTGACTGACAAACTAAGGCTTGGTCATCAGCAAATCTAATTAATTTTAAGAATTCTCCTCCGACTGTCATTCCTGATTACAGTTCTTCCTATGCCTCTTTAATCATTTCCGCCACATAGTATACGTAGAACAGCTCAGGTGATAATGGACAACCGTGCCGTACACCTCTTCCGAACACTGCCCATCCGTTCTGCAATGACATCGCTGGTGCCTCTCCCCTTCCTAAACCGAAAATGATCATACCCTAAGTTATCATTTGCTCTGATCTCCATCGTTTTGTTGATGATCCTGAGAACCACTCATGCTGCTTGTGAAATCAAACTTATATTTCTGTAGTCTTCACATGATGTAGCCTCAACCTTTTTCGGAATAGGAACTAAAACTGATTTCACAAAGTCTTCTGGCCAGATTCCTTCCTTATAGATGCTACAAATCAGTCCATATTGACTCTTCCTCCCATATTTTCATAAACCTTTTATTAATTCCACAGGAATGTTATGAACCCCCACGGCCTAATTTGATTTCATCTCCCTGAATGCCCTTTCTATCTCATCGTCGAGTATGCCTGAATCTAAGCTATCTTCATCTACGTCATGTGCTCTTTCTATGTCTAAGATTTAGGCCGAAGTTCTTTACATAAAAATATAGAGGAACTATATTTGTTTGTTGGCCTAAGTTCTTTATCATCGAGTTCTTTTATATACTCCTTCAACATTTATGGGATTTTTTCTATTTCAGCTATTATCATACGCGATTTATGTCTAACTGTTAACACATATATTTCCGTTTACCATAGTTTCCGTAAACTTCTTGCCTGCGTCTTCTGACTAGCTTCTTTTGCTTTATTTGTTAAACGTGTCAGTTCCTTATTTAACTCTTTTTACTTCCGTCTGCCTAACTTTGTGCTTGCAATTTTCCATCTTCTTCTCTCATTTGTCCTTCTTATCGTATCAACCGTGACCCATAGTTTCCTTGTCCTTCTCCATTTAACATTCTCTATCATTTCTTTTGCAAAAGAGACCAGACATAACAACATCAAAATTAAGTTTTGCTTGCATTGTAGCTAGCAATACAAATACAAAATAAGTCAAAGATTGGGGCAATGTTAATTACAGTTACATGTATTATGGTATCAAAGTACAAAACTCTTCTCTATGGATGAGAGATGAGCCGCCTACAGCGAGAAAAACAATAAAATAAGGGTTAGATGAAAAGTGAAATTCTAGGCTGGTTAGCATTAAACAACTGAATTTTTTCTTATTGCACATTCAAAATTTAAATATCTACACTAAACACCATTAACATTCGCAGTTATAAAAACCAGTAACCCCACAAAATCGTATTTAACACTGTACCTTAGGTGACATGATTCGTAAAATCCTCTTCCAGGTGCATGTGGAAAGGAATTTGAATGACCTAATTAGAGCCTCGTTATTACCGACGCTCATTAATTAATGGACTGAGTTCAGTCACGTCGGGTGCAGCAACGGCGCTTAATTGCCAGGAACACGGATGAATGGTGGCGTCCGGACAATATAGGTTCATGTAGGTTTCTTTCAATGGGCTTGGTTTATACCAAACGTAGCCCTCATTTAACATATTGACTGATGAAGAGGGAGCGGAGTAATTAAATGCTGGATAGTGGTAATTACAACTGACCAGATTTTGGGGGAAATATCGATTTGCTGAGGGAAGACGCTAGAAATGGATGGGAATCAAATTAGCATGGTAATAATTAATGAAAAACAAACTGAGAGTAAACGGAGGATGAGAGACGCCGATGAATGTAGAAACCGATGATTGGCACTGCCAAAGAGAGGAGTTATATCAGGATATGGCGGTAATTTGAGGGCAAGAAAGGTGCAAGGTTAAGGAAATATCAGCAAATGTTTTTAGATGCGCTTGAGGAATTCTTTCAATTTCATCACAAAGTGATTAAGCACAATAATGCCAGCATCAGGTATGCAATCGCTTTATTCAGACAATTAGACTACTGTGTAAAGAATGCCATGGTCCTGTATTTGTCTCCCAGTCAAATGATGATCATAATGATAGTCATATTTGCCATGATGTCTATCATATTGCCATACAGTTCTCCCAGGTTGCGATAACAAACGTGTAATGACTAAAACCGCAGTGAATATTAAACCTATATTATAGGTACGATAAATACTATAACACAATTATAGTATTAACTTCTTATATGCAATGAAACCAATTAAACGTTTACTCCGATTATATTGCCAACTGAGCACAGTTTAAAAATTTGAATACGTTGCTCAAGTTTTCCTAACCACTTAAAATAATAGGAAGCACGTACATTGGGAATGCTTAGGAGCATTTTTAAAAAGAAATTCAGTAGTTATTTCATTGTTTGACTTAAAACAAAGACTATTACTCGAACGGTACCCACACAGGTACCTAGGTACTGAGCGGTATCTAATATTCTTGTCGTAGGTACTGGGCTCTAATCTAGAGGTTGCTAGGATAGCTTATTATAAAAGGATACAGATACCGATGTCTATCATACACAACTTAGGGGTTGATACTGGGGAAAAGGTATATATTATTTTCCCCAAGTTACCAATCTTGTATTTATCATATAGTAGCAATACATCCCAGGGGTACTTGTACCCAAGTACCGAACAATATATATATATATATACACGAGGGTCGTCCGGAAAGTAGTACCCGTTCGTGCCGCATGAAGTGCTGACGACGTGAGTAGCCGCTGGACGAGGTCAGATAGCTTCAGTGGCTTGTCTGCCTTCTCTGAGCCAAGTTGCGTGACGCTAGCATTGCCTGTGTTGTTTCTGTGATTGTTTACAATGTTTAAAAAATTGAGAACGCCGCCAGTTGTGAAGTGAGGGCAGTGATTAAATTCCTCAATGCAAGAAACGTTCGCCCATGTGATATTCATCGCCAATTAAAGGAGGTGTATGGAGACAATGTAATGGACGAGTCGTCTGTTCGGCGGTGGTGTCGCAACTTCAACATGGGGAGGGGGAACACACACGACGATGAGCGTTCGGGGAGACCGTCTGTCATTACAGACCAACTGGTGAGCTCAGTTGACGAATTCGTGAGGAACGATCGGCGCGTCACAATTGATGACATCTGTGAGCATTTTCCCAATGTTTCTCGAACAATTGTTCATGAAATTGTTAAACACCATCTGCATTATGCAAAAATTTGTGCAAGATGGGTCCCTCGCGTATCTCAATGAGCTGGCGGCGAAGGACAATGCAGCAGGAATACAGAAACTTGTCACACGTTATGACAAATGCCTTAATTTGCTTGGAGATTATGTTGAGAAGTAGTTTAAAGTATCCTCTTTCAAATAAAATTTTTTATGTTTGTTAATATTTACTTTTGTGTCTTTATTTAACGAACGGGTACTACTTTCCGGATTACCCTCGTATATATGTATATATATATATATATATAATTATATATATATATATATATATATATATATAATGTTTTTACCTAGATACTGGCTCCTACAATTTGTACCAAAACTATTGGTACGGAGGAATTATTACCCAATTTTATCGCCCCAAGTGCCTAAATTCTGAGACATAACCTTTCTGAAACTATTCCCATGATATAAGGAATCTATGAATGCTAAGATTTTCGAATAATTTAATCTCTAGAATTTTTTGATGAGTTTTACTTGGATTAGGATACTTTTAAATAAGTAAAACTAAGTGTATTGACAATCCCTTGAGTCCTTAAATCCATTATATTACGAATAATAGTATAAATACAATTTATATTTTTGATACTCGAGGCTCATTAGAATGTGCTTTGCGAAAATATTTTGCCTAAGCATATAAAAAAGTGCCAAAGAGGCAGCGATGCCTTTCTCACACAAAAATGCTCTTACGTTTGCGTCGGATGCAAGATTTCTTCAAAACCCTTTCCGCGCTTCGGTTCATAGTCGCATATAAGAATACGGCGGAATGCATCGGATTGTCATTTTCTTATCACACCCATCGAGCTTCTTACCATCACGCTCCGTTTTATTTCTCGTGCCAATTCTTTTCGGAAAATAGTAAAATAGTTTTCCTTATTTGTTATATGTGCATACAAATTATATATATATATATATATATATATATATATATATATATATATTTACATGTATATGTATATATATGCATTGGTATATTCGTATCTCAAATATTCACCGCTCTTTCTCACCGCCCCCCGGGCCTATTTTCCATAACGTCCCCTGGGATGGTGACAGTGGACGGATGCCTTGGCGGCCCCTCATGCCTGGGGCTCCAGTTTGGAATCCATAGGAGACGAAATTTCTTCCCCCCATCGAAAATTCTCCGTCTCCACTAAAATGTGCTAAGGTTTCTCTAACAAGCCCAAGAACTTTGTCCACTGGAATGGGGATTGACTCCACCCCGAAGGGGCACTGAGGGGAGACATTCGGGGTCAGAATGTGCAAGATTCTGGTTTCTCAACTCCGTCCCGAGGGCGAAGGAAGTGAGAGAGCAAAGCGCGTAGATTAGCCATGCGTACGCGGAAGATACACCGAAGCATAAATTTTATCAACTACCGTCCGTAGTGTCTTTGACGGAAGTGAATACTTTGCTGAAGAATTTCACCACCAGAGATTTGAATTCAAATGTACCATAACGCGTACGAATTCTGATTTTGCTCTTGGATGAGCCACAACTATGTTTCATGGGTTATATTTGTTTTGAATATATAAAATGGGACATTGGGTTGATCTATGACTTATTTCAACCTTGCTTGACCTCGAGTGTGTAAAAATATTGGTTGAGATTTGCCGTTAAAAAAAGCTTTCTTTTATAAATATTCCAAAAAATCAACGAAAACTAAATAAGAAATTTTATTTTTGTGATTAATTTCTCATTCATGTGTTTGCAATGCTATGAAAATTTTATGCAACAGTCTAATGAAAACTTGCTTGAATTTAGCCCAGGGACTAGAATTTACGTAGTACGTGCATTATTTACTTATTATCCGAAGCCTGCAGACCATTTAATTTTTTATTATAAACATATGACAAATAGTTTGACTTAATTAGAAAATCGATTCTTTATCACAAAATGGATATTTTGGCTCTGTTTCTTCCATTTTTATTATTTCAATAGCTGTATATGTTTGTTGCTACTATTGTCCACTTATCCGTAGTGTATTCCGGATCATTTGACCGTGTTCATATTTTTACGATATTCCTTCAAAACCTCATTCATGTTCGTTTGGCATTCATTCACAATTTATTTCTTATGCATACAAATTTTCAACAGTTATCCTTAAGCTTTCATATGGGCTCAAATAGTTGTAGCGTACCTCTTCTGCTGTTTCTGGTGCAATTCTATAACTCCCACTTTGCATGCCCTTCCGGATTCTACTCAATTCACCAACAACGCCTAAATATTTAGACGCACACATACTGTACACCTGCGTCATGGTAGATTCAAGAAATAACACAGCAACCAATTTTTAATTATTATATTGATACTAAAGGTTGGGATACAAATTTTAATTTATTTGACTTAAAATAAGTTTTCATGCAAACGCTGGCGGTTGAAAAGAAATGATGCTGTAACAAAATTGATATTAAATCAAAGAGCCACTCAAAATGAACACTTTTTCCCATAAAATGAAGGTTAGAGTAAAAATTAATTGGAATCATCGTACATGAGTTGCAATGTACCTAAAATATAACAATATGTACAATATTCACTAGCACTCGACCGGATATTGAGGGATCTGGGTTCGAATCCCAGACAAAGCGAATGATTTTTACACTCTGAAATTATTTCATTGATTCAGTAGACATCTGAATAAACATAAATTGTGTGATTTTCTGAATATTAGATGTTGTCGGATGCTACAGAGAGCTGATGGAAAGGGGCCTGCTCTCCTAATTTGAGCATGTGGGTTAGTGAACCCGTTGTTTGGGTTTTTTAACTGGAAAGATGGGCACTGGTGTAACATACACACCAATATGTTGGTCTCAGACAGCAGCTTCCTATTACTTTACCAATCTAGAATAATTCTAATCAAAGAGAAAAATGTATGGATAATCATTTGTAATTACTTGCGTATCTTATATATGAGGATATACTCGAGGAACATTATTCTGGGAATGAAAATGTTCCAAAACTCATAATCTTATTAGATGTAAAATATGACCTACTTTTGAAAAATCTCATTGTTTTGCTTTCCAGAGACTTTGAATTTTGTATTTAAAATGGCAGAGGTTATGTACGTCTGTATACCTTGATGTCTCCGCAAAATGTTCGTTCTATTAACCTAGGTACTTAGCGAAATAAATACCCCTACCCTTGTAGAGTTCCAAATGACTATAACAATATTTATAATGATTACATTACTATTTGAAATCCGCAGATAATTTGTATCACCGGCATACGATATAGCTTTTTTTAGATGAATGGTCTGTAAGCTGACTAAAAAAATTCACATACATCTACTTGAATAATAACTTGCAAGCTATCGCAAAGGCGTTTGGCGGGGTTTTAAGGCACCAGCCTTAAAGTTATAAATATTTGTTCATAATTGTATTTGAATATAATTAGGTCATATGCATAATTATAGTGGCTATATATAATAAGGAATAATTGAATAAATTAATAAATTCGGGTACTATTAGTTTAATAATGTCAATATATTCTGATGATTTTGTTTCGATTTTGTTATGATTAGGTTTTGGCTGGATTTTCAATTAGTGAATTGCACTCCTCAAAACCATTCCGCCAAAGCCTTCACAAATATATATTTATAGTGATTTTCTATCCTGTTTGCACAAATCATCGGTTACTTCAGAGGAAATAATTAATAAAAAAATAATAATCTCTTAAGAGATTTCACCAAAGTCATTACATCGAGAAACAGATTTGTGAAAAAACTATAGCAAGTGTTGAATGAATGTGAAACTCCAATAGCCGTAAACAGTTTACCTTTCTAAACAAAGTACAAATGAAATTAGTTGGCTAGCGCCACAAGCCCAGAAGGGGTAAAAGGTAAAAAGATAGATAAAAAAGATGATAAGAAAGGTGAATACGAATACGGGTATTTCGGCCACAAAGTAGCCCTCTTCAGCGTACTGAAGGGTAATCGTCACGACAACACAAGTCGAAGTGAGAAAGGGTAAGGGCATTCCGAAGAATATATAGTGTTACATGTGGGGGGGAGGGGGGGTGGTGAAAAAGACAAGAGCCAATAGACAAGGCTGATGGTAGAGGAGTTTACTTTTTGGTGAGGCCTTAATTTAAAGAAATACAGAATACACGTCCAACTATACATTCTTTGATGGGTTAAAACGGCGAATTTATCGCAGACGACTTGAAAAATTTAAATATTTTAAACAAGTTTTTCCAGAGCATCTACAATAAAGACATCAACCCACTAGACGAGCTTCCTCAAACACTCCGGATAGCACATGGGTGACGGGACTCTGCCCATGAAAGAATAGAACACCAGCGCCGTATTATCAAAGCCAACAGAGCACCAAGTTTAGAAATAATAGGTGCTAGAATATTGAAGAAATTAGATGAAGACCTTGTCCCGTTTTTAAAAAGTATTTTTATTAAGTCCATGTAGTCGATAAGTAGTCTCCGTACCTCGCCACTGGAAGCTATTTTCTGGATTTTGTGCAATTATTTGTTGGATGATGGTGTATGTGTTTGCATACGTGTTGGGTGAAGGGATTTTTGCATGAGTTTAAACGACACTGTGGGTATAGTTTTGCATTATGTGTTGATTTTACATGCAGTTTTGTTCCTTTTTACGAGTTGTGACGTAACACCCACCGCCAAACGCCCTTACGGCGGCTTGCGGGGTATAATGTAGATGTAGATGAAGCTAGCTCGCATAACTGCCATTCATTATGGCGCCGATAGTGAGAATTCCACCAATTACGGCCCGATATCTTTAACATCAGAACATCAGTTTCAAGCAAAATATTATAGCATATTATCGTTAATAATGCCATAAGATTTATCGAGAGTAGGTAAATATTAAGTCACAACCAATACGGAGTTAAGAAGAGCAGAACTTGCGAAATGGATATTTTTATTCAGGATATTCTTAAATCGGAAAACAATACATGAATGGACGCAATATTTTGAGATTCCTAAAAAGCCTTCATTTAAGCTCCTCACAATAAACTGAATCGCAATCTTAAACGCCATGGTATCAATTAATCAATTTTAGTAATGTTATTGCTATGGAACGGTAATTAAGGAGATGACCAGTAAGTTTAATAAGGTTATTTCATTAGAGTTAAACTATACAACTCGTTTGGGAAAGTTAACAGTAGAGCTTAATAAATATACCTGTAAAGAACCGAAGTTATAAGAAGTTTAGTACGTGCGAATTAGGCGAGTTTAAATTAAGCAACTTGAATGTATTTAGTAATTACTCCTGACAGCCATTCATGAGGAGCCCTCATGAGATGTACACACAGCTATCCCATGAAAACACTACTCTGAATTTGATGGGTTGCGGGTAAAGGAAATTCATACATCAATGAGAAGGTTTAATCGATAATTTATATTTTTAAGAGTATGCGGAAAATACATTAAATCCATCCCAGGCGGATGCAAAGTGAAATAATGTTAAAAAAAATATCAGTTAGATAACTTAAAGAAGCAATTTGAAACATTTGACACAATATACATTCATTTATTTATTTAACGTTTATTAAAAAGTCATAAGGCAAGAACTGATCAAAGAAATACTAAGCAGAGCAAAGGAAAGAATAGTAAGGAATTTATTATGGGGTATATTGACTTAAATGTGTAGCACTCTATGAATCTGAATCCCCTCTTGAAGCATGGAGGAATGTCCTCTTGAGGCACGAGGTTGATTATAGATCAGAGGATTTTCCAATTTGACCATTACAAAACATGGAAAGGTTAATTTGAATAAGTAGGACTAATGACGAAGTCTTGCACGTTAGAAAAAGGGAAGAAGGTGCCAATGAAATTGGAAGAAGCCAGAAAAACTGGGTGAAGGACATATTGGGATGCTGAATAAAGTGATGGAAGGTGGCATACATAGGTAGGATGGGAAGAGGTAGGGAAAAGGTAGAATGTTTAATGGCATGAATGTTAGTGCGGATAACCGAATCTACAAGTCCTGAGAACCCAAGATCATACTGTATAAATTACAATGTTGTATAATATGCAATCTTCACGGACACATTGTTTAAGGGAAAATCATATACTTTGAAATAAATTTTAGAAATCTTCCAGAACCTACATTTAATGGACAAGCTACCTATAGCAATTGAAAGTTATAGCAGATTATATTTACGAGACCATCATCATAGTCAAAAAATTAATCTGACGTTGGCTGAGCGCCTAAATACTGTGGAAATAAAGAGTTCCTTCTTTCATTATGCATCTATTTCAACAAGTTCGGCCTTCTTCCTTTATTTATATCCGCCATATTTGAGAAAAAAATGTTCTTAATAGAAAGTACGTGTGATGGCGTTATTGGAGAAACCAGGATGTCTCCCCATTGTCGCGAAGCGAGCAAGTGATGCTAGAAAGTTATGAGGTTCTCGAGTTGAAATCTGACACTCAGGGAATATATGCGACCTCAAACTCTATCGGCATATGAAACCACAAAGATTAAATGAGATAAAAGTATCTGGATTGATAATTTATTTAAAACGTTCGCCAAATTTAATATTACAACAAAATTAGTCAATTACCTCAAAATTATGGTAAGACAACCTTATTTTTGTCTACTATTTTATATTTGCTCTCATCACATTCACTCGCAGTTTTATATCAAGACTGGTGACGGGAAACGCCTTGCCTCGGGGCATATTGGCTGCTCGCAGAATATGGCGTAGATTTAGATGGATAAGTCAGATTGTAGATAGATATTGCTCATCTCACATAAATCCCTCTGAGTTTAAATTTACATATTAAGGGAACTGGGGTTGGTTCTATTTCTCTGCTGGCAGCGGTTTTCCAGTTTGGGTACACCACAAAAAAATGGGAAATTTCCAATAGAGAGAATGGAAGCAAATTAACCAATGCGCATTGGATTTTTCCCGTATTTTGCATTGGAAATTCACCAGCTGTGTATTGTAAATCGCCGAAGGATGTATCGGTCTTTCCTCATGTCTGTTTCGGAATTCCAAGAAAGGCGCATTGTATTTCTTCAATTTTGATTCCTGAGTCCGTTCTCTCGCACTTTCCTTAGGGAATATTGCAAATCACGCACCGTATATTTTTCGAATATTCACAGCTATTTACCGTCTTTTTCTGTGTGGATATTTTTAATACTTACTGTATGCGCTCTATAGTTGCGTATTTAAAATTTACTCTTGTTTCATTAAAATTCTATTTTTATTCATTGACAGAACTTGAATGCACTCCTTATGACTCCAAGGGTTTTGGAAATGTTCGGATACGGAAATTTACATGATAAATGTGCAAATCAAAATCATTCCGAGGTTTTATTAAACTCAACTACAGTAGCATGTATTAGAATGGATTTCAGAATCCTAGATAATTGAAACAAGGAACTTTGAATAATAATAATAATTTATTTATTTAGCCTTAGTCCGAAAACAGCACTCTGGCCTTTACATCGGACTATTAACAAAGAATAACAATGGAGACGATTACAAACACCCAAGCCCTAGGTGGAAGAAACCCACCCAGGCGGGAATCGAACCCGCGACCCATGGATTGGCAGATGAGGACGTTACGCCGCCGCCACCGAGGCCGGCAAATTTATATTTGCAATTGAGTTTCATTTAAAAAGCGTAATTAATATAATTATGGTTAAACGTAAAACTAATGTCTTGGAATCTTTAGATCATGTTTAAATTATGAGAAATGCTTGATGAATCTTCAACATATTGAATGGCTTATTCATTTATAAGACATAATATACTGTTTTTATTTCACTTTATTTTCCCCACTTTTTTGCTCATTTATTTGTGTTTTGTTGAGAAATGAACTTTGAGAGATCTATATAGGTTTATAAGGGAATTATATATATGTCTATATAAGTATAAGGGAAATATTTGTTGCAATTTAGATTTAGTTTGACTTTTCTAAATAGATAATTTATACCCTCTAAACGAAGTACATAGCTGGCCTTATATGTGAGGAGTTAAAATTAGAAATCAGGCTAAAAGGGTATATAATGACGATATTGATATTTTCATTTTAAATGCCTATACACATTTTTCCTCTTTTCATAATTTAACTTGTCTTTCGATTTTCTATGTCCTTCTCCTAACATTCGACGTTTATATACTTCCCTGTTACCTCTTTATCTCTCTATCTCCTATCCCTCCTTCCAGTCTGGATACAATTCCATTACCTCTTTTCACCATCATTCCACGTGGCCTATATTCGCTTTCTTCCGGCCAACTTCTCCTCCGGGGTGTTGGGTGCTACAATGCTAGAGCATTTTGCAACCTTCCTGAACTATTTTCACTTATCGCGTCCTGACAAAGGCGCAGTAACACATACGCGCGGTCGCTTAAAAAATGACCCAAAAAAGTAGCCAATAATCTTATTCTTTCATTTTATTTACCTCTCTCTGCCAGATTCTCTCTCCCTCTACGGGCGCGAAATTTCATCCCCGACGCCCTTAGAAAGCGGTGTTCCAGCCGTGCGCGCGACGAAAAACGGAAGCGGTGCAAAAAGTCGTATCAGATGCTTCGGGTGTGCGAATGTGGGTCTTTTCCGGTTTGAGATATCGATATTTACGGTTGAACTCGGTGGAAGGTACCTGCTTGAGACTTGAGAATTTAGTTTTCCGTATGGACACTTTTCGTAGGAGGGGGACGGGATGGGAGGTGGAAGATAGTTCCCAGTTTTTGGGCTGGGGCGAGCGAAAACCTTGCCTTATTCGCCGAACTCCGGGTGGGCGGCCCGATAAAAGTTATTAGGTGTTTCGGCTCTCTTATCGAATGCGGTCGGTCACAGGAGTGCAGTAAATGTTCGTAAATATGCGGGAAAGTGGGAACTAATGTGGGCGGGGAACTTCTGGATGCGCATGAAACGCAGAAGCGGGAATACGGTGATACTTCGACGCTAGTGAATTAGAATTTTGTCTCAACAGGACTCATTAGAAAATACTTCTAAACTGGGTAAAATAAAATTATTGTTTTTGCTATGGCCTACAGCAAAGAATATAACTGCTTCACTAGCATTCATATTTGAAAAATTAATTTATTTAAACTCTAGCTTTAATTCCAACCGCCGTGGTTTAACTGTGGCATGGTGGAGATACTTATTTTCTCAAATGACATTGATGAGCGAAACTTAACTAAACCCATAAGGCTTAATTTAAATTGATTGCCAAACAGGCTTTGGTAAATTTGTGACCATGGCAATAGTAAATTTTGCATATGCAAATAAGAACTTTCCGATAAAATTGGTATCGATGCTGTTAAAATCCTAACATAATATCCTCTGCCACGCGCTCTCCTAGCGGGTTGAGGAGTAGGATGTTGATGCAGTTGTAGAACGACAAAATACTTTCAAAACATTTCATCGTAAGAGTCCCATAACCACCTTTAAATATTTGATTAGAAAATGCTAGTATACAAATTTTAATTACCAATCATGTTAATCACTCAATAAATGATTTAAATCTCATCCATGATATCAAATATATTTTTCTTAGAGATATCATTTTTGTTTATTCATGCAACTCTACGAGGTGGACAGAGTATAAGATTAAGCGTAAGTGCCATTAGGTTTTAAATTTCAAGAGTAAGTTGTTTTGGAGTTCAATATATAAAAACACTTAAAAAGAAGAGAAAGCTACTGATTAGTTGTGACAATCAATTCTTTAAATAAAACCATAGATGCATAATAATATTATATTTATAAGGATTTTTGAACTCCTTTACTTCAGGAAAAAGACCGTTAAAATTTTATCGAAAGCTATGAAGAAGCGCAATCGAGGATTAGTAATAATATTTAATGTATCTCAGAAGTAAAGGATGGCCTTTGAAGAAAGTCAATTTTCTGACGTCATTGAACATCTAATATATTGCGCACGAGTTGGGGGTGTTAGTTGACTCTGGCTCAACCGGCGATTCGCCCTTAAATCTTCCTTTTCGAGCCCCTCTTTCCTTCCCTTCCTCCTCAACCCTTACATATCTTCTTTACGGGCACTCGAGAGATGTAAGATAGGAATCGCTCTTTCGGCAAGCGACGAGTCTTTGACCTCTTTGACCTCATCGAATCACAGACACGGCCTTCTTCTTAGCGTTATGATTGCGGTCTTTGTCACCCTTCCTCTCGCTTCCCTCCGAGGCCATCGCCGGCGCCCACCTCCCATCTCTCACCCCAATATCCCACCCGCTTCCTCCCCTCGACCCCTTCCTCCCACTTTCCCATCTTTTCCTCTTCTCACCATCCATCTCCCCTCTCCCAAATCGACCTTTGAGAGCACCGACTGAATCAACAATTTCTCGAATGCAGAAATCCGAGCCTTTTCCGGTTTGTCCTTCTTCCCCGTTTTCTCCAACTCTATTACTCCCTCTCTTCTCGGCTCCGGCCAATATTCCGATCCCCCATTCCCGCCACACCAAGTGATACGGCGTAATTCCATCAATCCCTCACCCTCCATCAAACCAATACCATGAATGCTTGAATGCTGGACTTTCCATAAGAGAGATTTTTACTGCAAGAGTTCCTGATTCAAATCTTTAGATGTTTATTAATAATGATATCATAGTTATACTTTAGTAAATTATTCTGTTGATGAATATTTCATGTACTCAATACCCCGCAAGTGTCTGGGGCGGGGTGATCATGCACTCGGACAAAATTATTCAAAATAAGGAAGTCAATTGCATGCAAAAATATTCAATTACATAATGATTCAATAAAAGGATAAATTCAAATCAATGCGGGAACAATTTTATAGAAATGGGTATATTTAAAATTCATACAGGTTATCAACGAAATATATGCACTATCAATGCCTATTACCCTCTTCGCGCATGCATTAATAGTTATTTTGATCTCTTATCGGGTGTGGAGTAAATGATATTTTAAGTCCACCCGTTTTACTATTACCCTAATTTTACGTGCGTAATCTGATCTGTCATAATAAGTCGGGTCCTCTAATATGTGTTTAACATCATCGAATAAGTGACCGGACTAAAATTTACGCGGTAAATTCAACCTGTATCTTTGGTTAACTGGTGTCTTCCATCCTAATTATTACAATTATGTCTTGACTCTGCTACATTATTTTTGAAAACTTGTCACAAGCCTATTTCCTCTACGCTACACTCGATCAAGTTCCAAAGCCAAGCCTACCTCGTGATGATCGACTAACTTGTTTAGTCTTAGAATTAGAGCTAAACCGAGCGCAACGCAGGGCTAATATATTTGTAAAATGTTTTCATGAGCAACGTAGCAGTGTTACGACACTATCGAAAGAATTATGATGGGTTCCACTAGTTGGTGGTAGGTTGAAATACAGGCTAAATTTACTGCGCGAATTTGAGGTTGAATCCCTTATCCGAGGATATTCAAGCCATATTTTTCCAGGCTCCAACTTATTTTGTAGACCAGATCGCGTAAGTAAAATCATGAAGATGGATAGTAGAACGGATGGATGTAAAATACAATTTTTTCCTCGCACGATTTGAAATCAATATAGATATGATTGCAGGTGTAAAGGGGATAATTAGTTATTTAATTGTTCCTGGCTCAACCTTGTGGAAATTCATTTTAATGAAATTAAGAATACAAAGTAACTTTCCACTACCTGATGATGACGCTTGAGCGTTGAAACCGGTTGTACGCTAATAAATGACAGTGGAAAGTTACTTTTAATTCTTAATTTCATGGGATAGTTAGTATTGGTAGTGAATATATTTTGCCGATATCTTGTATGTATCATAAATAGACTCATTTTTATAGCATTCTTCCGGCATGATTTAAATATTTTCCTATTACCGAACATTTTTGAATGCAATCAGTCGCTTTCGCGGTGACTTTGTTCGAGTGCATGATCGAACTAATATCTGCATAGAGTTATATTGATTGTGTAATATCTGGTGACACACACGCCTTTGTGGCAGTTTTCCTTGATTATGTTTAGTTAGATGACAATAATTTGAATTGCAGTGTGAACAGGAACTGAATATATTTTTTGATGTGAAATCTATTTTCTCATTCTCATGAATTTTCTTAAGTTATCAACCCGAAAATATGAAAACGATGACCGTTTTTAATCAATTTTTCACATCTTTGATTTATTTCATTTACACAAATAATTCTTTTTCTTCATCATTATAACTTTTTATATCTTAGGTTTATAAGTATTTCCTTCCTATGTTTTAATTGTTTGTTTAGTATTTCTCTCTTTGGTTAAATTTTATTACTTTTTCGATTAATTATTCATGAACTAATTGAAGGCCTAGGAGCCATCCCACCCTCTCGTCCTTTTTTTAACGTCTTCTCTTACCCTCTTACTATCTTTTTGCTCATTTCCACCATTTTAAAACATATACTTCACCAAAATCATGTTTTCAGAATCAAATCTTCATAACTCGTCGCTCCTCTTTTATTGAGTTTCTAATTGACTATGTTTCTTATCTTCTCGGGGTCACAAAGTTTTTTATGCATTGTTCCTTTCTTTGAAATTGCAGCCTTTTTGAGAAAAGCTTTTGCCTCGACCTTAAGATAGTCTTTTCCTGACTAATCTGCATTTGATAATCTGCAAGTGCTGTTGATCCTAGGTTTCCTAATTTTGTGATAGGAATATGAAGGACGAACGCAAGAATTAATCATACTCGCTTCAATGTCTCACCTAAAAAACACTTTCTATTTTAAAATTATGCTTTTCATTTCATGTTTACTTCAGTCCTTGTTAGTTCTGTGTTAATGTAATTTAAAAAACGACGCAGGCAAGACTAGGAAGCGGAGTTGTATTTTACTTTTTGTTTTCTCGGAAACTGAAATGTTCCTGTAACCATAAAAAGCCCTAGCAGAGCATCTTTAGAGTGCAAAACTTCAAAAAGTAAAAATCATTCGCCTTGACCGAGAATTTCGGTCAAGGCGAATGATTGAGTGAGTTTTTGAGTGAGTTAGTGAGTTTTACACTTTTACACACTGCATATTAGCTGACGACTCCATTAAAAGTTATTATTACGCCATCTTCCGTAGTTATTTGAATTTTAAGAATCTTTATTGATTCTGCGCAAATATTTGTTTAATTGATTCACTCCATATTTTGGGCACAGATTTTTTCATTTTTTCTTTCCTCATATTTTAGGTTACCATTGATGCAGTTGTTATTTCTCATGGTTGTTTTTTGTGGTCGGAATCTTTTTTTGGATTATCAGAATTTTTTTTTCTCTCAGTTTTGGCAAATGATCAATGGTTTTTCCTCAAGTATTTCCTCATGACGTAAACGTTTGGCTCAATGAAATACCCTTTGTGAACTTTTCGTTTTTGAATAATACTAATGTTATGCGTTTAATGGCCATAATAGCTGAAACTGGAGACCTGCGTTTCGGTGATTTGTGGAGGAAAAATATTTCAACCGGAAGCACGCCATACAGAAAACCATCATAATAAACGTTGACTCGGTAAATATTTGGGTGTATCAACCACTAAGGATATAAACTAAGGGAAAGCACATCTGTGAAATTTTCGGGATAGCAAATAAGAATATAGGACTCATGCTTGGGAAACTTATGGGAGTGATAAAGTGCTTTTTATTTTACGTTAGCTAGGCCCCACCTATATTGTGCTACGAGTGTATGCAATCTGGGTAATATTATTAAAAACAGTATTTAAAAATATATTAGAAGAGTATTATATTATACGACACACGAGTGATCTATTCTCAACCAATTGCTCACAAGGTACTTCATCAGTGTTTTTTAAATTAAATTGAAACTCAAATCAGTTACATCCCGGTTCATAGAAACGTAACCTCAGTTATGAGCAAAGATATGAGCTAAATATTTCTAGTATGCTTTTCAATAAACATTACCCACGTTTCATCCACATCTGTATGTGTCGTGTGTCGTATTTCTATCATATAACAAGGAATTCATAGCTAGAATATATCATTATCTTAGAATTTGGGTGGTCTTAAAATACTTCTTTGCTGATAATTTCCTCTGTAATTACATCCTTTTCTGCTATTCTCCCTCCCGTCTTGCCCTTTCTTTCTTTTTTCCTTCCTTCCTTTCTTTTCGTTTAAATGCTGTCGCCAGCAACTCTTCCTCCCTTACCCGTTTTACGCTTGTTCCTTTCACTTTCCTCACTCCGAACCCCTCTCCCAGGCCCCACACCAGCATCCTACTCCCTACGACCCTCGGCCCCGTAACTTATCTGCATCATCCTCTCTTTTTTCCCACCATTTCCCCTTTCCACCTCTTCCCTGTGACTCCCCTGCCGTACACCCCAATTTTTAAATCCCCCACCCACTCTCTCCGAAAGAAAACATTTTCTTATTTTATCTCCCCTGCTCCGCTACCCGCATTCCCCCACCCCTCTCAATCCCTCACCGTCCTCTCCGCTCCTCTCCCTATTTCTCCGAACAATTACCTCCCATCAAAAAAAGGAACCCTTCCCACCATCGCACTTCTTCCCCCTTCCTCATCCCTCCCAACACTCACCAGCCACCCTAGCTCCCTCATTCCCACTCCAGTTTCTCCCTTTCTCTTCACTGCGGGGGTTTTATACTTCCAGGCTTCCAGGCTCGCCACCTTGCTGCCATCCCCCCCCTGAACTCTCGTCCTCAACTTCTCTCTAGCCTTCACCTAACACATTCTATACCCTGTTTCCACCCTCTCCTGCTACACTATCTCACAAAGGCTTAAGGAGTAACGTTGTTCAATATTAATTTTAAAACATTGATGATCAGCGAAAGATAGATATCGAGGCTAGGACGATAAATCGTCATGTCGACATTTACTTGGAAAATTAAAAAATTTAGATAACATAGTGTGTATCATGAAATATCACCTCGATGGAACACTCTGGACAGCATGTTTTGCATAGCATGTCATCTCTATTTTAGTTAACTGCAGTATCATCATTGTTGTATTCATAGCAAGTGTATCGCTGTCTCCTATGTGAACATTCTGTCCTATCTGTGTCTAAGATATCGCATGTGTCTTAGTATCGGTCGTATATCCCATTAAGTCATATCAACATATGGAAAATATCGTCATATACGAGTAGGCAAGAATCTAATCAAAGAAGGTAATCCAAATCGTCTAATCAGTATTATCAAACTATCGACGATAGTTATTGACTTTCTATATACGGTTTACTACCAGTCTGTGTCTATCCGGTCGATACGTAAAAATGCAAGTATCGTCATGGCGCCGATGTATCATCATATCACGCAGACCTGCGCGTTGCACACCTTCTTGCCCGTGTTACTGCGACCCCACCGCCACAATTCCACGTCTTTCCGCATCCCTCCCCTTCTCTCTTCTTTCCCACTCCTTCCACACCTTCCCACCAGCCCTCTCCCACTGCTCCATCCGCCGTGAATATTCCCCAACCTGCCCCACCCACCTCTGAACCCTACCCCAATTCAGCCTTCAATCACTTCCACCGTCCCAACTCCGTCTCCAAACCTTAAATCCCCATGCTGCGCGATCTCTTCTCCCCCCGCCCCATCCGTCGTGACCCCCATTCTCAGCTCCCCTTCCTTCCCTTCCCTTGACCGTCCTTCTTAATCCCTGGATCCGCACGCTCCCCCTTCCCTCGCTCAACCCACCCCTACTCCCTCCGACTCCACCCTCCCTCTCTCTCACCCTCTTCAGAATTCATTTTGCTTAATGCCGTCCCCTGTCGCGTGGGTATCTCGCCCTAAACTCTCCCCACGTCTCCACGCCCCACGACCCCCGTCACCCCCTTAGGCATCCCCACGGTTCCCTCCTCCGGAGACCTCTTCCGTCTCGTTCCCCGCGAGGTTCCCATAACCTCCTCCTTCGTAAAGGCCTCCCCACCCCCTCTGCCCCCCTAAGGTCTCCCAGGATTCATCTACCCCCGTCCCCGCCCTCCTCTTCCACGCTATAAAGGCTTCGTGTATTCTCACCTCTCCCTCGACCCCTCCATCATCCTCCCCCAACTGCGCACACATCTCATCCCCTATGAAGCTAGCCCTATCCTCTCCCCCTGGATTCCTTTTCTCCCTCTTTCGTTTGCTCTCGAAGCAATCTCCGTTTCTTTCTCTTCAGTCCTGCCAGCGTACGTAATGGAATTTTGTTACACGGGGCCTATAATTATCACTTAGCGTACAAGTTTAAAAAAAATGTACTGCCTCTTATTCCACCAATCTGAATTTTCATTCACCAACTGTTAATGCTGGAAATAACTAATACTAATAAAGATGCACCCAGTAATATATGCTTCTTTTGGAACTTACGACTGAGGAATCTTTTATCTTTGTTTTTGATTCCTGGATAACTGTTGGCATATTACCTTCATGTGTAGTATGTGTAAGCACATCCTGAAGAGTTTTGTTTCCAGTTTGGCAGAAACGGTTTATTGTGAAATACATTTCTTGGTAATTTTTAAGGGTAGTACTGTAAAAACGATTGTTTGTGAAGAAATATTGTGTATTTCAACCCATCTAAGGGGATAAAATATTAAATCTACGTAATTTTCGGAAAGCTACCTGGGAGGTGTGTGGAAGGGGGTGTATCCACACTAGGCATGCACAGCATGCAAAAAAAGTCATGAACCATGCATGAGACACAACTACAGGAAACAATTCCGGCATGCAAATGAATTTTTAAACCATTATTGGACTTGAGGAATGCATAAGGTACATTCGCCACATCTAGCGAAATCATGTAACAGAAGTCGCATATTTATTATTTATAAGTAGCCCAAACTACACATATGTACGAATACATGTGTGTACGTATGCGTACACAAATACAGTCACAGGTGCATGTATGAACATTCATTTACTAAAATATATACACACATTCGTTCACACATACACATTTACGTACAAATACCTATGTATATACGTAATGCTAGTTCTATTTAATTCCTAGTTGATGTATTTAGCAAATGTTATTGTCTGTAATTGCATTCAGAAAAAAATTTTTACCGCAGTATATATCCCTAACCTTCGGTGAATGATCGTCTTCCATAGTAATTTTTTATTTTTAAAATGTGCCGACTGTCTTCGGAAAACTGATCGGTCACAAATTAAAAGAGATGCAGTCTAACAATTAATCTTCAATTTATGAGGAGATCACACTTCTAATCTTTCAACACTTCTGTCACACTGATACGATACACACTGAGATTGACTATTTATACTTTGAGCCTTGACAACACTTAAGTGCTTTAGGCGCCATCAAATGTTTTCATCTGAAAGTTTGACTCATTTAATGTTAACTTTCTTCAGAACATTTCGTCGCCATAAAACTTGAGTTGTTTAAAGTAACTCGAAAATTTTGTCTCATCGAAAAAATGGAGTTAACCCATGAACAATTTCGTGCGATGATTTTTTATGGCCTTCAACGTGGATTATCAAGACAGGTGTGCATTGATAAACTTACTTTTACTTTTGGCGATGAAGCACCATCCTTTGCCACTGTGAAACGCTGTTATAACAAATTCCATCGTGGCCATCGTTCGCCGAAAGTCGTGAAGGTCGTCCAAAATCAGTAGAGCCAGAAAACATTGATGCTGTGAAAAAACCAGTAAAGGAAGACCGTCATGTGACTGTGAAATTGAGTTATCCTTGGGCATTAGTATGACGAGCATCAATAAATTATTGCATGAATATTCAGCTGTGAAAAAAATCATTCACGTTAAATCCCGCATAATTTGACAAAAGCTCACCAATTGACCCGAGCATCTTTTGATTGTACTGCCGCAAAGAAATACTCAAGAAATACAATCGCGGTACATCAAAAGCTGTGTACAACATCTAAACAGGTGATGAATCTTGGATAATGCGTATGAGACCGAAACAAAACAGCAATCCTCTGTATGGGTCTTCAAAGGCGAGCAAAATCCGACAAAAGTGATTCGTGCACGAGGCAAATCGAAGCAAATGATCAACTCTTTCTTCGGAATAACTGGAAATATGGCAACCGCGCTGTTAGAGCAACGCAGAACCGTGAATTTTGAATGGTACACGAGCAATTGTTTGCCAGAAATGCTTGGTGAAATACGGAAAAAGAAGCGGCCACGAAGGATCATTCTTCATCATGACAATGATCTCTCACAGATTCGCTGAAACAACTACCTATTTGACTGGCCACAACGTCAGATTGATTGGTCATTCTCCGGATAGTCCTAATGTAGCACCGAATGACTTCTTTTTATTCCCGTTTGTCAAGAAAAAATTGCGTGGCCAACGTTTTTCGACGCCTGAAGAAGCCGTTGATTCATCCGAAAACCATGTTTTGGAGATACCTCAATCGGATTGGTAAAAGTGTTACGAAAATTGGTTCGAGCGCATGCAAAAGTGTGTTGATTATCATGAGAATACTACTTGATCAAAAAGTTCCCGGAATAACCACCGTGTGGCGCTCCCATCGTTCCGATTTGAGTTCTGTTTTTTTTTGTTAAATTGGTACATCTGTTGTTGATATTCCCTTTAAATCTTAGTGTCATAACTTGACATTTGCAAAAGTTACGTAGCCAAGAGTACATCTATCTCTGTGTGTGTTGGCGATTTTTTACAATTGCAGAAATGGATTTAAATTTGCAACAACGAACTTGTATTAAATTTTGCGTAAAAAACGGATTTAGTGGCGCACGGACGTTGGAAATGTTGGAAAAGTGTTTCGGCAACGATTCTCTAAAAAAAACGGTCGTTTACCAGTGGCACGAGCGGTTCAGAAGTGGTCGTGAGTCAATCGAAGATGATGAACGCAGTGGCAGACCATCGACATCGAAAGTCGGTGAAAAAATTGATAAAGTAAAAGAAATGTTGGTCAATAACCGCAAATTAACCATCAGAGAAATAGCGGAGGACTTGAACATTGCCTATGGATCCGCCCAAGACATTGTGGTTAATGATTTGGGTTTCCGTCGTGTAGCAGCAAAGTTGGTGCCAAAAGACCTCAATTTCATGCAAAAAAGAGACCGTGTTGACGTCGCAAAAGACATGATTTGCGAGGCTGAATCCGATCCCACATTCATCAAAAGGATCATTACTGGAGACGAGACGTGGGTTTATGAGTACGACACGCAATCCAGACATCAGGCAAGTGAATGGCGTTCACCAAATGAGCCGAGACCAAAAAAACCACGTCGTTTTCAGTCAAAAAAGAAGGCAATGCTGACGGTTTTCATGGATTACAACGGTGTAGTGCATCATGAATTTTTGCCAGAAGGCCAGACAGTAAACAAAGAGTATTATTTGGGCGTTATGAGACGTTTGCGTGAAGCAATTCGCCGAAAGAGACCAGAAATGTGGGCAGAAAACTCGTGGATTTTGCACCAATGATAACGCACCGTCGCACAGTGCTATCATTATTCGTAATTTTTTGACGAAAAATGCAACAAATACCATCCAACAGCCACCGAATTCACCTGATTTGGCTCCCTGTGACTTCTTTCTGTTCAATCGAGTTAAAAAACCATTACGGGGAACGCGTTTTAGCAGCCGAGAGGAAGTAATGGAAAAATCGCAGGAAGCACTGATGGACATACCGAAAACCGACCGTAACTTTTGCAAATGTCAAGTTATGACACTAAGATTTAAAGGGAATATCAACAACAGATGTACCAATTTAACAAAAAAAACAGAACTCAAATCGGAACGATTGGAGCGCCACACGGTGGTTATTCCGGGAACTTTTTGATCAAGGTAGTACTTCGAAAAATAACTAAGCCATTTTCAACAATAAATTACTGTCTTTTCATTATTAGGCTCAAAACATAAATAGCAACCGTCGTATCATTGTCATATACCTCCGTTATAAAGCTCGACGGCCTACGCTGACCGCGATCTAACTCTTTCATAAAACCTGCGTCATGAGGATCTCATATACTGGCTGCATACCACAAATAAAATATGACAAGGAAGAAGTAACATTGCTCTATCACTTCCTCATCGCATTTACCCAAATCTCTCTTGAAGAAACCTTATTTTCGCTTAGCTCCTCCACAAATCATTTTAATATTTTTACACCATGAGAGATATTGGGAGAGATTTATCCCTAGATATTTTATAGGTTCTACATACATTAGATCACTAATAAAAATTCTGTATTACGTTTTGGGAGAACTACTATACTATATTTCGTTTCCATTACTTAAAAAATGCATATTTTATGATTAAATTCTAATTGCCATACCTTACACCATTCCTTAAGAGCCTCATTTACATCTACATCTACATAATACCCCGCAATCCACCGCAAGGTCTTGTGGCGGGGGGTGTTAGGGCACCACCCATAATAAAGAAAAAAAGCGCATGCAAAAGCCACGCATTTATACAATCCACAAACAGAGCATGGTTCACATTCATGCAAAACCCCTTACAACCCACACACAGGCAAACACACAAACTACCAAATAACATACACGTGCACCTACAAATATACCTGATAACTTAAGAATGTTTAATTTTGTGTCGATATGTGAATTAAATGTTTTTAATTTTCCTGAAGGGAATTAAACTGGCATTTATGACTGACAATTATAAACTGACATTTATAATTGAAAAAGGAAAGGATCCTACCATATGTGAATATTTTTTCATGTATGGCTAATGCCGTTACTTTCACCGCCATTTGCCTTTACTGAGGTTTTATGATATTTTATAGATATAGATATAGGTAAAGGGAGATATAAAGTATGCGGTATCGATGTGTACTGGGTGGGATTTCATGTTGTGCCTTGTTAGACCGATGTAATAATCTACATATACATAATACCCCATAAGCCACCTCAAGGGCGTGTGGCGGTAGTGTTAGGTGACCAGCCATGCATGCACAATCCCAATCATAACACCTCTACACAATATCAGTTTCATCATACACTGGATGAAATTTTATCACCTGAAAGAAGTATTTCCGTAAATGAAACGATAAATGAGCGATATTTCTTCTGTGTCCATCCAAAACCTAATGCTCCCTCTAAAGTACTCATTCACTATTTAAAATTTTATTAAATATGAATTAAAAACCTATCACATTAGTAAATGAAATAGCAATGATAAAAGTGTTGTGAATGTGTAAAATGAATATTATAAATAACTAAAGCGAAAGCAACGGAGTCAGAAAAAATAACAAGCTATGAAGTCTCAATGTTACCATCCGAAACTTAAATCCTTAATGTTAAAACTATAATGGTATGATTTATGTTGGTACTTCATCATACTGTAACAAAAGGGATACGAAATAAAACGGGAAACATAATTAGGATATGCGAACAATGGAAAAACTTATGAGTGAGAACGTAGTACGCTACCTTTTCTTCAAGAATGGGCATGATAGAGTCCTCCGCATGGCCTTTGTAATATTTAAACCCATATTTGTGCATAAAATTGAATGCCGAATTTTAAGATTGGATATTTCTGTGATCATTTAGTCGTTCAGAAAAACATGACCGCCAAGTTAAAGCGAAAAACCACTCATGTCAACATTGCCTTCTTCTTTAATTTGCAAATATTTGCAAATATCCCAGTCAAGGCGAATGATTTTTACGCTCTGAAATTGTTGCATTAAAATGCACATTAGCGGATGACTCCGTTAAAAGTTACTGTTGCGGCATCTCCCGCAGTTTCTTTGAAATATCTTTCTTATATTTAATTTGCCAAATTATGAAAAGCAAATTAGTATATATGGTTCGCACGTACACACTGATACATATGCGCTTTATCTCAAAGGAATAATTCTTTATTGATCTGTCGTAAATTGCTGTTCCTTAACATTGTGGTCTTAAATTCTTCGAGAGGAAAACAACTCCTTAAAGATCGATCGGTTCTGCGGCCAGTTTCCCTTAACTTAACCCTGGTCTCGTCCAACAATGTAATGCGGCGCTGGGGTTATTCCCTACTTGTCAGCGTTGACCTGGGTTATGGGTTAAATGGAAGTAGGGATCATGTGGTCGGTTTTTTTTCTTTTTCTTTTCCAAATTACGGGTGGTGTCCTAACAGCCCCGCCACACGCCCTTGCGGCGGCTTGCGGGGTATTGAGTAGATGTAGATGAATTTCGGCCAAAGACCTCTGTCTATGGGTCTGAATATCGTCTTTTTCCACAATTTTAAAAGTTTAAACCACGGTTTTGGTCTTCGTATCTCAAGCGTCTACTACCTAGAAATCTATTAAAATGCGACTATTTCTGCTCGCTCATACAGATTCTACGTGAAAACACGAGAGTTTCATTGTATCTTGTTTGATTCTTAAATTAAGTCCTTCTGTGAAGGCTTCCAAGTGAAATAAATGTCCATAAGAATATTTTAAATTGATAGAATGAAAAATTGTAGGAATCAGGATCGAGAAATAACTTTAAATAATACGCAGTTCGGTAACTGTAGGTACTGGTAACCAGCTACTACAGTAGTTCATTCTCTCTCTAGCCCTCAACCTGAGCGGACCTGCCTACTGAGCGCTCCTGGTAACCGGTTTGACCCACCAGAGACTACCTGCCTGCCACCTCGATTCTTGGTGCTTTTGGTTTTAGTGAAGTGCAGTGTAGTGTCAACGTATACGTTGCTTCGTTTATATAGTTTTCGTTTTGTGTGTGGTTTGTTAACCTGTGTGTGGTAGTAGTAATTTATTTAGTGGATTGTGGTGGTTTTTGTCCTTCGACTCTGATTGGTGACCGGTGAGTGCTTTCCTTTTTCTTTCTTTTGGTCCTCTGAAAACCAGACCTTACTCAAGCATCGTTTTTTCCACTTAGGCTTCATATTCAATTCCAAATCGTAACTTATTGTTTGAGCTAAAGTTAGCTAACCCCTTCTAGAAATTTTAGCATAGTGTATACAGGTTAGCTTTTGTTGGGAACTTGGTAATTAAATTAGGATGGCTTCATCCAGGTCCCCTGTTGCTATGCTCGAAGGCACTGGCGAATGCGCGGCTTTAAGGGCCCGTATCGTCATGCTGGAGAGAATGGTGCGGGAGCTTCGATCGGAGATCGCCGGCCGGAGGGCTCCCCTCGGGAGAGATGGTGCTCAGGGTGGGAATTCGAAAACCCGCCACGCCCATAGGGGTGCACGGATTCGTCCGAATGCAACACGTGGCTGGGCGATTAGAGACCTACCCCGTGTCCCATCTCTCAACGAGGGAGTGTCTCACGTCCGTAGGTCGGACGATTGGAGGGTCGTCTCTCGGGGCAAGGGGAAGGTAACGCTGCGGCGAGGATTGGACTCTGCGGAGGCAGATACCATCCCCGTCTCCAACAGGTACCAGGTGCTGTCGGATGACAGCACCACCGTACCTGCAGCCCCTATCCCTACTCCGAGGGCACTGCCTAGGGTAAGGCATCAGCGGTCGGGGAGGGAGGGAACCGTTATATTAGGTAGTTCAAATGTCCGGCGTATAATGAACCCGCTGCGCCGCAGAGTCCAACAGGAGGGAGGTGTTGGATTCTTGTCGTCCTGGTGTATACCGGGCGGCGGGGTACCCCAGGCGACGCTGGCGGTGAAGGCGGCCGTCAGTAATACGGGCTGCTCCAAGCTACGCATTGTGGCTCATGTCGGGACAAACGACGCCTCGGAACGTGGATCTGAAGAGATCCTGCGCTCCTTTAAGGAGATGCACTCGAAGGTGAAACGAGTCGAGGCAGAGTTGAAGGTCCCAATTAAATTAAGTATATGTAGTATTGTGCCGCGTTCAGACCGCGGAAGGCTCGTTTGGAGCCGCATTGAGGGTTTAAATGAGAGATTGCTGGGATTTTGCCGGGGAATCGGAGCGGACTTCGTTGATCTGAGGCCCGTCCTCTCATCGTGTCGGGTACCCCTTAATCGCTCCGGGGTCCATTATACTGCCGAGGCATCGCAGTTGGTAGCGCGTAGGTTACACGAACACGTGTCGAGGGTTTAGCATAGCTGGTAGGCAAGAGCGTAGGTCATATATTGGGAAAAATAAAGTAGAATCCAGCGCTTTTTGTCAATTCAGTTCAGGTAATGCCTCTCAAATCCCCAAAAATATTGAACAAACAAGCACTTGCGTTAAAACAACATATAACCCACGTAAATTTAATAAAATTGGTGCCTCCACATACATAACAGATAGCAATGCAAGTGAATGTAATTCTTTTGTCTCTGTTCACCACGAATCGTCTCAAAACAGTTTTGTTAGCGTACATAAAACCGAAAAACAAGAAGTTATTAGCCATATTAAAATTATAACATTAAATTGCCGTAGCATTAGAAACAAAATATCGGATATTGAACATATTTTTGTCAGTACAAACGCAGACATAGTAGTTGGAACAGAAAGTTGGCTCACGGGAGATATAGCAAACAATGAGGTTTTTCCAAACGGCTTCACAATTTACAGAAGGGACAGACCAAATAGGTTGGGTGGGGGAGTATTCATTGCAGTAAAGTCACATCTTAGTAGCCAACGATATGAATGCGACGTAGATGACATAGAAAGCGTTTGGTGCAACATTAAGGACTACAACGGCAGAAGCCTATACGTGTGCTCATTTTATAGACCCCCAGATTCTAACACAGATGTCCTACACAAGCTCGACGAACAAATATCCACTATCAGCAGCAGACAAAGCAACAGTATTACTATAATCGCTGGTGACACAAATCTACCGTCAATTGACTGGGAAAACTACTGCGTGGGAAAATCTGCCAAAAACAGAGATTCATGCCAAGAACTCCTTCATATATTCACAAAACACTCCTTAGAACAAATAGTTAAATCACCAACACGGGGCCAAAGCATACTAGACATCTTTGCGACTTCTATGCCCGAAATCATTACTAACATTGAAATAATAGACGGAATCAGTGACCATAAGGCTATTCTTGTGGAGTTAAAAACTAAGTTCGTCAAAATAAACAAAGAAAAGCGTAAAATATACCTATACAACAAGGCAAATTTTAACGGACTAAGAGAATATTTAAAGATAAAATTACCGGAATACAAGACAAAAACACTGACAACAAATACAGAGAACACTTGGAATTATTTCTTAAATATTTTACGCGAAGGAATAAAGACGTACATCCCGTCCAAACTCAAATGCGACAGTAAGGAACCTAGATGGTACAACGGGGAAGTCAGATCGGCATTAAGAAGGCAAAGAAAGCTACAGTCAAATTTCAAAAAGAGTTTAAAAAGTGACGATATAAGTTTTGTGAATACAACCAAACAGCTACTAAAAGAATGTCGTAGTAAGACGAAAAGTATTATGCGCACAGCACTACACTCTTTTAAATCTAAAATGCTAAGCGAATATCTTGAGGAAAATCCAAAGTCATTCTGGTCCTATGTTAGGGAAATACAGGGTAAACGTCCCACTGTTCACTCTTTGAAGACGGAAAATGGAGAAATCATTACAGATAGCGTGAAAAAGGCAAATATTTTAAACCATTTTTTCCAGAGCGTCTACAACAAAAACACAAACGCACCAAACGATCCTCCACACCCACCCGGGGAACACATGAGCGATCTTACACTTACCAAGCAGGGAATAGTACATCTGCTCTGTAGTATCAAAGCACACAAGGCACCTGGTCCGGAAGAAATACCTGCTAGAATATTAAAGGAATTAGCTGACGACATTGCCCCATTTTTACATATTGTTTTTCTAAAATCGATAGAAGAAGGCTCAGTGCCTCGCGACTGGAAGCTAGCCCATATAACTCCCATCTATAAAGGCGGCGATAGGGATAAACCAACCAATTACCGACCCATTTCTTTAACATCGATCTCTTGTAAAATATTGGAACACGTTATTGTCACTAACATTATGAAATTTCTTGATAGTAGGAAAATACTAATCCACAACCAGCACGGATTTAGGAAAAGCAGATCTTGCGAAACACAACTTGGTCTCTTCATTCACGATATACTTAGATCGGGAGAAAACAACACCCAAGTCGATGCAGTATTCCTGGATTTCAAAAAAGCCTTCGACAAAGTCCCACACAATAAATTGTTACACAAACTTAAATACTATGGGATCAATGAGAAAATAATTAATTGGATTAGGGACTTCTTGTCAAACCGCAAACAAATAGTAGTCATAGATGGGTTGTGCTCAACGGAGAGAGATGTTACTTCGGGCGTCCCCTAGGGAAGTGTAATAGGGCCTCTTCTGTTCTTAATATACATAAATGACTTAAGCACACACGTTAGTAGCAATCTAAGGTTATTTGCTGACGACACGGTGATATACAGGGAAATAAGGAGCCAACTAGATCGCGAGCTACTCTCTAGAGACTTAGACAATATCTCGGGATGGTGCAATAAATGGGGATTAACACTTAATATAGATAAATGTGCAGTTTTGAAATTTTGGAATAAAGGAAGCGAGGAACAGGATATAAACTACAAAATAGAGGGTTCAGTATTGACTACGGCAAATCAAGTTAAATATTTGGGGGTTGTTCTAACACCACGCCTTTCATGGGGAGCACATATCAGGACAATATGCGGATCAGCTTTAAAGAAACTTGGCTTCATAAAACGGGTGGTGGGGAAATGTAATGAAAAAGTTAAAGAGAGGTGTTATTTTGCTCTAGTTAGACCTCATTTGGAATATGCCGCAAGTATTTGGGATCCGTGGGAGAAAATTTGGCAAAAAGAATTAGATAAAGTCCAGAGAAAATCCGCTAGATTTGTTAAAAATTGTTATGATAAAAACACAAGTGTGACAGGTCTCTTAGGGGATTTAGGCTGGGAACCACTTGAAGTGCGGAGAGAACAAGCGAGGCTTAGACTTTTAGAAAGGTTCAGAACAAACGAGTTTAAATATGACACTGAAGGAATTATAATGGCCCCACACTACTTAGGTAGATCAGACCACAAAGATAAACTAAGGGAGATAGATTCCAAGACAGATAGGTACAAATACTCATTCTTTCCCCGAACAATCAGTAATCATAATAGCAAGAAACCGAAGTCACTTTAGAAATATTAAAAACTTTGAATTTACAAGTCGGAACAAAATTAAACACTATAGAGATGTTAGGTATACTTTCAGGTGCATGAGTATGTTAGTTGGTAGTTTGAGTGTTTGCATGTGTGCTGGGTGTAAGTGTTCATGCATGAATGTATGCCATGTTTTTTTTATATATGATTTTGTCGTTATTGCATGCGATTTTTTTTTAATTATTTTTCTTTTCTAAATTATGGGTGGTGTCCTAGCACCCCCCGCCACACGCCCTTGCGGCGGCTTGCGGGGTATTGAGTAGATGTAGATGTAGATGTAGATGTAGTAACTTGGATTTGTTTGAGACAGGAATTCTTGGTTCATCTCGGAGCCCAGGTACCAGGACTTGATTTCTACCGAATCTTTCCGTTTTCTGAATTCTTCCTTTCTTGTTCTCTCTTCCTCTCTCCCCAATTCTCCCACTCGCTCCATCTTCCTCACTCGTTTCACGCCGCACACCCTTTCCTGCGATACTCATTGCCCCACTCCAAGACCCACTCCCATTACACCGCTCTCTTCCTCCTCGCTCGTCTCCCTCCCCTTCCTACCCTTACCCACCAATCTTCCCCCATACCTCCGATCTCTCCATCCGTCTCTTCTTTGCCTCCGGTTGTGGCCATGAATAAAAGATATTCACTCCACATAGAGCACTACACTTTCTCCCTCCCTTCGTCTCCTTCTTCCCAAACCTACTCTTCCACCCCTCTCTCTTTTCCTTCGACCCTCGCCCTCTTTCTCTCTCTCTCTCCAGTCATTGAACTTCCTTTGTGCCTTCTCAGCCCTCAGGACAATCCTTCCATGGTGGATCCCTACCCCATGGGCATTTAATACGTTTTCCTTTGGGTATTCGTTTTAGCGCCAAGTTGTTGGTAACGGTCTGGCACCCTACTGGAAAACAACTCCTTAGCCATCGAGATGGGAAGGAGGAGCGAATTTCTTTCTTCATTTTTTTTATCTTACTCAGATCTTCCTCATCCCCCTCTCCTCATTTCCCTCCAAGGCGTTTTCAGCATCTCTTGAATGGCGTCGCGGGGAGTTAAACAACTTTTATCTGATTAAAGATGAATTTTTCGAGGAATCGCTTTTTGGTGCTGCGTGGAGGGGATTTTTGCTCCTCTAATCGTCGAGTATCTTTTAGCTTAAAATGGTCTTTCATATCATATTTCCCTTTATTTAGGACTATCTGACATCATGAATAAAAAATCTTAACCGAGCGATAAGCTATGCAAAAGCTATAAGAAACAGCTCTTTTCTTTTGAATATTTGGCGGGTGTGATCCTTTTGCGGCATCCGATATTGCCCATCAAAGTTATTGTAATAAAAAGAATAAACTGTTATCAATAAATGAAATACTTTATTTACTAGTTGTTACAAAGAGTCTTTATAAATTTGTCCGCACAATATGGTATCATAAAATTTCAGTAACCATGTCACTAAAACAGCAGGTTTATGGTGTGTCATGTGTGGCTGATCAAAATATTAATTCGCAATCCATAAAAAAGATTTGTAATTACCCATGAAACCCGATGCAGTATAAACTCAATTCAATATCTGTCATTAAACATTTTTGAAACAAAATTTACTTGAAATTTTGCCATGATCGTTCAATATTTGTTGAAGTAGTTTCAATTGGTAGTGAAATAAATATTTAAATGTTTACAAAAAATGCTGCAGTTCACAATTTTAGTTAATGGAAAATGGTCGAAAAAATCATTATTCGATATTGCGAACGATTTTTAGAATAATATATCATTGATAACAGTTCATAGAACACCATTTTCTCTAGATGAAGCAATATTTCCTTTGAATCCCTAAATCGTAAAAAAACCTACTGGCATTGAAGAAAAAAATATTAATCATCATTTCGGAAAAAGGGGAAAAAGTCGAACATTAAAATATATTAATATAAGAGAGATGAATCGTCTTTGGACATTCCACAATAGAGCTACCCACGGAAAGGTGGAGAAGATGTCCGGGAGTGCGTTAGGGAAACGAGGAGTGGCAATGTGGATTGAAGTTCTTAAAAATCCTCGGAAGTCGGCAAACAGACTGACGAATGAATATAAAAGAGAGCAGGAATAATAAGGATCACTTGCCGACGTTTCCTTGAGGCTTTCTAAAAAAGAAAAGGAATTCTTTCGTGCTTCTTTGTAAATTCCCTTTCCATTTTCCTTCCCTTTTTGAGGGTGCGAAACTGCTGCTTTCACATTTTCCGGGCCATTCCTTCTGCCGTATAAAGCACTAGCACGTGGTTTGGCAAGTTGCTGATCTTCCTTTTACCACCTCATTTGAAAGATCAGGGGTGAAATAATATGAAAATGAGTGACCTTGGCTTTCCGATCTTTCCATTTTAGCGAAATAAAATTCAGCATAGCTTTTTTCCGTTTCTTTTGGGATCCCCCATGATTAAGGAGCACTCGATTCACTCTTTCTAAGAAAAGCTCATTGAGAGAAGGAATTTAGTTATAAGCGCTTATGGTGTAACTTCATTTCAAGAGAAGGTATATTTTCATCGATTTTTGTTTTGACGCAAATGACCTCAGGTGTCGTCGATGATCTCAGGTCGCCTCCCCTAACGCTATAACCACTCCTACTTATTATTTAGTAAATATTTATGTGGATGCCTCCCATTGGAATAAAACGTAGACGTGGTGGAAGAGTATGTAAGTTCTGATGAAGAACGCCCCCTAGAGGGCGTGGTCCTGGCGAGAAGAATGATATTTGTTCCTGATAGTGTCACTATATCAGAAAGATCGAATGGTAAGATGAAAGGTAACCCACTCTGAGTCTATTCATCAGTGCAAAGAGGGTCTGACTCCAGTGGGGAGGTTATTGGAGTTATGGTGTCGCGTTAAAATCGCTATTGAGGAAGGTAACGCGAAATCGTCCGAATTGTATATTCAAAGATATAACGATGAGCACAAATACCTGGATGAGCCCTGTAGTAAACAACGGGGTTGGGACCACTGGGCCGCAGGTCACGCACGGCAGCAGTCCGCGGGCGTTTTCACCCAAATGCTTAAAAATTAAAATTGCAAGGAACCCCTCAGAAGACCCGTAAGAGAAAAAAAATCAGTAGGATAAAACTGGTACGTAAAATGTTAGGGCAATATTGACTAGGGGGTAGTTAAAAAATATCAATCGGAGGATTGAAAGAGGAAATATAGATATTTTACGGTAGTGCGGCGTGAGATGGAAGAATGATGGGGATTACTGGAGATATAGTTATGTATAGTAATATACAGTGACAGCACAGGGAAAGAGAGACAGAGAGAAATGGTAATAGTACTAAGCAAAAAGATAGAAAGAAACGTAGCAAACTTAAAGCAGCTGAGTGATAGTTATTCTATAGATATAAAAGCTGACTTAACGGAGTTGGTTATACTTCAGGTCAACATTTCAATACGTAATTCTAGATTGGAAAATATAAATAGATAGGGCCATACAGGAAATAATTTGTAATAAATAATTTGACCATTTTGAGAATATGAATTAGCGTATCCTTAAGAGGACACATTTGACATTTATTAGTAGTGGAAGTATGAAGAGGTGGAACTAAGGTAGGGGAATATGAAGATTCGTAATGGACCGTGCTAAGTATGGTTGTGAGACAAAGATTACCACTGTTACCTGATGTTTTCAATATATTCATAAAGGTAATTTTAAAATGGCAAAAGATGCATGGGAAGTGCTGAAGGCAGGAGGGAAAGAAGGTGGGTAATTCACTAAATCTGTTGAATTTGCGAATGATCAAGCTTTAGTAAATCTGTCAGCTGTGGGGTTACAATTATTGATGAGTGTATTAGAAAATCAATTTATTATGTGTACAGGCCTGTAGAATGAGTTCCAATGCAGGAAAACAAAGGTCAAGGGGTTTTAAAGCAAGGAAAAAGCTGTGAAACTTTAAAACATAAGTTCATAATCTAGAGCAGGTGGAACAGTTGACTTATCTCGGAAGTGCTCTAGACTAAAATGGCCAAAGTAGAGGGGACATAGGAAGAAGAATTGCTTTAGTCAAAGAAGAGGAAATTAATGACAGGGACGTTGAGTAAAGATGTTCATAAACGGCTCGTTAAAACTTTAATTCGGAGCATTATTTCGTGCAACGCGGAAACTTGGTTATTGAAGCGAGATAATAAGTGCAGATTTTAGGCCTGTAAGATGTGGTTTTTAGAGACGGTTGGAAAAAGCATAAAGATGTTGAAGAAAATAAATGAAAGGGTACCAGGCATGGTTGAGGATGAGAGAAGATTGCTGAGAGAAATTCAAAGGAAGATGCAGAGCATTTTGAATGAGAAGAGGGTTGAAGCTTAGACCAATAAGAAAGGTGGATAAAAGGGATAGATATGTGGAATGTCATGAAAGAAGGTAGAATGTCTAGGAAGAACATTTTAATTTTATTTGGATTGTCAAGGCATCTTGTTAGGCAAGGTTAAGTAATACCTGCGTGTTAAGATTGTATCCATTCAAATCCTACCTTAAAAGGTAGACTGAAAAATGTGTATACAATCAAATATATGTTAATGAGGCAAAAATAAATATATGGTTGTTAATCAGTTGACTAAACGAAGGCATTGAGTTCAATTAAATCATATGGAGCTTGTATGTTAGCTTGTATGTATGTTAAGGCACCAATGCCTTTTTTTGAGGGTTTTGTATTTATGGCCATGAACTATTTCACAATTGCAGGACATTTTTGTTGTATGTTTAAAACAAATGGTATTATAATAAGAGATATACACGTTCCAAAAACTGAATCGAGCGATACATTCGGGCATCTTGCGTTTTGTCCAGGATAACTCCTCCGTATAGGGTACCTTCGGCTATCCTCCTATTCTGATGTTCGTTGGAGGGATAGATGATATTGAGGATGGAGAGTATCTTATTAGATTACCGCGGAGGGTTGGTCGATCCGATAAATGATGGAAACCTGAGATGGAGTGTGTTAGTCATCACTCTGTGAATGTCTTGAAAAATAAGCTATAATGTCTTAAAAAATTCTAGTTTTTAATTATAAATTTGAGTTATTTTTGGAATTCACCTACAATATCCCCAGTAAGCCAAATCTAGGGTTTGCGGAAGGGAGTTACCATTGGAAGGGTATCTTCCATCTGCAGCTAAATGGTACCCCGTAAGTTGAAGAAAGGGCGTGTGACGAGGGGTGTTGGATCACCAGCCATTAATGTAGAATCATAACATCTCAACTCTTGTATTAGTTAGACCATGCACTCAAGCAAAGTTATTTGCCACGAAAAAAACTACTTACATTTAAAAACCAATAAAAGAATTATTCAATGACTGAATGCATTTAAATCATGTGAGAAGGAAGTTATAAAAATAGGTCTACTTAAGATGCAGGCGGTGTAAAACTAATTATCCACTTTGAGCGAGCGAACATTTTCATCTTTAGTCGTGCGAGGAAATATGACATTTTGAATCTATCCATTCGACTTCTTATATCTATGATTTTCCATGATTTCCTTGATTTACGTGATCTGATCTACAGTGAGCCGGAGTTTGTGATATATCTTCGACATCCTACATTAAGGGATCTTTCTCAAATTTACTCGGTAAATTTAACCTGCATTTCAACCTACGATCAACTAACGGCCCCATCCTAAATCTTCCAATATTTGCCACGACACTGGTAAGTATGTAAGGATATCTTTAGTAATAACTAGCCCCGAAAGTGTTAGGATTTCATATTAAAGCACGTTGTCTGGCACTTTATTTGCAGTGAACATGTTCACAAAGGTGTTCGGACAAAAAGTAATTTTGAAGAACGAGATTATAGTGATTTTCATGAGTACTTACCGCAAAACATAAAAAAGATGGAAAGAATCCTTCATCTCAGTCGAGAAATCGTTCATATTCCTGGATTATGCTTTAATCTGAGACACTAGGGTCAGGTACAGTGGACCTGCAAATCTAAGTGCTGAGAACACATGAATAAGGAGACCAATGCATGTAAGTTTTAATAGTGAGTTTTACCTCTTCATACTTGTGGCCTACTGGGGCAATACCTTTAATGGAAACGAGCAACTCTTGGAAAACGTAATGTAGGTCTACATTGATGAGCAGATTCTAACACATTCTGCTAATCGTGTGATATTTGCTAATGACTTTATTGGCTACATTCTGTTTTATGGGTTGCGTCCTAACAGCCAGAGCCGCGCGCCATTTCGGCTTCTTAATAGGTATTGTGTAGATGTAAATGTATACTCAATTAAGGTAGGCCATAGGGTTTTTTAACTCAACTGCTTGTAATTTAAACTTTTGGTGTCAGATGGTGATTAGACTGTGAAATTTAACGCTTTGGAAAATAAGATAAAAGGAATTAATCACTAAAATATCCACTAATTTATTGAAGCGGAACCTGTGTTTTGATGGCTGTTATAACACCTGAGTTCAGTATTCATTACGTGGGTACCAATTATTGATTTCGTAATAAAAATCAATGACCGAGACCGAGTTGCGAGAAAAATATGCGAATTGTTAGAACTGGTCTATCGTTCAAGGCAGAACTTTGATAGACTCAGGCGAAAAGCGGTACTGCGTCCCTAAGCCTAACTAAATCCAACACAATACTTTATTGTTACTATTTCGCCCGAAAAAAGATGTTTATTTATATAGACAATACATACCACTTTTAGTAAACCATTCTTAAACTGCGAAAACTTTCTAGATCGTTTAATTCCGTCTGGCATGTAAAAAAGTAAAAATGCGGCAGTGTAATTCAAGTAAAATGATCTTCTCACGGATTAAAATGTGTGTATGTAATTAAAATATAGAGGTATGGTGATTCGGGTGGATATTTTTTTAAATTTCCTCAACATACCATGAACGGATAATTCCGAATCCATGAAGAGATATTTCTAAAAACTTAAAAAATTCTTATTCAGAAAAAATATATGAGAGGATTGATCTGTAACAGATTATTCCTTCACTCCGCCAATTTGTTAATAAAAGAATGGTATGGAGAAATTAAATTGCTGGTCGCCTGAGATTTTTTATGTAATCATTAATATTTTATATTTTTCAATACTCTGTATTTGTAAAATGCCAATTCAATGATAAATTAAAGCTTACTTGCTCGATAAAAATACGTCGAATAATTTTAATGTTAATACGCTCTGGCAGATATCAATTCCAAGTTTATGATTAAAAATGTATCCAAATTTGTATGTTTTATCATTGTTTCCTGTATTTTACATTAGGGGCAATTTCCATTTTTGAACGTGAAAGCAATAAATTATTGCAATGTATAAAAGCAATTGAAAGGAAAACTGTTTGTATCCGAGCATATGGCCCCAGAAATCAACTTTTACGTATGTGCCTCTGATTCCATGCATCTGTTCAATGCTCAAATCGCCATACTATGGATTCGACTCATCCGTGAAATTACAAGGCTTTCAAATCATGATTTATAACTGTTTTATACCAATCACATTTCGTTATTTTTTTACTTTCGAATTTATGCATTCAATTAGTGCTGCTTTAATTTACATAGAACCTTTTTTTAATTATGAAATATTTTTGGTATATATACCGTACAGTTATTCAAATAAAATCATTTTCATCGACTCATGTAATTTTCTCTGTTGTCCAAAATATCAGTTAGTTGATTAAATGAGTAATTAGTAGTGTCTTCGGTAAGGAATTCAAAGTATTATGAGAGGGGTGATGAATAAAATCATCTATTGAAGAAAAGTTTTACAATTAAGTTATATCGTTCGAAAGGCTATGTGTTCAACTGCGTGTAAATTCCTACTTCAACATTATGATGACTATGGTCCGTGGCTCACTCTCCAAATGTTGCAGTGTATGCCGCACGTAAAAATCATTTTTATAGAAATTTGAATTAAGGATAAACACAACTACACATGCAAGCACCAACTTTACTCTGGCAACGCTGAAGTAAATGAGCAACCATAGTGGATGAAGGGGGTGTTGACCGGCAGTGGGATGTTGAAGACTGTGATAGAGGGTAGAATGTTGGGCAAAAGAGGAAAGGGAAGGAACAGGATAGGGATGTTGGACGGGATGAAGGGAGGAAGAAAGTACTCGGAGATGAAGAGGGACCTGATATAGAGTAGGATGATGGATTTTGTGTTTTGTTAGGAGTAATAAAATATTTGTTTGGTAGTTTTGTCCATCCAAAAAACCTACCTTAACCGGTAGATTACCTTAAAAAAAGGTGTGACAGTTTAATATGTCGTAGATCGTTTTGGTAGTCTAAGAGTATTGATTTCTACTTTGCGAAATAATAATAACATTAATTCTCCCTTCATTTATATTTGCTTGTAAATAAAATATTCAACGTATGGTTAAGAAGTAAACTTGAGTGACTATGCTCTTAACATTTGTCTCAAAGAAAGTATGTAAAGAGAAACATTTTTTGCGTGAAAACATTCCAAGTTTATTCATTCAGAGATTATGTACATTTTAGGTTAGATGGTTGGAGAAAAACTCAGTGCTTCCATTAAAAAATAACTACAAAATATACAGTATATATTGTTTCTTTCTGAATAATCTTCACTAATACTGTGAATATTCTTTTTCTTTCATTGCAAGAATCAATATTCATTATTTTTAGCGAATAAATCTGGTTCAATGTGATTTTTATTGGCTAAAAAACAAGATTGGTCATTTTAATATTTTCCTACTTTGATTTTTTCTGTACAAAAGTGGTTTTATTTACGTGCGTAATAAAATGTAAAGCAATTATTGCAGCAAAGTTAAATAGGAGAGGAAAACTATCAAACTTGGCATTTGGACATACATCAGTAGTTTAGACGCTACCGCACGATGACAGCAGAAATTCTGCTTTCTGAAGTCCAAATATTCGTAACAATTTCTTGTTACGAAAACTTCTGTTGCCGGTGGGCTGTTATTCCACTTTGGCAGGAAGAATGTAATGCTCCTTTTTGCTTAGCAGCATTCACTGCACACAATTGAGATAGTTGAAAGTTGAAAACAGACGGTCCCTCGTAAATTGCATAAATTTCCTCCCTATTTCCTCAGCGATTTTCTTGCCAGAACTACATAAAAGATTCAGGATAGCAGAAAGAAAGAAGTCTCCTAGGGCATCGCTCTCTGTTAGCTTTTGGCCCTATAAATCGACATAAAGGAGTGAATATGCTTTTAAATGTGTAATCCGGCTTGCGTTGCACCATACATTTTTCGTGGTATTGATTTTTCAGGGAAATACTACGATAGATTTTTGGACATTAAATCTCTGAAAATATTATTAAATAGTGCCTTCTGTCAAATAAAATTTGCTTCACAAAACAGCCAAGGGTTTATATAGAAGACAATTTGTTTCATCCATTAAAAAAATTAAGTTCACTAAAGCTTCAGCTAATTATTAGCGTCTATCAGGGACACACTTCCTTACAACTTCTTGCAGGGTTGTGCAGATGATGATAATTATTATGCAAAAATTTCAATTGGGAAAGTATTATAAGGTATAAAAACAGATGAGAATGTCACACATAGGAAACAAATGAAATCAATTATAGTAGATGAAGTACCATTTCAGTACTTCAGTATTAAGACAAATTCCATAAATAATTCTGTAAATTTTTGCTTACAAAGCACGTGTATTTAGTTCTTTGATATAAATGCTTCAGTTTATAAACTACGGTAATACTTAAAAGTCAGTATAGGTTTATTCAAGCCATTTCAAAAATTCCTGAAAATTTTCAAAAATTCTAATGATTTACGTATCACTTGCTTATGATAAGTTTTTAGTGGTTCCACAGCTGCCCTAAGACCTTCCAAATACGACATTTAAGACCCTGAAATCCCTAACTACATAGCAATGACAGTTTTTAGCTCTGCATCCTTCCTGCTTCCCTTAATTCCATAAAAAATTCCCATTCCTTTCCTTCCTCCCGTTTGCTTACATTCTCTTCTGTACTTGAGTCTCTGCACCTTATGGTATCTCACTATCACCTTCATCCGATTGCCCCACTTCTTCAATTCCCAGAAGAAACTCATCTTTTCTTTTGTCATACCTAGAAATCTTTCTTTGAGTTATTTATATTTTTTTCATTCTTCTCTACACCGATTTTTGAAAAACCTCCAACCCACGCTTATCTTCTTGCCTCAAGGAGCACGTTTCCAAGCCATACAAAACTACGCTCCATATTAAAGTTTTCTCTAATCTGTCTCTAGATCTATACTTAGAGCCACCGTCATCACTCTCTATTCTTGGAAGGGCTTGTTAGTCTAACGCAACTTTCTAAGTCCTTACTACTTAAACCACATCCTTACAAGCACGTCCTAAATAGGCAAAACATCCTACCAGGCCCTGCTTATGCCTCCTAACTTAAATCTTTATCTTTCCCATCCTATTTATTCGAAACCTCATTATCTCAGTTTTCTTGTAATCAATTCTCTATTAAAAAGATTATATAATGCGCTATACGAGGTCTGTTCGAGAACTTCCCGAACTTTTTTACTGGCGCGCCTCCAGGTGATTCTTGTTAAATCCTCTTGAAGACGTTTCTCCCGTGGAAACGTCTCGAATAACCACCCTAAACCACTTTGTTGATATCTTGTCTTGTTGATTAGGTACGACCGTTTAGGTGAAGGGGTTTTCGTGGTTGGGGGGGGGGGGAATTGGATCCGCCGAAATGAGCTCTTGGCAAAATCAGCGTTGTTCTCTGAAATTCTTTGTTCAACTGTGCAAATCCTTCAGGAAAACTTTTGAGTTGATTACCGAGGCTTACACTGAGGATGCTATAAAACGTATCGCGTGTCATGAGTGGTTTACCCGGTTCAAAAAGGGACGGATATCAGAGGAAGAGGGCGAGCGTTCCGGAAGAAAATCAACGTCAACTGATGACCCCACACAGAGAAAGCGAACAATCTCGTTCGTGCAAATCGACGTTTGACACTCAGAGAACTTTCAAGAGAGTGTTTCATCTCGATTGGTTTGTGCTGTGAAATTCTGTCCGAAGAATTAAAGAGGTATCGAGTCGCCGCCAAATTTGTGCGTGGCCTCATGACAGCAGACCAGAAACAACATCGAGTTCAAGTCTGTCTGGAAGCTTGATCGAGCTGAAGGGGATGAGACCTTCTTGTCCAGATAAACCTAAAGGCCAGAAAGTCCACACGTAAAATTACCTGGGGGGTTGTGAAATGCCTAAAAGAGAGAATCAGGCGGAAACGGTCCGAACTTTGGAGGAGCGGCGAGGGATTTTTTTTCACCGCAACATCGCGCCGGCTCATTCGTTTCAGAGAACTCAGAGCACAGAGAGTTATTAGTGAAACAACAAGACTGCTATGCTTTCCCACCCTACCCACTCACTAGAACTGGCTTCGTGTGAGTTTTTCCTGTTCCCAAACTCCTTCCTTAAACCCAGGCTCAAAGGAAAAAGATTTACCGCCATTTCGGAGATAGAGAAAAATTTGACGGAGGAGCTAATGAGTGTTCTGCAAGAAGCGTTCCTGGGCTGTTTCAAAAAGTGGAAACACCGTTGGGATAAGTGTATACGTTGGGGAGGAGACTATTTCGAAGGGATCTCTGACCAATAATTTTTCAGTGAAGTATTTTCAGGAAGTTCAGAAAGTCTTTGAACAGACTTCGTAGTTTGGGTACGACTGCACTAGGCTACCTCGCTGCCGGCGTGCTGTCTGTGATAAAAAAGTAGGTAGTAATGCTCCAAGATCATGGATGTGCGCTAATCGTATTGAACTAGTATCTACACCAACCCCAAAACTTAGTTTGTAACCCTGTGTGGTTAGATTATTCAGGGGTATTTTGTTCTCCTATGGGTTACCTGTGAAATACACTAATGGTGGTGAAGTATTTTTTCTTATAAAAATGTTCGGGAGGTTTTTTGAGAAGACCTCGTGAAGTGATAAAAGATTTGGTGTTTTCCCGGCGTATCAGCTGCGTAAATTCCTCTCGGGTCTTCCACCGAGTTATATCGTCCATATCGGCCGAAGTTTCGATGTCCGACTCGGTCATCGTCTTCAGGGCTTCTGAATGCCGTTTGCCTCTTTTTTCCCGTATATATATATATATATATATATATATATATATATATATATATATATGGTTTTCTGGGAACGGATACTGGGACCGACTCACTAAGGAGGCCATCGAGATCCACCTCCAAGAACATAATTTTAACAGGGACTTGGGCTTTTACCTGAGCAACACGTGGAAACCAATCCTTAGAGTAATGGGTGAAACCAGGAACGAAGGCCGGCCAATGGGAAGACGCCCTGATACGGACCAATCAAATGACACCTGATTGAGGGGAAAACCATATATATATATATATAAAAGAGGCAAACGGCATCATACAACACATGCAACCGCATTAATATTAATATTTAAAGTCTTACTTCTCTGACCCGAAGCGGCTCCGGCCTATAACTGGTATTTGCCATTTATGTCCATATCTGTACTTGTATATATTTCTGTTGTATCGCCTTATGGCAAATAAAAACCTTTAAAACTGAAAAAACTGAAACTGAACTGGCAAACGGCATTCAAAGCCCTGAAGACGATGACCGAGTCGGACATCGAAACGTCGGCCGATATGGACGATATAACCCGGTGGAGGACCCGAGAGGAATTTACGCACCTCGTATAGTGATTAGAACCCATTGGTCGACAGGCCTATTGAATTTTGACCATCTACAAAACAAGTTGACGAATTTACCACCTTTTTCACTCCTGTCTCAAGCTATTCCTATTCCTCTCCAACTTTTTCTCCTTTATACATGTCGAAAAATATGGGTGGTAATGGACAAGTCACTTATACTTTCCCCAATCACAAACTCTCCAGACTCGCCAACCACCCCCAGTATTCGGGCAGTATGCGACGAGCTGGTTTCGCATAGGTCATTTCTCAAGTCTACGTCAAATCTGATATCCGTTCATCATTTGTGCCCAATCAACTCCGTCAAGCGGCTCAATATTCTCGTAGCTTAATTATGTTCACTAATTTATATTTGACATTTGATATTTGACATATTGCTTTTGACCGGTTAACTCATCACTACTAGTGCATCCCATCTACCCTATCTATTTCTAAATCCAACCATTATTTCTCCTAAATAACCATTGGCCTTAACCTCGACTTTTTTCAATGATCTTTATTACTACCTTTGCTGCATGCAAAATAATAATATGGTTCTAAAATCATTACAATCATCCTTTTTCCAATTATGTGAAAGGAATTAACACTAATCTACTAAAGCTTTCTGACTATATTAATAAAACAAATGGTTAATATATTTTCACATTTGTGTTAGGTAAGTATTAATCATAAAAATATTTGATAAATTATGCATAAAACTTATTCTGCGAAAACCCTTTCAAGGCCTGAGTTGGCCGTGAATAATCTAAGTTTTCTAATAACTTACGAGCTAATGCCGTTAATGTATAACAAGAAAGTAGGGGCTGTAAAACAAACTCTCTAGCATTCCTGACATTAGGTTTCCCTCAATGACCTCAACCGATCGACGAAAACTATGTTTATGGCTAGATAAAAAGTCCTCACTCGAGTTGGTCACTCTTTCATAAATACCTTAATATCTTAGCTTGTGCATTATTTTCTCGTGAGGATCGTTGTTTAAAGATTTTTTAAAATAAATACAGTGCTTACCCATGTATTCCTTTCCTCCGATATCAGCATATTTTTAACAAATTTACATCTGCACAATGCCGCGCCAGCCGTTGCAAGTGCATGTGGTGAAAGGTGTTAGCACATCAGCTGTACATGCATAAATATTAGTTCACGAAGGCATTTGAGTATATATTATGTGATACAATAAACCAAGTGGATCACGGAGTTCTGTATCTGTGGAAGTCTTGGATTCGATTTAGTACGGCTGGTGACCTGACACCCCCTGCCACATGTCCTTTAGATCGTTTGCAGGGTAGCGTATGGTTCAAAGCACCTTTGCACATGTATCATATACCCATTCATAATTAATTTATTGGCGTGTTTGATTGAATTATTTAATTTTAGTTTTAAGTTAATATATTTGAGCGCTTGGACTCGATTTTGGTTTAAATTTTTGTGTAATTTTATCGTGAAGTACGTTGTTGAAGACTTTCCTCAAGTTAAAATATGCAACGTCAACTTGTGCATTCCTTTTCCCTGATTCCAGGTTATTAAAAATGAAAAAACCAAGTTGTGTCGGATGATCTATTTTTCCTAAACCCATGATGGTAACGTTAGAGTATCTTTCTACTCCCAACCAAGGCTTACTAGCAATGATATGCTCTAAGATTTAAAATTTTATCAACTTAAAAAAATTGGGTTCACTATTGTAATCCTACCTACCATTAATTATGTAGAGAGTAACTTTCAATTTCAAAGCATTTAATTCTTTTTATCATCTATAAAACACGGTTTTAAAATAAGATGCGATATACTATGCAAGTCCTTTCTGCGTTCTAGGGGGCATTTCCTTCGGAATGGACGATTTGTTTATTTTTATGCTTCGAAGCTGATTTTATTTTCTTTCCTGAGACAATCGTGTGTTGCGCATGAACTCCTCAGCTGTTTGGAGGACCTCGTTTCGTTTACTAAAAGTATTTTTGTATACGAGGTAGAACAGTATTCATAATTTTAGCATTTTTTACGCTGTCTGTAGCAATCTCGACTGCTCCTGTCTTGTATTCATATGACGTAGGAGCAAAATGACTTTCGCGTATTCCCTAAAAGTTCACATAAAATGTTTCTTTCAAAGATAATAAGACTTTGTATTTGATATTTTTCGTTGTTTCCTTGATATTTTATGAGGTTCTCATATGAAGTCTTAATTAGTATGTCTTCAATACTTTTTGTACTACTTTTAAAATTTAAAGGAGCTTCTCTATATCTCCCAAGGTTATCCTGACTTTTCTGCTGTATCATCTCGATTTCTTATTATCGTGTTCCAGTCTGCATGATTGCTTCCGTATTTCGTCAAAAGTAATATTTAAAAACCAATTTTCGTGTGTCTGACGTATAATTGCCCTGCATTTCTATCGTCTCCTTATTGTGAAGTTGATGTTAATTAAAATTTTTAGTTTTATTTTGGTTTATCATGTGAACACTAGATTTTCTCTCACATCACTTTGTCTAACGACCTGTTATCGAAAACTTGCGCGTTATAGCAGTATGTATCTTTTCCCTTCAAATATAAGCTATTCTTTGGTTCACATAATTTCCAGTGATCTTCAAATATTGGAAGTGTATCCATTGTTGCCTTAAGAAATATGAAATGACACTCCTTTCTTTTCGTTAAAATTACCTCGCAGAACTTAAATTGAGTTCCTTAGGTCAAATGCGTAATCAATTTTGCCTTTATAATTCATATTTTATTTTAGAAATATTTGAGTGAGGTTTGGGATGTATTTCATAAAGGTATCGGCAAAAAAGTACGAAAATCCGCAAAACTAATCTGGCTATAAGTACGTGTAGCATTCTGTGATCAAAATAAGTTACATGACCTCTGGGTTTGCTGTACGTTGTAGTTGGGTTCCCAGGAAATGGATGTTTTGTTCTCGTAAATGTTACCATTGATTAAGTATGGTATTACATGAACTATCACAAAATCTTAAAAAAAGCCAGTAGGGGCTGCTAATCCATTCATTTTACATCATTTTGAGTTTGTGGAAAATTTACCTCCGCATAATTTTTTCCTCACGCGATAAGCTTCTACATCTCATCTACATCTACATAATACCCCGAAAGCCACCGCAAGGGCGTGTGGCGTGGGGTTTTAGGTCACCACCCGTAAAGAGGAACACAACCACATGCAAAACTATACCCTCAGTGGCAGATAAATTCATGCGAAAATCCCTTCTTTTGGCAGGCATGCCAATAACGCTTCGATTTGGTCTTGGCATTTAAATAAATCCCTCTCTGCCAAATCTGAAAACCTAGAGTTCTACGTTCGGGTTCATGAAGTTTCGACTTTTCTGGGTCTACAATTATAAATTTAAGTAGAAATTAAACTGTTTAGGTTGCTATTTTATCTATCGGTAGTACTGAGACATGTTGGAAATAAGCCGGGGTTTGCTAAATAACCGATATCGGCTTTAAAATTGAAAATACGTTTTTTGATTTCATGATTACTTATGACCGTTTTATTTTGGGTGTGTATTTTCTTAAGTATAAAGGTACATACAAAAAGGTATCAGTAAGATTGTATTATGGTTAGATACAGATTTAGGAACAGTATAATGAATTCGCACAGCTTCCCGGGAGCGGATGCGGACTCTGACGAAGGAACGCATAGGCGGCGGGTAAGCAAATGGAGTGTCGAAGCATTAATTAGATTGACATGGACGGAGTATCAGTCGGCTGTAGATAAATTCATGAATAACGGGAAAGAGCCTAGCACTAACGAGGAAAAATGGGAATGTATCATAAAAGGGATATCGAAAGCCGCACAAAAACTATGGGAACCGTAAATGGGAAAAGGACAAGGAAGCCATGGATCACAGGTGAGATGATTAGAAAGATATGTAAGATAATATGATGGAAGAAAGTAAACACAAAGCTAGGCAGAGGGAAGTACAAAGAGTTAAGTAGTAAATTGAGACGGGCAAATAAATAAAACGAATACGCATGGTGGAAGAGGCAGTACAAGGATGTGGAAAGTTTGAAGAAGGAGGTTGAAATTGGTGCACTATACAACAAGGTTAAATCATTATCGGGAAGTAAGGAGGAAAGATCTATGCTAGCAGGTAGAAATAAGGCGCGTAAGATAATTTTTGACACAAAAGATCCAAGAAAAATTGAAGGAATATATAGAGGAATAATATGGCAAAGAACTTTGGCCTAAAGCTTAGACATAGAAAGAGAATATGACGTTGAGGAAGATAGCTTAGGCCCAGGTAATACTCTAAAATGAGATAGAAAGGGGCATTAAGAGATATGAAATCAAATAAGGCAGTGGAGGTAGACAACATTCCTACGGAAGTACTAAAAGATTTAGGGATATGTGGTAGGAAGTCTTTCTATGGACTGATTCGTAGAATCTACGAGAAAGGTATCAGGCCGGAAGAATTTGTGAGATCAGTATTAGTTCCCGTTCCCATTCCGAAAAAGGTAAGGGCAACATCATGTGAGGACTACAGAACAATACGTTTGATTTCCCACGCAGCTAAAGTTGTTCTCAGGATCATAAATAAAAGGATAGAGAGTAGGGCAAATGATTACTTAGGGGATAAGTTTGGGTTTAGGAAGGGGAAAGGCACACGTGATGCCATTGCATTAATAAGATCACTAATCAAGAGGAATTGGGAATATTATCAGTATTTTTCTTTGGATTAATTCACTCATCAAATTTGATTGCAGTTAAAGTTAAAGAAATTGCTATGGTGTCAAATCGAGTAATTTTTATGGATACAAGTTTTTCCGGAAATAAAAGCTTATACGAGTTTCATTGGAAACAAAGTTTCATAAAACTCATAATTCCGACGATGCTTCAATTCATACAGGCTCGCTTCTGATCATTTACGCTGCGTAATATGTAATTCATGAATTTAGAAAACAAGTAATTATTCTCATATTTTACATGCGCGAGTTACTCGTCCATGTGTCCAACAGAAGTAAAAAATATTAGCCACAGTAACAATGGTACGTGTAGTTTCTTTTAAATGGGAAGGAATTCCTATTTTCCTGGATGTTGTAGTGAGAGGTGGCCATTACTAAGAGATGAAAAAGGTAAACAGAGATAAGGGAAGCTATTTTGGACTCGGTGGTTAACCCTCACTACAATTGACGTTCTGAGCAATGTATAACTTTGCCCACTGAAAATTTGAGTGTATTTTTCTTTGTGTGACATATTAAAATAGGAAGACCACAAGTATTGAGAAATGATGTATGGATGGCTTAAGCTATTATATTTTTTAAACTTTGAATGAGAAATTAAGGGAAGTATTGGTAAGCAGTGTTTTATGCAACACAAATAAAAAAGATTAGATTGGATGGAAAAAACCTACTAACGTAATAACTAATTTGAATTTACATTTGTTTCTTTTGTTAAAATATTAATACTATCGAGGAGATGCAAAACAAGTATTGTTAAGTGAAAAAGAAGAAGGATTTCCTCATCGTTGTTCTCATCTTGTATCGGACGGGTTCAAAGGAAAAATAGGGTCTCATTCCAGATTCGAACACTTGAGCCCTTCGGAGCGGGATTTAGTTCCAATTCGATTGGGAACGTCGCCATTTGCAATGACCTGCCCCCATTCCCGTTGCGATCGGCTAGTTTTGGGAGTGGGAGAGCGCAAATGCGCGTTCATTCACGCGTCGGATCGACCTCGCAACTCCGGCGGCGGAGGAGGCGTACTTGGCGGCGGACTCGCGTCCCCGAAATACGTTGCCCGAAGGGGCCGCAGGGAGGCTTTGAGGGAGAAGGGGAAGAGCCGGAAGCGAGACTGAGAGGGGACGAAGATGGGCAGGGCAGGGGGCATTCAACGCGAGCCTCGGTGGCGGAGAGACGGCGTGAGTAGGTCGCAAGGGGGGGATGAATGTCGAGGGAGGAGGCAGGACGGCAGCCCTCTTCCGCCGTTATGCCTATCTGTAATTGAATCTGCTGTCTCTCCCGCCGTGTGTCTCATTGCACCGCGCATAAGAGGAGATCGGCTTCTCGACGGCGTCGGTGCTGCATCGTTTTCAGAGGGTGAGAGATCGGGAGAATGGGAGATAGAGAAACTGTGGGGTAGGGGTAAAGTACAGAGAGAAATGCGGGGAGGAGTTGGGTTCATTCTGTCCGTGGGAAAAGGTATTTTGATTGATATAGTCAACGAAAATCTCACAAACTTCACACGTAGAACGGATGGGATGAAATGGCTTTCGACGGAGAAAACTTTTTTATTTTTTTTCATCAAAAGAGTCCCCCCTCTTACGTACATTCGGAGTGGATTACGGAGATGTTGCCGAGTTATAAGCAGATAAAAACGTATTTTTGGCCCCAGATGCGCCTAAATGTTACCACCGGAACGGTGACAGAAAAGTAATGGAATTGATGTCAGAACTGAGACCGAGTGAGGTTTTTGACATCGAAGAAGTTTACGAAGGGTTCGGGGGTGTCAGTGTTTTTCTGGGATATATAATATCGTCAATCTACAAATAAGTCAACTGCACTGACCTCTTAGCCCTCAAGCATTAAACATTTGGGGAAATCTTATTGCTTAAATTCTATTGTGTTTTAAGCTATTTTTCTGAGTATAATTTATCAAGTGTTTGTTGTGTATATAAACGCACACTTGTGTATGTATGGGTGTGTGTCTATGTATATATCTGTATAATAAAACACAAAAATAAAATAGATACAAACTAAACACGCTAACCTGAACAAGGTCTCATAGAAGGCGGAAAGCTTAAACTTTCTGAAATGCGATTGTCCTTTTACGTGTTATCTGTTTTATTTTTGTGTTCTATTGTGCCGTTCAAATGTGATATTTCTCTCGAGAGTGCTTCTACTTCATCTATATATATATATATATATATATAGATGAAGTAGAAGCACTATATATATATACGATGAAGTATAGCACTATATATACACATATATATATATATATATATATATACAGACATATATATATATATACAGACATATATATATATATATATATATATATATATATATATATATATATATATATATATATATACAGACATACACACATACATCTGTAAGTGGAATGAGTGCGGAGGGAGGTAGGATATACATCCTGAAGCAGGGTAATGGTAATTTCTGTGGTTTGTTGAATTAACTTTAAATAGCTGCGCAACGCAGTAGTCCAGGGGTAAGGCGTTGGCCTAATGATCGGAGGGTCGTTATTCGATTCCCGGACTGGCTTCTCTGGGCACCCTCAGTGCAACACAAGCTGTCTGATTTTTCGAGCATTAAATATTCCTGGGAAACCATTACCGGCACAGGAAAAGGACATACTATGCCGGGCTTAGTACTGGTTGAACTCTACCATTTCTACCAGACCGACCTTGGGGTAGATTACTGTTTGTTTTATATTTATTTACATAATATAGTATTTGCATATTATTATTTATTGTAACGATCAATATGCATGTGGTTATATATTGACCGATAGCAATAAATAATAATTTTACATAAACAATAAAAGTTACATCTCATGTCAATAAATGCCTATGACTTTATCTTTAAAATTGCCATAAAAATATTAAAAAATCATATTTTAAACCCAAGCTGTAATTTTCCTACTTACTAAAATGAGATTTGATAGGTTAAAATGGTACAAATAACTTTAACAATATTGGTCGATTACAGCTTTGAATACAAGTCATCATCAAATATTTTACCTACGTATTACATCAGCCGCAGCGTTTATTACTCCTATTCATGCGTGAGTTAAAGTTGGTAGATATATCATATGATTATAAAAAGTGAACATTGAGTTATAAATCATGCAAATTACGCCGAAATAATACACTTTTGTTCAAAGATTCATAAGAGTAATTTAAATTTTTTATAATGATCTATTTTCACAAAATATGCTATTAGCAAAATATTGCGATTTCAGCCTGACGAGAAGCAGGGTAGTCGGTGGTTAGTTGAATTAATTTTAAATGACCGTAGGTACGCAATTGATGAAATGGTGTGTTTAAAAGTAAACGAGGAAAAGTGTCTTTTTTGACAACATTACTATAGGTCTTCAAGATTTTTTTTATGTCATACTCGCGCTTGTTGTTATATAACGTTCATAATGGTTTACTTTGGAACCTTATGCACATACCTGCAGTAATTGATTAATTTAGCGTATTTCTCGAGTAATAACCTACGCTGATACATGATATATCGTAGAAAGTTTAAGTTAAATTATTAGATGCTAGGATTAAAATATAGCTTTAACTAGATTGTTAATAGCAAAAAACATAGAAATCACGCAATGCTAAAATTTTGAATATAATATAAAGGAATTTCAAATAATATAATCAGCGTTTTTTTGTTATGACAAATTAAAATACGAAATACATAAGGATAGTTTTATTTCGGTCATATTTGATATCATACAATCACTGATCACTGGCTGACACTTCAACTTATTTCTTTTCCGTGCTTCCTTTTTTAAATATAAATTTAAGAAGGGTACTAGAATTCGATGTTTTGATAAAATAAAGTGTACAATTAGGTTCATGCTATGTCACCTTCATCAGTATTAAAATAAACATTTTGAATATGATACCTTTTTAACCATATAATTAATTATATTTATCGCTGAGTATTTTATAGATTTACAAAATAAATTTGAGTACAGTATTGAATTAATTTGACTAGATATAGTCGTATGTAAGACATTAATCCTTGCAGTTGCTAGTACCATTATTATCGTCCTTCAACTTAATTATCAGTTTTAGCAAGCTGATAGAGCAGGGTGATATTTATAAATATTTTCGAGAAAATGTATCAGTATTGTTGTCTATATATATATATATATATATATATATATATATATATATATATATATATATATGACCGACCGACCTTCGTGTTAATTACTGTGTTTATAGTTATTAACATTCCTATATATGCATATATATATATACATATATATATATACTCATTTATATACTCATTTATATAGAAACAGATATAAAGATCCGGTGTTCGAGTCCCGGAAAAGGAAATATTTTTACTCTTGTGATCCGTTCGATTCCGCCTTCCCCACCTCTGTTGTGTTCGTCTTTTATGTGTTCCTATCCCTTTTCCTTATATCGGTTTCTATATAAATGAGTATTTATTCGCCGCTTGGCGGGATTTTGTTTTTGAATGTATGTGTATATATATATATATATATATATATATATATATATATATATATATATATATATATATATATATTGGAATGTAAATTTAACTTTAAAAATAATTGCACTGTTTTCTATTGGTTTAGAGCACGTGAAATACAATGATTGTGGGATAAAATAACTCCTGATATCTGAGTTTCATGACGATTGAATATTTTATTGAAAAGATGTTGCGTTGATTTTATTTTGCAAATACATAAATTTTGAGTAAAGTTTAAAATTCTTGCTGAATGAAGCCTTTGCCATTGAACAGAAAAAATAAATGTCCTGCTACTTGTTGATTAACGAGCAGTATTTCATTTGAAATTTATTTCTAGTAAATGCTAATATCATATATTTATGGGTCGTGGTCACCGAGGGGTAGAGCGTTGAACTACAGACCGGAAGGCCCAGGTTCGAGTCCCGGGAAAGCCTCTCTGGGCGCCTTTAGCTCCACCCAAGCTATGTGATTTTTCGGGTGCCAGATATTCCTGGGAAACCTGATGTGTGAATTTTACACGCCGTCGGGCTTAGTGCTGGGTTAACTCTACGACCACATACCAATCTAACCTTTGGGTTGATTACTGTGTTTTGTATGTGGTAATAAGAACGTGTAAATTTATATATAATATTTATAAATAATATATATTATATATATTTAACGGTATAATTAACGATTACTTCTAAGGTCACTATTGCTATTCTTCTATAACCGATGTACACAACGGAAGGTCGGCCTTTACCAGACAATATAGAATTTTAACTCAGAATCGATAATTATGGCTTTTGTGATAGGATTTCTGTTTAACAGCGCCATTACTATTTTTAATTTTTCTGTCCGTATTATTATCTTTTTTAAATCAAAGGTGCTCGGTGATATAATGTGTGATAATTGTCGTTTACCTTGGCCATAAAACTAAAATGCTTGACCGAGAATAAAATTTCATTTATCCATCGGATCATTGGATTAACAAGACAGAATTATTATGGCTTAAACGTGTATGGGACATCATCATCATCGGAGCTAAGCTAATGAAAATGGTTTTGCGCTTCAGCCAATGAAAATGGCACTTAATGGTATAACACCAATCAGAACAGTGTTCAATTGCCGTGCAAGTCGTCTAATCCAATTTTAAATGGTAGAGAAGCGGCTATAACTATTGGCAATAAAATCCATAGGTTTTTCTGATGATTGGGCTTGCATTTAATGAATTTTTAATTTGGAAATTTTTACCATCATACATTTTGCATTATATATAAGAATATATTTTTAAAACCGTTTGATTCAAGTTGATAATTTTAATACCCTTATCTCGCTAGTAGATTTGGGTGGGTTTAGGTTCTGCGATTGCTTGGCTCGGTGATATATTTTTCGCCAATAAGTAAGTAATACGTTACCTAATCTATTTTTGAAACCCTGAAACCAGGTTTACTACTCAGCACTGAACCAAATACGGAGCCAACTGAATGATTTTTTATTTTGTAATGATAAACTCAAAGTTATGTCAATTTATCAGGTTAGCGTGGAAAGGCATTGATTTGAATTTTTACATTATTATTGTTATTTGGTAATCCACCGTTTAATGTAGCTTTTGAATGGGCACACACTTAACACCCCTAAATTTCTTTGTTCCGCCCTAGACATTACAAAACCCCGCAATGCAATACATTCTGCAAATACGCATGCATCCTATCATCCTTCTTTGTATCCAATAGGCTTATTCTTTTCTTTCTCCTTCCTTACCTGCGTGACGTTTCCCTCTCTATCTGTTTTCAACTTTCCATCGCCAATCAACATGCTCTTAATCCTCCTTCCCTGACTCATCTGAATTTATCCCAAAATCCCTCACGCAAGTTCACACCAATATCTAAAAATAGCTTCAAATCTATGTCTATCATCCTGATCCAACGATCAAGTTTGCGCACCGTACAAGACCTCCATCACGAAGACCTCACTATTCTCTTTTTGTCATTCTTAAACAATATTCCTGTGCTAGTGCGAGGTTCTTAGGCTAACGCAATTTATTTTACTCTTCTTTCTTCTAACTTTCCTCTAATATCTTCACCACTTTGACCATTTTGTCTCAAAAAACTTTCAAGATTAGTAAACTGTTCTATCTGTTCATATAGATGTTGCCCTACAATAAGGTTTAACTTGACTTCCTCCTCAAAAACCTCTTAAACTTTGTATTGTTTACATTTATTTTCATCGCATACCTCAATCGCATAACTACATGCATACTCGTATTGTAATGGTTTTGTAATGAGCTCATCAATTGTTGTAACCTCTCGGATAACTTAATCGCTAAAGCTTGATCATCTGCAAATCTAACTAAATTATAGATTACCTTAGATACAGATAGATTATTAATGTTTCTTCCGCCCCCAGACCTTCCTATGTCAATCCTTTTCCTTAGTATGTACATTGAATGATGTCACATTATCTCACAACCCTGACAAACAATATCAATCCCAGCTTGATATACTTATATATGCACCGGTGTAGTCTGAGACATTTTCATGTTTTGAATAAATCGAGTATCCCTCGAATCAACTCCTATCTGTTGTAACATCTTCATTTACTCGACCCAATTTCATTATTCGAACTCAATTTTGATATCCAAGGAATAAACATACACATACTGCTTGTACTCTATACTCGTACTCCTTTCTATTAGTGACCTCATTACTGCTATATCACTTCGTACCTCTTTCCTTCTTCAACCCAAATTGATCATCCCCTAAGTAATCGTATTGTCTTCTCTCCATTCTCCATCCTATTATTGCTGAGCATAGGCACCGCTTTATCTACGTGTGAAATCATACAATGTTCTTTAGTCCTTAGATACGTCTTTCTTCCCCTTTTTGTAATATGAACTAACACTGATCTGAGGAAATATTCAGTTCAAATACCTTCCTCATGCATGCTATGAATTAAAACCATATAAACTCTACATGTTTATGCCAGTATTTTGTCTATTCCTAGCGCCTTATTTGACTTCAATCCCTTTTGCCCTTTCTGTCTCGCAATGAAGTATTTCTGGACCCAAGCTATCCTTGTCTCCGATATATTTTCATTTTATGTGTAAACTGACGTGGTGTCCCTACCATATAAAGATCCTCTATGCATTCTTTCTATTCGTTCTGAAACATTCCTGGTTTATTTATATAATTATTTGGCACAATTTTCGATGGGGTACGCGGGTTCTACCTTATCACTCCCTAAGGGTACTTTAACCTTCCTGTAAAGTGCATTCATTTCATCCATCACGTCACCTCTTCATAGCCTAGCACTGTGTCCTCCACCGCCCTTCTTTGCCCCGATTATCCGACCCCAGTATACTTATTATTCGAGTCTTGGTACGTCCTATTTCTTAATTCTGTGTATAAAGGGTGCGTTCTGAAATTAATACAATTATTCTTATTTTAGAGTAATTTATTGAACAGATTTCCTCTGATTAATATTATAAATTGTTCATTTTTATCATCTTATAAGTTTTCTTTGTCATGTTGAAGATATAAAATGAGCTTGACTTCTGGGTATAATATTCTATAATTTGCCTTCTTTATGCTTATCTCTCTTCTACCTACTTTTTTGCTACTATTACCTCTCCTAAATGAACCTTCCGCTGCATTATAATATCCAGAAATTCCCGAGATCCCTATATCTCATATCGTAAAATTCTAAAATATCTATATTTTCTCACTCCATTTCCAGTTTTATATTTTATAACTTACCTGTCTTCACCATCGCCCTAAAATTACTAGCCCATATTCTAACTAGCTTGGTCTTCTTTTGTGCCTTCTTCGCGGTTCGTCTTGCAAGGATTTCGTGGGATAACAACATAGGAGTTTTAACACTCGCGCCTCCAAGCACCACACACACCGGAGCTCCGTAATAGCCCTCAATATATTTGTAGCTGTCATTAACTAGTGGTAAAATTGATTGAGGTGGTTCCCCGTATCCTACATAAGTGTTCTAAACGTAACACCATCAATCATTGACTGCCCCACTGGGGTCAGACGCCTTTTTAGCCGGCTGGCGAAGGACCAGACGCGGCGCGAGCTAATTTCTGTACCTATTACCCGTCGACCTATCTGGCAAGGATCAGATAGCATAGCTCCCACCAGAAAAGCTCTAGGGTTCACCAGAAGGCACAAGCCCTTCCGCAATGGCAGGCTTGCTGGGGTGCACGGCGTGGGGATTTCTTATACAGATTAGTCTAATTTAATATGCTTACCTTTTCGAGTAGTGTTTATAGAATACTATATGTATGCACTAAATTTACGTGGAGATGACGATGGTGTAAAATTAGAGAAAATGATATTTGAGGTAACGCATATTTTGCACTAATGAAAGGTGATAAAAATACGAGGGTCATCCGGAAAGTAGTACCCGTTCGTGCCGCATGAAGTGCTGACGACGCGAGTAGCCGCTGGACGAGGTCAGATAGCTTCAGTGGCTTGTCTGCCTTCTCTGAGCCAAGTTGCGTGACGCTAGCATTGCCTGTGTTGTTTCTGTGATTGTTTACAATGTTTAAAAAAATTGAGAACGCCGCCAGTTGTGAAGTGAGGGCAGTGATTAAATTCCTCAATGCAAGAAACGTTCGCCCATGTGATATTCATCGCCAATTAAAGGAGGTGTATGGAGACAATGTAATGGACGAGTCGTCTGTTCGGCGGTGGTGTCGCAACTTCAACATGGGGAGGTGGAACACACACGACGATGAGCGTTCGGAGAGACCGTCTGTCATTACAGACCAACTGGTGAGCTCAGTTGACGAATTCGTGAGGAACGATCGGCGCGTCACAATTGATGACATCTGTGAGCATTTTCCCAATGTTTCTCGAACAATTGTTCATGAAATTGTTAAACACCATCTGCATTATGCAAAAATTTGTGCAAGATGGGTCCCTCGCAAGCTTACAGATGAGCACAAAACCAAGCGTATGGCTGCAGCACTGACGTTTTTGGGACGTTATTCTGATGAAGGAGACTCTTTCTTGACTCGCATAATTACTGGTGACGAAACATGGGTTTGTTATGCATCACCTGAGAGTAAACGACAGTCAATGGAGTGGCATCATGCTCATTCACCAAACAAACCAAAAAAATTCAAGACAGTTCTGTCCACCAGGAAACTCATGGCAACCATTTTCTGGGATCGACGAGGTGTATTGCTTATTGATTTTATGGCCCGTGGAGACACTATTAATGCCAATGCGTATTGTGAAACATTAAAGAAATTACGGCGGGCAATACAAAATCGGCGGCGAGGTCTATTGTCTACTGGTGTCATTCTCGTTCATGACAATGCCAGGCCTCATGCAGCTGGGATAACACAAAAACTTTTGCAGCAATTCAAATGGGAAACTTTCGACCATCCACCGTATAGCCCGGACTTGGCCCCTTCAGATTTTCATCTCTTTACAAAGCTTAAAGACTTTTTGGCAGGAAAAAGATTTGACAGCGATGAAGAACTTAAAGAAGGAGTGACCCTGTATCTCAATGAGCTGGCGGCGAAGGACTATGCAGCAGGAATACAGAAACTTGTCACACGTTATGACAAATGCCTTAATTTGCTTGGAGATTATGTTGAGAAGTAGTTTAAAGTATCCTCTTTCAAATAAAATTTTTTATGTTTGTTAATATTTACTTTTGTGTCTTTATTTCACGAACGGGTACTACTTTCCGGATGACCCTCGTATGATTGGTAAAGCGATTTACTGATGAAGAATTTTTTCGTAATGCGCATGAGAATATACTTCTGTATGAGGTATTGACAGGATGGAGGAGTAAAATATATGGTTGAAGTCTGATGCAAAAATATTTTTGTAAATCTAACGGAAGAAATCAATGGAGGGAAAGACTATTCAGTCCGAGGATACGTAAGGATTACACGAAGTTGTGACGTTCAGCCTGTCCCACGGCCTTCGTGACCACGCGGTAGTATTTCTCATTCCTCTTGCTTGCCGAATCCAATTTATGAGAAGGAAATCGATGAAAATTGTAATGAGAAGGACCGCTTCCTTTAGACAGCAAGCGTCCGTTAGCGAGAAGCAACTATTTAAATCAGAAAAAGAAGCTTTCTGTTGTTGCTGTTGGAGATGCATCTAGGCCACAGCATGTTCGCGCTCTCGCTCGTACGAGTGATAGCGAGGATATCTCGACCGCCATCTGTTTCCAGTGTGTGGCGTTAATTAAACAAATGGAAAGGCAGAGGATAGAGCCCATTATATTAATTTTTTTAATTAGTCGTTAGCAACAAAATCACTATGTAAAAAGGTGATTCACTGTGAAATATTTTAATTTGCATTCAAGTTTAAAAAATAGTAATCAAAGCTTTAACTCAGAAATTTCGATTAATTACCATGATATACGTTAATCAATGACATAATAGCTTTTAACGATTTATTCGGCGTCTCTTTGTATTCTAAATTACTTATCCAAATAATTTTTATGTGGCTTTGTCTTTGTGGCTTATTCTTCTCGGCGATGATCATTATGGAGTATTAACTGACCTAATCTAAGTGCTATTTCATTAAGATAAGTACCCTTTTTTGTTTTATTCGTATTTTATTATGTCTCATAACAATGTAATCAATTTTGTTGATCGAAACTTATAGCTGGAACTGATTAAGTACAGTATCTGTAGATAAACCTCTGACAATGGGGTAGCGTACTGTTAGTTAAATTAATGGCGTAGTTTTTGTTTGATATTTATTGGTGACCTTATTAATTCATAATCATAATTGCGGCAGTAAGTTACAAAATGTTACTGGTACGCTCCAAAATATTCATTTAAAAATATCATTTCGATAATTAATTAAGGTGTATTTATTTGTTACTTTTTATCTGCATGTAAAAAAGTGGACTTTTATTGTAGAAATGAAGCATGTACTAGTTCCTCCGTGGTCTTTAAGCTCGTCTTTGTTGTAATGCAGCGCCGCTTTCATCATTTTATTCTATCAAATTCCAGTGCGATTGGTTAACCGCTGCAAATGACTTTTTTTTCTTAAATATCATTAATATCAGATTACTTTTAATACAGCAATATAGTTTTGTAGCAGCAGTTCAAATTTAGGTTTGATCTTAATATTGCGACGCCTCGGATAACCATGGACCTACAAGCTATTAAATGCGTGATGGTTCTTCAACCATTTACCTTGATCCAGAATGAGGACCATCGCTTCTCCTTTCACAAATTCTCCGACTCTTCAATGAATTATAAATCTTTCGTCTTATTTTTCCTTCGCCATTTGTTAAACAATTTAATCACCTTTTATCAGTCCTCAAATTACTCTCTAATGTCAAAGTCTTTCCTGAACCACGATTCATTTATTCTAAATCTCTAAGAGCAGCTGTAGACATTTTGCTAGGCGGTCAGTGGGAAAATTTATTTCTGATAGTTTATACAAATGTACGCCAATTAGACTACTTATGAGACCAAAACCAACGAAATATTTTCAAGATTCAATGGTAATGGCTTAATGAGTCACAGGACAGGCTAACGTGTAAAGGTGGAGATAGTTGTAAAACTCAGTCGATGGCATCCATTATTAATTAAATATTTTCTCCCAAATAATTGATGGTTGAATTTTCCAGCTGGTACTCCTTCCTTGTCAATCCATTTCATGCTTCTACATTACATTTTCTAACCCACCGCCCCTGCCTTATCTTTTTGAAACGGACGCTACATTTCATAGCAACTAAATTGTGGTCCCCGGGAAGCTGTGCGAATTCATCACACTGTTCCTAAACCTGTGTCCAACGAGAATATAATCTAGCTGATACCTTTCTGAGTCACCTGGCATTTTCAATGTATACCTGCGTCTTTTGTGTTGTCTAAACCAAGTGTTGGTGATGACTAACCCCTGTCTCCTGCAGAACTCAACTGCTTTCTCCCCGCGGTCATTCCTCGTGCCTAAACCGTAGTCCCCCAACTCAACACCATCTCTTCCTTCGCCTACCGTCGCATTCCAACCCCCCATCACTATCAAATGTTTCCCAGCGGGAACACACGCGATTATCTCCTCTAACTGATCGTATATCCTATCGACCTCTTCTTCTTCATGGTTGCTCGGTGGCATGTATACCTGCATAATAACGAAGTTCGTCGGTTTTGCTTTTATCTCTACTAGTAGTATTCTATCCGTTACCTGCTGTGTTGACTACACTTCTTCCTACCTCTTCATTTAATACTATGACAACCCCTCGCCGGCCTCGGTGGCGGCGGGGTAACGTCCTCGACTACCAACCCAAAGGTCGCGGGTTCGATTCCCGCCTAGGTGGATTTCCCTCCATCTAGGGCTTGGTTATATATAATTGTCTTCAATATAATGTCTGTAATGTAGGGCTAGGTGGAAGAAGGGACTATTAGTCTCAACCTCGCCCAATCAAGTCGATAAATAAATAAATAAATAAATAAAACTCCTCGTTGGCTCTCGTCCCCGCCGCTGTATATTATTCTATATTTATCCCTCAATAGTGTTTTAACGTGACACTATCTCTCACTGAGGAACAGACGCTGCGTGGACTCCCTTTCGTCTGGCTCTTAAACTTCGACCTATCTGGTATGGGTGACCCTACCAGGAGCAATTATTTTTACTCCCGCCGGCATAGTTCTAGGGGTCATCGGGACGCACAAGCCCTTCCACCACGTCAAGGTTGTAGTCCATGGAAGGGGAAATCCATATGTAGGTAAGTTATAATATACGTATTAGGTCTGAAGGTGGGAATGAAAATAAGTAACGAACAGATTTTATTTGATATTTCAATTTAGTTAACCAAGCAATCGAGGGATTCAAGTTGCTGTTTTGTACAGCGAGGGTTTATTATGGAAAATCTGATATAATAACTATAATAAAGCAAATTGGAAGTTATCAAATTGGAAGAGACGAGTTAAAAATAAAGTAGAAGGGCATTAATTAGGGTATATGTAAGAGTTCACCCAGTTCGTCGTGTTCTTCTTTGGAGCCAATGTCGTTCTTCATTTGCGTAAATAAAGTCACTATGGGTCTAGCTAGATTTAAGAGCTCTCTTTAGATACGTAAGGCGTGAATTCTTCAAGAAATGGCTCAAAACATTTGAATTTGTGGTCTTAATTACGCTCGTGATTCCGCCATAATATTCCTATGGAACTCTCTCGATTTCCTCCGTGTAACCTGCAGAATTCCCATGCGCGATGTTCCCGACATCCCCCTCTAGTATTTTACTGATAATCTATTCACGCTGCATTCCGTTTCATCGGTGCATGTGGCAGGAAAATCGCGGATCTACTCCGTGCTGGTTTTCCTTGAGTCGGAAAAATATTCCTTACCGGAAGTTTTGCCGATATTTATTTTTGTTACCTATATAGAAGTTTATTCGTGAAGAAGCGAAGAAGTCAAAACCATGAAAGGTAATGAAGACACGGTATATCTCTTTATGTAGATCTTATAGCATATATGCGATGTAAATATAATTCTTTGGATAAAATATCTCGTAATACTCCTCTTAATTTATTCTTTCCCATCGATGACTAGCCCACAGAGAAGTCTAAAACGTTATTTACCGTATTTCATTTTTGGTTGTGGGTCTTATGAGGGCGTTTCAAGCCGTCAGATGGATAGACACATTACGAGATTTTTGCAAATTTATTTCAGGAAGCGTTTTTTCATGAGTTGAAATAAAATATATGAAATAGTCTCCCGCATGATGAAAGTACACAAAGCGTAACAGGATTACTTAAAATATGGGATTGGTTCCCCTCAAGGGACTGAGCCTCAAAGCTAGATCAAACTTATATGTTGATTTGATGTTATTCTTCGTGCGAATTTATTCGAGGTGTCGAGCAAATAAAACGTCTCCAAGCGTCATAGAAACTCATTTGTCATTTAAAACTAGGGATAAATGTGAGAGAGAGTCTATAGCGTCGAGAGATATAGGATTGAGAAATCGTTATTTATTTCGCAGGATAAACGATCACAACATAGGAAAATTGAAATTTTATAATTAAAGCAGCAGAATATTCCATTTGCTGCATTATTCCTTAAAATTTCCATATCTGGAATTCTAAGGAAACCTGACTCTTGTCTTGTGATTTGTGCTCGAGACATTATCTAGATGTTCGCGCCGTCAAAACTTGGATTTTTAAATCCCGAGTGGATGGAATTAAAAAAGTCGAGCGCGCGTTAATATTCCAAACTCTGGATTGCAAAGGATAACGGGCTGGAACTGCCAAGGTGTTTTAAACACCACTATTAGACAGGTCTATGCGTGAATTTTGAATTATATATGCCGTAAGCGTTGGGATACCATTTCTTTTCTTTCGAAAATGGCCTCTCAAAATGGATTTGTACCGGCAGAAAACAATCTTAATTTAGTCGAGTTAAACATTGTGTACCATATAACGAGAGCCAAAAATACCTTAGAGTGTGTGATTATTTCATGATTGAGTCAATGAGATACGAATATACAACCTAGCACCTCACCAGTTGTTCTCGCATCTAAAACTTTGGATTAAGTTCCAGAAAGTTGCTAAGATTTAGAATAAGTTCTGAGGTTAACGATTGATTGTTTCTGGTGGATCTATGTGTCTTAGGGAAGGGTTTAAGAACGGATCACTTGTTTACGAGACTGAAATCATCTCCCACTCACACAGTATTTGGGTGTATCAATATGCATAGTGAAGAATTTGTTTTATGACAATATTTCCATATTTTGTAAGGGTAAAAGGATAGGATTAAAGGAGAAAAAATGCTATTTTGAATTATCCCCCTTTAATTATTCAAAGTATGAGATAAATTTTCTGTAGAAAAACATGAATCTAAAATTAAGGCACAAAAAATACGCAGTGGGAACGTAAACTAAAATGCAGAAAGTTAATTGTTTTTATCCAAAGTTAACACGTCTAAAATATATCTTGCTCTCTTGGTTACAACACTAAAGACTGTGATGGATTGAGTGCCTACGCACGTGTTTCTGTTGCAACGAGCTTTGAAGAATGGGCTTCTCTTTTTAAAACCTTTTTGGCAGAGATCTTTTCTAAGTTAGGAAGAAAATGAGAGGAATAGAAAACATACGGTTACATCACCTCCACTCAGAGTTAACATCGTGATACAATCGCGGAAGTGGCATTCTAAGAAGCCTATGAGCTTACAATAAATATGAAAGGAAATAGGGAGACAGAAGTTAAGACTCCATCGATTTAGCGTTAAACAGATAGATGCAATAACTCTCAATCACACTCGCACTCAGGGATTACGAGAAATTATTAACGTGGTAGTGTCTCTGGGCTGAATATACTCAAAATTTAAAAAATGAAGGAAATAAGCTAAGACTAATATACCGTGATTCTCATGAGCTCCAATCATGCAAAAATTCTGAACTTGTTGGGAAATATTCACGCGGAATTACCTCGGTCAACGTTCAAGGAATGACTGAGAAAAGGATGAACTCGACTAAATGTCCAAGCACACTCAAATAGAATTTAATGCCTCGAATCACAATCATTCTTGCTCTTGGCTCATAAAAGAATCATACGTCTCGTCCATCACTCACAAAGAAACCAAAACACTAAAGGGAGTCCTCGTAAACTTTGGGTGGGTGGATGTTTGAGATTCCATGTATTCCGATCCTCTACCCCCTAACACCCGTCATGAGAACACCTTTCGGACTTAAAAAAAGATTTTACGGCCATGAATCTTTCAAGGCCATAAATTGTGGACTGCGTGGCAGATGTCGGTTTTGAGTTTCATGTTACTTGTGTCGCAATATATTTCATAACGATCTCCAAGGAAAGCAACTAATTTTTATAATTAAACTCTTAACCAGAAGTCTAACTTCGCTATAAAAATAGTATATCCGATTGGAGTAAACCCCGGTTAATGGTAATAATAGATGTATTATTGATAGAATTGAGCTCAAACTGCTAGTAGTATTGACTAAATGAAAAAATCCGATAGCCGTAAACAGTTTTGAACTGTTTACGGCAATTGGAGTTTTTCATTTATTCAATAATAGATGTATTTTAGTCAAATGACGAGTACTTTGGAGAAACACAAAAGGGATGGTAATGGATACCGACGTACAAATTGGAAACCGACCCAGTTAGGAAGCTACTGAAAAAATTCCCCCGAGATTTTCCGTATTGAATGGAAACGCAATGGGGAGATGTGTATTTTTGTAATGGGCCCTCATGTATTGAGTCGGTGGACGAAATGCTCAGCCTTTGCCTTTGAACTCGTGGTCTACTTTCTCCCGGCCTCCGTTTCCTCATGCGAAGCCCAGCTGCCCAAAGCGCCCTTTGCCGTCTCCATGCTAACCGACCTCGCCCCTTCTCCACCCGTTATCATCCTATTTAAAACATCTTCCATCATCCCAGGTCTTCGATATTTCTCAAAATCTTCTTCATTCCTTCTCTTCTCTTTCACTTTTCTCCTTTTCCTAACCCAAATCAATTATTTCGCTCGACTGAGTCGAACATGGCAGCCAAGGGTGGGATTTCTCCGTATAAATCGACCTTTCCTTCCCTAATTTTATTTCCAATCGGTGAAAAGGGGAGCGTCAATGCAAGATCAGGCGTTTTTTTCCTTTTTCAAACCACCCCTCCTTTTATTCTCTGCTCCCTAAAATGGAGAATTGATAGAAGGGTCGGTATAAAACGGGAAAGATCATAAATTGGATGCGTATCCCAAATTTAAAGCAAAATTAAAAGTGAACACGTGCAAAGTTGAGCATATAAGGACGAGTTACACGGTTTGACATCTACATATACATACCAAAAATTTTCTTACAAAAATTGGAAAAGTTCCAGGGAAAAAAAGGATCGGGATTGTTCGGTGGCTAACGTACTGGCTTCCCACCCAGAGCGTTCAGGTTCGAATGCAGGAGGCGGCGGATATTTTTCAGTGGTATACCGATCCCTACTTGAGGTGCTTTGGGGAGAACACTTTGAGTGAGTAAGCCATCCGTTGGATGGGACGTGAAACTGCAGACTCCTTGGCGCCTTTCATTAAGAGTAGGCCAATCCCGACGCCAAGTTTCTCTCCACCCTTCCTCCTTTCCCCTCCATGGCCTTGGGCTGTAGGTCACCTCCCCTAAAACTACTACGTCAGAGAAAATCTGCAGGATTTGTTAAAAATACTACGAAAAGAGAAGAGTTGTGACGGGTATCTTGAAGAAAATAGTTTGGAACCCCATTGATTCATTAATAGAGGAATCAGGATTCATACTTTAATAAAAAGAGAGGGAACCTGCGTATTCTTTCAGCATCAAGTGAATAATCAAGCTCTCAATCAATAATTGTACATTTTACCGAAATAAATAAGAAATATTGGCAAAGTCACCGACAGATTTAAGGCTTAAAAATATGCTTTTCGTAACCATTTACTTGGTTTAAAAATATCGAATCTGTAAAACCGTCCATATAGAGCTTGACGTAGTGGAAAGACGCGTGTTATGATGATCCCAAGAGCTTTGTTGATGACATCGTTGATAATCCCGGCTGGGTCAACCTATGGCAGTTAGGTTGAAGAGTGGAAGTCAGACGGGAATTAGTCCGATTCGTTCCTCAGTTAGGCGGCTGCAAAGTCATCTTCTTCCCTTGGGGCAGCCATTTAAAATGACAGTGTCACGTTAAAAACTCTTTTGAGGAAGGCAAATGGAAACCAGATGAATTACGTTTTCTACGAAATTATGACGGACACAAATGTGAAAACGATTCCTGGGGAATACGGATCCTGGGAACTGGAGCCAACAGGGCCGAAGGAAGCAGGGTAGACAATTCGTCTTGGGATACCATGACGAAATCCATTCTTAGCCAAAGTGACACCGTCAAAGAAGGCACATACCTCACTGCTATAACAGACACTTGAAATGTTAGGACTGTACAATTGACGGAAAAGTTAGATAGCATCAAGTAAGGTATGGAGAAAGCATATACTTGCTTTTAGGCCTGAGTGTTTTAAGTTGGGGGTGGATTACTGAAGGGGTTTGTTTTCTGAGTAATATAGAGAAAAATGGAGGAGAGAAAATTTAAGGTATGAGAGGCATTGGACAAACACATATGACACAATGTAGTAAACAGAACTGTTACGTTTAAAAATATTATTATTAGAGATAGAAACACCAAAAGTGATTCCTACGAATTAGGTTTTAATTAATGTTTGCATGCCGAAAACTAATATTTAGTCGGAAGGAGTTGAGCTGTGTACGTAATTTTAACCCTTACTTACGCCTTGAATATGGCAATATGTAACGAGCGGAATTGAGTTGGTGGACAAATAGAGAGATAGGAATGTAGTAGAAGAGTACGGTTTAGGAATGAGGAATGACTGCGGGAAATCATTAGACCTTGCTGAAGGCAAATTATCTCTAAAACCAGGTTAAACCGAGTAATAAACGTCGGTATGCATATGTGTGCAAACCAGAGCCATACATTGCGATATCAGGTAGATAATTACTATTATTGGTATAATTACTATTACTGGTATTACTGGTAATGTCCTAGTTAAAGAATGTTTTGGACACAAGCTACTGAACGGTACAGCAAAAATTCCCTTCTCTCCTAATGAAACAACCTAAAAGGTTATATAGATTATTATTATATATAATTTACTCCTTTGGCTAGATGAATTAAAGAAAAACGTAATCAATGACAAAAATCAAATTGGATTAGGTCCTAAAGAATGAGGAGGGTAGTTTATGCGGTAACGTTTAGAGAATAAGTTATTATAGGTAGGATATCTCATTTAGGAAAAGTTAATGTGTAAATGGGCAAAGAATTAAAGTCAATAAAAGAAGAATTATATTAGTTAAAGGAGCATAATTTACAAAGTGAATGGATTAGTGAAAAGGGCATCAAATAAAGATGTAAAGAAACGGTTCGTGAAAAGAATGAAATGGAGCCTAGGTTTTAGGACTCAGAAAATTAATCATTTTGTTTAAATTTTTGGCTCAGATTAGAAGTTTTGGTTGTATGTGTGAAGAGAGAAATGGAAAAACTGAGTGGACAGACAAGAAAAATGGAGTGATTGTGAAAGAGATAAGGTTTTTGGGAGAAATTGGAAGGCAGGAATGTTGCATAAAAGAAAATGAGAGGCAATAAAATGCTGAAGCCTGTAATGCGTAAAAGGCGGAAAATAAAGTAAGCGAGGTGGAATATATTACGCGTGAATTCAATGAAGATAAGTAGAAGTAATGTGAAACAGAAATGGGTATGATATGCTGGTATGCATGGATCATGATCTTAGTTGTGTTAAGGACTTGAATAAGTAAAAAATGAATATTTATCGAAAGTGTCGAGGGATTGTATAAAATATTGAAATCCTTTGTAATATCCTGTGCATGGCAAGAATAGCATATGAAGGGAACAGTTTTGATGAATTATTGAGCAGCATTGACCTCAATATAACTATGCTCAATCATGTGCTTTTAGCATTAAAAACGAAATTACCGAATTGAATTAAGAAGGATATGAGGACGAAGCTTTAAAACCTGTGAATTTTTCCAGCTCTGATCCTATGTTAATTTTTTTTGTATTGGACATCTAAAATTATACATTTCTTAATTTTACCCCACCGATAGATTTACAGTATTTTTCTTTGTACAGAATGAGGGAAACTGAAACCCAATAACTCACCCCGCCCACACCTCAAACCCAAAGGGGGACGGAGTGACTTCGAAAAAGTGAGTTTAGGTGAAAGGGAGTCTACAAAGTCATGAATGTCACTCAGATGGCTCAAGAATATTTGGAAGATAAAAAAGTCACCTCTACCATAAAAATGATAATACTTGGCCTGTCGACGATTTGAAGAGCCGTTTTGAAGTATATAGTTTATGGTATTGATTCTAAAGGGGAAAATGTAGGGTTTAGAGATATGTCACGGCGTAATATAAGGGCTGGTTTAAATTTTTTTCGTAAAACCTATATTGAATGGAGAGATGATCGGCCCAATAAAAAAATGAAACACTTTGTGACGTGGTAGCTGGTAAAAATATGCCTCGTGCACTCGCTTTAGATATATCGGTTTCGTTCCTTAAGTGTGGGTGAATAAGGGGTGAAAGCGTGGTCAACGGGAATTCGAGAGGAGAGCTGAGAATTGGAGTGGCTTATATTATTAAGTCCTTAGCAATTTCTAGCGCGATTCATTCAGAGATCATACCAGTCAAAATCCTAATTCTCCAATTGTTTGAATTCCTTTATTTCCCATAATTTTCAAATGGTGGGAAAATTTCTTTTAGAGCGTATATCAAATGCTATTACATTTTAGTTTGTCGGTGTTAAATAAACTGTATAACTTCCATTGATATTATTTACTTTGCATTTTAAGGAAAACATCATCCTATACCACTATAGCTCTTCAGAGGTTTTATTTCGTGACACTAGGGAAACCATCTCCTCTATCATTTATTTGTCCTTAGACCGATGCGAAGAACCACTATTATTCACTATTAAACTACTATTCATAGCGTCTTGACAATCGTTTACAGAAACAATAAGAGTCAGTATCCGATCGCTCCCATGATCTCATGTCTGAAATTGTAATATCTTCTTGAAATCGAACGCCAACTTAAAGACATAAGTTCAAACAAAATGCCAGACCCTAATCAAATCCCTGCTCAACAATGCAAAACGATGGCCTCAGAAACAGCTCCATATTTGGAAATGATATTTAAGAAATCCCTGAATGATCTCGCAGTACCAAAAGACTGGAAAGTAGCCAATTTCGCTCCCATATTTAAAAAAAAGGCGACAGAGCAGATCCGAGTAATTACCGACCCATCTCTCTTACATCCGTCTCATGAAAAATTTTAGAGCGCATAATTTTCAGTTCAGTTATGAAGAATCTGGATTCTCAGAGCTATTTACATAAAATCCACACGGTTTCTGAAAGGGTAGATCTTGCGAGATCCAACTTGCACTTTTTGTTCATGGTATTTTGTCACGGGAGAAAATAACGTTCAGGTCGATGATATATTTCTAGATTTTAAAAAGGCATTCGGCCAAGTCCATTATAGGAAGTTGGTCCATAAGTTGGAAAGCTACGGGATTGATAAATGTGTAATAGAGTGAGAAAATCAATTTTTAACAGGCCGAAAGCAAAGTGTTGTAATAGATGGATAATCATCGGACACAGTAAGAGTCACATTGGGTGTCCCACAAGGAAGTGTTATTGGTCCGCTATTGTTCCTTTTATACATTAATGGCATCGGGTCTCATGTTTTCAGTAAACTTCGTATACCTGCTGACAAAGCAAAGATACATAAGGAAATATACAGTCATTAAGATAGATTATCATTGGCTAACGACCCAAATACAATCCAAAAGTCGTGCTATTGGAGTTAGAATTAAATTTGAATAAGTTTTTAGATACATTTTTGGATGGGGAATATTTCACCCGAAAACACACTCTACAGGGAACCAAAATTAAAAACGTAGAATCCTATGATAATTGGGTGTAACGATAGCGAAGAATATGTCCTGGGGATAACTAAGGATATGCTCCTGCTTGTTTTATTCATTTAATAGACCCTTCTGTTAAACGGTTCTACAGCATGATTTGAATATTCGTATCCTGTTTTTGAGTGTTGTTGTGTGTAGGTACTTCCTTTCGTGTGAGTAACGTTTTTCAAGTGTATCATTTCACTAATATTTTTGTAGGAGTGACATTATTGGGATCGTGCATGAATGGCAAGGGACCTAACATTCCTGCCACGCGATCTTGCGGAGCATTGTGTAGATATAGATGGACATAGATGAATCAAAACCCAGCAATATGACTACAGTGGACCGAATAGTATCCTCCTTCAAAAATTAGTCTGACTTGTTTTGCTAATTGTCATTCTGTCGTTCAGGACTGATTTCTTTAATTATCTTTCACCGTCATAGACTCCAGTATCCTTGGATTTTTAATTTGGCACACACAAATCCCACATGGCTCCTGAGCAATAAGGATATGTGAATAGCAATCCCCATGATATAACGATGGCAAACTGATACCCGTAGGTAGGTAGGAGGAAAGAATTCTGGTATGGAAAACGGGGACGAATTATGTGCTGTAAAATCATTTTAACCACGCTGTACAACAAATTAGTTTAAAGTTAAATTAAGGGTACAGTTTAGGGTTTTAAGATTTACCCGATATGAAGACCGGCCCTTTTAGTATCCGAACGCTGAATCTACAATGGTTACACTTGCCCTGGTTTTCAAGCAAATTATTTAGTTTATGCTTTAGGTACATCTTTAGATAACGACTATTGCAGTTAATGACCGTGTTTTTATATTTTAATCGCTAAATAATATAAATAACATTAATTTCCTCTGCAGTTAGACGGCCATCACTACTAGTTAGGCGCCCATGATACTAATTGTAGTTGTAGGCTCAATATAGAGGTATTTGCTCCGGAAAACAAAAGATGTCGCATTAGATTTTATGAAACGCTCATTAAGTCTTTGAGAAGTGTATTGCCTATTTTTTATGACAGTCGTTTTCGTTTAGTTTTGCGACGGAAATATTTAAATTAGTTTTAAAGACCTTTCAAGAGTAAGATCGCCTTTGGTCTCGTGGCAACCGTGCTTGTCGATTGTCTCATGACACATTCTCCATAATGAGGCCTTAATTCAATAAAACCTTCGCATTCAATGGACCAATGGACCAAATATCTGATGACGTAGCATTATTTCCCAGTGGGCGGTAAATTTTCGATCTTTTTTCCGTTTAATGAGTGCCAAACTAATTTTAGAAGAAAAATATCCTCCAAGGAGTCCAATTTTGTGAAAAGTTATGGACCCTTGTGAATAAAATTGACATTGTATGTCAGAGTGAACGACCCAAAGGATGATCAGGTCTCTGAGAAGAGAGATAAAATTAAGATTAGTGAGGACTTTAATATGGAACATAGCTTTGAATGGCCCAGAAACTGGTCTTTGCAGAGGAAAAACGAGGATGGCAGGGCTTTGAAGGGTGGGTATGGGAATGGATGGTAATAATGATGACAAGAAAAGAAATGTAATTCAAGATTCGTTAGATGGGAAAGGAAATGATAGGAAGTTGGAAGGTATGAAACATATATAGACAGGAGAAAAGCGGAAATGTAAGATAAAAAAATTTAGATATTGAAGCCACACTAGTATATATGTATATACGTGTGTTCAACCAGTAAGGTAATGCATATTTTTATGATGAAATATTTATTTATTCTTCAATATTCAAGTTGTCCCCATCAAATTAATCCCTCCCAGATATAATACACTTGTGCCAATGCTTTTTCCAAACCTCGAAGTAAGTATAAACACGTTTTTGTATAGCTTTGAGCTCTTCATGGGATGCAGTCTTTATTTCATCAATCGTTGCAAATCTCCGTCCTTTCATAGGTCTCTTCAGTTTTGGGATTAGGAAAAAGTCGCAGAGGGCCATATCTGGTGAATACGAGGCCATGTATGGTGACTGAGGTATGATTGTGGCGTAGGTTTTGTCCAACAAATCTCTCACAAGCAACGATGAGTGAGCAGGAGAATTATCGTGACACAAAAGCCATGTATTGCTTCCCCACAATTCCGGACGTTTTTTTCGTATTGCTTCTGACAAACGGTGAATAACTTCAAGTTAATCATCCTTATTGATCGTACAACATTGTGGTAAAACTTCTGATGCACTACGCCGGGTTAATTGATGAAAATAGTGAGCAAAACCTTGACATTTAATCAAACTTGGCGTGCTTTTTTCGGTCTTGGTTCTCCTGGGTTCTTCGATTAGGACGATTGAGCTTTGGCTTCGATATCATAACTATGTACCAATGATTCCTTACCAGTTGAGCAAATCCTCCTCCTGAGCAAATCAGGATCATTATTGACCGCATTCAACAGATCCTGAATGATGCTCATGCGACGGTTCTTCTGGTCAAAATTTTTTTCACCAGAAGAACCGTGGAATGGTTTTGGAGCATTTAATGCCATTTTTTAAACAAAATATGATGCAAATTCTTTAATCCATTTCTTTTTGATAGCAGAAAATCGCCGCCAACACGCGTCTAATAATTAAATTTGTAAATGACAAACTCAATATGCTATATTATTGAAGCTGTAAACAAATTGGATGTTTGGAGCATGTGTACCAACACAACAAAACAAAAAAGCAAATGTATGCTGTCCGCGAAATTGAAAAGTCACCTTACCTTTTTAAACACACCTCGTGTATGTATATATAAGCCCGATGTACTACATACGCACATTAGGGTAGGGGGCCCACTTCCTATCCCTGTGCCGGTTATGGTTTCCCAGAAAGATCTGAGCCTCAAGTCCCGATCAAAGAAATATTTTTGTACCTGTGATCTGCCCGAGTCCGCTTTTCCCCCCTCTCCTGTGTTCGTCTTTTATATGTATTCCTATCCCTTTTTCTTGTATCTATATCCACGTGATTGAATAGTATACAGGTGTTATATATATAGTATATAGTTGAATAGTTTTCACCATTTCGCGGGTTTTCGTGTTTGCATATGTTTGTGCATTAGTTTGTTTACATATATATTTATATGCACACACACACACATATGCATTTTTTCATATCTTTCTGGCATTTCAACTGGTAATGTTAATTACACATATTGCGCATATATATATATATATATATATATATATATATATATATATATATATATATATATATACAAACTTGGACAGCAACAATGTAAGAACACATAAAATGATCACTCACCCGTTATTTCTTGATCATTTCGACGGAATTCAGCTCCGTCTTCATCGGAAGAAATAGTAATGACTGCTGGAATAGGAGAGGTGAGAGGTGCAAGAGAAAGGGAAGGGGGCCAGGGGAAGGGGAGAACGGGAGCCGGATGAGGGGTGTGAGAAATGTTTGGAGGAGAGGAAAGGGAGAGGAGAGCCTAGAGGGGAGCGGAGATAGGGAAGGAGTGGGAGGGAGGAGGTGGAATTGACACATAATCGGAAAAGAAAACAATCTGCTCACCACACCAATTGCAACATCCGAGACCCAGGCTTCAAATTACAAAGTCGTAATCAATACCCTGCAAGTCGAAACGGTGGCCACGCACACCAAAACTAATGCGGAAGAACAAAGTATTCACCTCTCCGATATGTATCCCTTCCACAAAGTGACAATTCAGACCATTCTCATTGGTGAACGACATTGAGGTCCATACAGAGGCTGATAGGCCATACAGAGCCAAATGAATGCAATTTCAAGAGTTTTTAATTCTATAGGGTTATCGGATGTAGGAAGGGACGCTAGGACGGAAACATTGTAGCACTGGTTGAAGGGGGTTTTATGATGGGAAGCATGTTTAGGGATGGGGAGATCCGAGGACGGGGAGGAGGGATTGCACGAGGCGAGGTGGTTGTTAATTCTAAGGTTCAGGGGTGTGGAACATTGGCTTATGTAAAAGGCCGGGCAGAGTTTACAGGTCAGAAGATAAACAACATTCCTGGATGTGCAGGAGAAGTTGGGAAGGGAGGGAGAGAGTTAAAAGGTGGGATGGAGTGGGGTGGAGTGGTGGAAAAGGGTAACTAAATAATAAGCAACTCTCTCCCGCTGCATGGAAAACTCCATAATACATATTGCAGTTGCTCATTCTCTACCTCTACATATTTTCTACCTCCCTTAATTACATCCAAAATACCTTTTCTTTTCCTCCCTCTAATTTGAATTACCAGAATTCTCCTTTCAATTACCGTCTTCAGTACCCTATTGCCCCTCATTATCACCTACATTCACTTGTTTTGCCCCCTTCAAAGATCGTCCTACAACCATATTTATTCTCTTGGCCTGTCTAAAACTTTATTTTTTGATTTCTGTAAATTTTATTATCCCAATTATTTTACGCACCCACATCTTAAATACTTCCAGTCTATTCTTATTCTCATACCTCGATGACCAGGTTTCTGAACCATGTAAAAATACACTCCATATTAAAGTTTGTACCCCTAAGTCTTTTCCATGCGTCTTTACGTGCAACGTACGTACATGCAACTCCCGTCTCTTTTAAAACGCTTTTTTGCTAAACAGAATCCTTCATTAAATATTCCTACCGCTCGGCTCACCCATATCCAAAATATTTTCAAATTAGAGAAAAAGTCTTACATCTAATTTAATGTCCCTCTACTCTGATATTTATATTAGCCTTCATTTTACTTGAGAATCCCAGTATCATTTTTTTCTCTGGGTTAATTCCCAACCCATACCTATCAAAATGAGATAAAGTGAAGGCCGATACTTTGTGGAATTCCATTGTAATTCACATGAAAAAATATTAATAAATTCGCGTTTCCACGAGAAAGAAATTTAACTGTTAACTGATTTCGCAACGCTGTAGCATCGTCTGGATTACGAAACTGGTTGACAATAACGATTCTCTCCTGCGGAAACTCAAAATTATTTTGGTTCCTTTTTCTGCATTACCTGTCACGCTGATTCTGCTATGCGTTAAATGGAGATTGTAACGCTTTGGTTGACTTGCTAAATAACGGTAGATTGTGATCATCACAAACGTAAGCGAATTGGAGTTCCACGCCTACTTTCAATCCAGCCCTTTTCATTTATCTGTTGCCATTCCATTCACGTACGTAATAATTCCATTGAGCAGTTGATGATAGACACCCCTGCCTTTTTCTTTTGCCCAGCAAATTGCGACTCTTCATTCGCTATCCTCACTGGTGCAGTCCGAGATATATCCAGGTTCCGGATGAGTTACGTACGAGTATCTCTCTAGCTACTCCTATCACCAAAAAACTGTTCATTTTATTGTAGCCAGTTCAATTTCTATTTTATTAATGCACTAGGAATCGACCAAATGCTTCTACAGAAATTTCGAGGATTGCAAAAAAACCTTCTTTCGGGTATAAAGGGAAATGGGTAGTACAGATTTTTATTCATACAGAGAGCTTGGATAAAAAATAGAAATAAATCGCGAAAAAGAAAAGAACTGATTTACCCTTTCGAAGCTGCCATTTCTTTTGGAACCGCTTCCTCTTAACATGAAAAGAGCCAATATTGAAACAAGGTATGGTGTCGTGAGAAATATGATAAGTTAGGTACTATCTCTCAAAGATAAACTTCGTCTCACTCCAAACAAAAGGAGTGTATGAGATTCAGTATATTTCTGGCTCTAGCTGCATAGGACTACCTAAAAGGCCAATTAGTATCAAACAAAGACCACAGGTCTTGAGGCTAAGTAGAGGAGTCCAAAATGCATGTTTGAGCATTTCAAGTCAGGGCTGGGACACCAAATCCCTTTCGATGAAACTAATATTTAAAAAAGGTTGGGTAAATATTTTCGTATCTGATATGCCTGCAACCGAGATAACCGAGTATTCATCAAACGTTTATTGGAAAGGATTTTGAAACTTCGTTTTTGTGTAGAAAAATACCAATTCTATTTGCATTGAGAAATATGGAATTGTTCAGTTTCATAAAAATGCCACTTTTTAAATGATGATGGTGGACAGTTCTCACATAATGGACAGATATATGTGCATATGAACACATGAAAATGTATGCACGTAATATAACATATATCAACAACTTACCTTAACCGGTGGATTACCTATTACTTATATACGTACATTCATACATTCATATAATATTGGGACGGCACGATAGAACACAAAGAAAATAGTAACACTTAAAAGGACACTCACATGGGAAATGTTTAAGATTGTGGCCTTCTCCGGGTTCTTATTCAAGTGTGACTTCAAGTAAGACAAGTAAGAGTATTGCTTGAAGAAGGCCTCGGAGAAGGCCGAAAGCTTAAGCTATTTACCATGTGAATGTCCTTTTAAATGTTACTATTTTATTTGTGTTCTCTTGTGCTGTCCCAATGTTATACTGCTCGTGTGTTTCCGTATAATCGATATATATATATATATATATATATATATATATATATATATATATATATATATATATATATATATATATATATATATATATATATACACACACGTTGAGCAAGGATGTTGAGAAAAGACTCGTAAAAACTTTGATATGGAGCGTAGCTATGTACGGAGCGGAAACGTGGTCATTGAAGCAGGAGGATAGACGTAGACTGGAGGCATTTGAAATGTGGGTGTGGAGAAGAATGAAGGTGAAATGAATAGAGGAGAAAACAAATGAGGAAGTACTTGGTATGGTGGGCGAAGAGAGTGGTTTGTTGGGAGAAATCCTATGGAGGCAGGAAAAGTGGATGAAGGGGGTATGGACCGGCAGCGGGATGTTGGGGACTCTAATTGTGGGGAGAATGTTAGGCAAACGAAGAAAGGGAAGGAACATGTTAGGGATGTTGGACGGGATGATGGGAGGAAGGAAATAGTCAGAGCTGAAGAGGGATCTGATGTAGTGTAGGATATTGTGTTTTGCTGGGAGTCACAAATTATTTAATTAGTAATTATGTCCATCCAAAAACCTACCTTAACCGGTAGATTACCTTAAATATATATATATATATATATATATATATATATATATATATATATATATATATATATGGTGTGTGTATGTATTTATGTATATACATACGCACGAAAGATAATTTTAATCAGGTTTTGGCGACGTGATAAGTAGGAAGAGCAAGACGATCATAACTAGTCTATTGCACTGCAGGAGATTGTAAAAATACCATTTGCGCTAATACCCGTCGCTGCAAAAGCCTGGAATTATTAATTGCTGTACTCTTATATTTTTAGTACACCAAAATGATTTATTTAATGCATGAAATCTTACTGGAACAAATAAGGAAACAAGACAAATTGGGGCACGATGATGTAAAGACAACACGGTTTGGGGACATTCAGGGACAGTGGCTTTGTAAGGAACAAAATAAATATTTTTCCCGGGTATTCAAAGCACAAATACGTAGTAGAAGTAAAAATTGATGTAATCGTTTAACTTTCAGGTCATAGCGGAGTTAGGACTTAAGAAGATTTGAGGGTTGTAGACTGTAAAATTTTTAAACGAAATTCCGGAAGTACAGATAAGTAGCAGAGTTTGCAGTGATTATATAGAACAGCGTTATTATCGTGAATTATTTTTCAGATCTTTGGAGTATGTCAGAGTATGGGACATGACATTAACAAATTTTATTAATTTTGATGCATTTTAACACTTACCCGGTCTATTCGAGTTAACTAAAGAGCCAAGGTTTTCTATCACGCCGGATAGAATGAAGAATTAGCTGATTGAAGACCATTATCTGTTATACGTTTTTCCATTCCGTCACTGAAAAACTCTTCCGAATTTTCTCGAACTCAGGACTTGACAGCTGCCTTCACCTCATTGTCCGAGGTGTAATGATTACCCTCGAGGTCTCTTGAGTTGAGGAAAAAATTCGGGGGAATGAGGAGGGTTTGGAATCGGTTCAAATTTCAGGTTTCGCAGAGCCTCTCCATCTGCACCCGAAGCTTGTGGACGAGCATTGTCATGTTGCTGCAAGATTATTGGCGCCAGGCTGCCTTTATTACGAAAATCTTCTACCTTGGATATTCCAATGTGGGTTGATATACGCTTTTGAGTGATTCGCCGGTCATTTTGTATCAAATCTTCGACGAGTTTACGATGTTTATAGTCTGTGGCAGTGATCGGACGTCCGCTGCGTGTTTCATCAACACTTATGGCTTTTCCAGGCTCTTAACTACGAAATTTTACTACCCATCTATTAACATAGATCTATCAACAGAATAGTTACCATAAAAAGCCTTTAAACGACGATGAATATCAGCAGGAGTCACCTTTTCAGTAGTTAAAAATTCGATAACAGCACGCTGTTTAATTCGCGTTGGCATAGCTCTAGAACACGACTCAATACTTTCGCTTCTCAAAATACACTGGATGCATGAAACGGCGTCAAATCTGCACATGCATGTTGAGGGGGAATTTTACTTCCACATGCTTTCAGAAGTGCTTCTAAAGGCCATTTTATTTGTGGTCTACAAGCATGAGTGCCTTTTCAGCCTACCCTCGTTGTTTGATAAATGTAACTTTACTAGTCAATAACTATTAAAAAGGATTATGTAAAATAAAGTTTCTTATCTTTTGTTCAATTTTTTGCAAAAAATTCCAATTTTTTGTGTCTCATCGGTTAACTTGACCAAATTTTAGCCGATATAATGCCAAGATAAAAAGGTTAAACATAGAAAACTGGGTATGGATATTCTTCGCTGGCTTCATGACCCCAATCTAATTCAAACTCTCCAAAAGAAGCGGGTTATTTCGGCGTTGACCTGCTTTCTTTTGGGGATATAAGTGTTTCAGAAAAAGAAACGCAAAAAATTTTAATCTTGGTAGACCACGCGAGAGGTTAGCTAACAAGTGAGAATCAGATATTTGCAGGCCATAGGATTTTAAAACCCATCTTTTTCTAGCGCCTCTTGGTCCAAATTTAAACTGCAGATCGCAAGACCTGTTGTTACAAATTCTCAACGCTCTCTTTGGTGTTGTGAATTCTAGTGTAAAGAGAAAAGATTCGAAACAGAATCTCTCTAGATAGCGATTTTTCCAGCCGATTCCTTCGCATGAAAGTTCTAACGTGCTTTTCCTTTGTTATAGAACCACAATAAGGAATGTGTGCTTGAAATATTAATTATTGTATTTTGAAATAATTAATGCGATATTTTATTTCTCTCACTTTGTGCCTTCATGAAATGAATTTATTATTCAATTAGCGATATGGTATCCATTTGCATGAGAAAATGTTTTAGATAAGTGGTAATTAACATTTGATTTGGAATTATCATAGGTTGAATTGTTTCATTCATGTGATCATTAGGAACTAATTATGCATCATTTAATATAATGAAGTACAAGAAAACTCAAGCATTTTATGACGTAAGAAAAAACTTACAAAACGTTTAATCTTAAATTTATAAAATAAGCACACAACGTAAAAACTAGCTTCGATATTTTTTGCATTACTAAGTAAGAATAATGAACTTACTACTAAAAGATTAGTGATGCGCCAAGGAGTGTTGACAAGTTTTACTATCATCATATCAAAATTGACTTTCATAAGGAAGGATATCGCAAATTTTAATTATTCCCACCGAATCAACAACTAACTAAGGAAGGAAGGAACAATCAACTAAGGAAGTAGCAGGAATGTAATTTATAGAATACTCGTGGTCTATAAGACATTATACTGAAAGGAAAGTTTATTGAAATCCGTCAGTACGACTCCGGAGATAAAGAAGCTCAACGCTGGAGAATATATATGCATAAGATATTTTGAGTAGTCTTACATGGGCAATATAAACACCAAAAAGCATCATGGGAATCATGGGAAATTTGAAAATAGAGGAAAACGATGAATTTCAAAGGAACAGGCTGTCCAATTAACGAAGAGATTCTATCAAGAGTTTTAATAGATGCCTAATGAAAACTAAAAAATGAAAAAGGGATAAATTTGTCGGTCACGTTTTGAAGCAAGACGGCTTCTTGAGTGCAGTCAACGATGAAAAGTAAATGGAAAAATATTATGAAAGGGAGACCCCGGATGAAAAAATGACACCTCTAATGAGAGACCTCAGAGAGAGGAAATATGTAGGCCTGAAGAGGTTAACGGAAAAAGGAATTGAGTAGAGAGCTGTGTCAAATCAATTTTAGGATTAATGACCAGTGGAAACGACTTTTTTCATCAAGAAAAAATACGCAATAGCTCAATTTTTAGGAAAATAAATCATTATATATTTCCTTGAGAAAAGGCGATGGGTTGTTATTTCGTATAAAATCTTTTAGAATTTAGTTAAAAATTTTCTTATGGTAATGAAAATAAATTGATCGAAATATCTTTACGTACTTCAAGGCAACACAGCCCTTATATCAACCACTGATATGCAAGACCCAAGATCCAATTAACTCATCGCGCCCACATTTGCTCATTTCCAAACTGAATGGGCCCGCTCGTGCCGAGAGTAGTACGATCTGAAATGCGACAGTTCCAATCGCAATCGATTACGAAACTCGGCTGGGTGTAAGCAACTTGTTTTTAAGCGTTTATTTTTACTCTTATAATTAAGTATGTAATTTTATTTATTGGAAGTATGGTTACACGCAAAGAATACGCATAAAAACCCATAAGTGACCTAGGTATGCAAGATTTTTGGCGATATAAATGCTCACGGATAGTCAGGATTATATAGATTTTCCATTTTTCAAAATAATAGACGTACATTAGGGAAGATTAAATTGGCCAATTCCACTAGAATTACTCTACTGGAATCTGCCAAGTTAGCCCTTCCTTAATTACGCCTATTATGAAAGACTTCCACTATGTAACGCCTGAGACAGTGTCTGAATTCCAAAATATTATCCAAAGACTTCTAAGGAATAACTATATTACTGGTAGTAATAAAGCAAGTTATCTTCTGAAATTATTTAAATGCGGACATACACACACACACACACACACACACACACACACACACACACACACATATACAGGTATATATATTATTAGGTAATCTACCGGTTAGGGTAGGTTTTTGGATTCACACAGCTCCTAAATAAATATTTAGTGATTCCTATGAAAACACAACATCCTACTCTAAATCAGGTTCTTTTTCATCTCTGAGTACCTTCTTCCTCCTTTCACCCCATCCAAAATCCCTATCCTGTTCCTTCCCTTTCCTCTTTTGCCCAAAATTCTCCCCTCTATCACAGTCATCAACATCCCACTGCTGGTCAATACCCCCTTCATCCACTTTTCCTGCCTCCATTGGATTTCTCTCAACAAACCATTGTCCTCGTCCACCATACCAAGTACTTCCTCAATATACATATATAGGGATATATTATATATATGTATATATATATGTATATATATGTATATATGTATATATATATGTATATATGTATATATATATATATGTATATATGTATATATATGTATATATATATGTATATGTATATGTATATATATATATATATATATATATATATATATATATATATATATATATATAATTTGAGTTTCAGTTTAATTAACTTTCATTTGAATATTTAGTGCAGCATACATACATATATATATATATATATATATATATATATATATATATATATATATATATATATATATATGTATGTATGCTGCACTAAATATTCAAATGAAAGTTAATTAAACTGAAACTCAAATTTTTCAATATGCAAATGGGATTAATAAAAAAAGCAAGGAAATTATCTTAAGTTAAATATTTAAAATTGCGTCGTTAGTGTACAAAAGCAGTGCATAGTTATAAGTTTTCCCCACTTTCACATATGCATCCATTGAATGCCATCGTAAGTGTAATTGTACATATTGATGGTGTAAGGGATGTCAAAAATATGCGTTCGTGCATATGACAGTTTAAAGAAGGTTGAATATAGTATGAACATGAACTAATGAGGCATCGGCCACGGACTAGTGTGGACCAAAAATATAATTTCCCGAGTTGAGCAAGTTTTTATGGAGGATCGCCGTTCAGGCGTGATTGACACCACCCCTTAAGTGGCGTTACCTTGGAAACTATGCAGGCTATAAGCTTCTTCCAGATGGGGTACCTCGAATCCTAAACGACGAACACAAGCATGTGCGGGTAGCAATTTCGAAAACGACGGTGACTCCGTGATGACGACATGAATGATATTTTCGTTTAATTAATTGTGACAATTGATGAGACCTGAGTGCTGTCAAGTCCTTAAACTAAATGGTAATCTTTGCAGTGGAGATTCACTTACTCACAGCCACTGAAGAAATTTTGGGCCACTGCCAGCGCTGAGCCATTGATGGTGACCATGTTTAGGGAGAGCAGGGCGTATTCCTCAATAATGAAGTTCCAAAGGGCGCCGCGTTTACGGCTGAATCGTGTGAACATGTTTTGAGGGCAAAATTCCGTACAGCGTTGCAAGAAAAAGAAGAAAGGCGGCTCGGAACCAGTGGTCGTATATCTGGAATCAGTTGGATTTAGGGCACTGGGGTATTTTAAATGGGGGAGAGATTTACACGTTTAATACCATTCAGACATCTTTTGGTATAATCTTTTGGAATGATTGGGAATATATTACTGTTCAAAAGAACCCAGTTCATGAATTCATATTTTTTACAACATTTAATGCCTTCCAACAATCGAATTTTCTTCCAGTCTGATAAATATGAAAAAAATACTCTGAGATATTACTTTTAGTATTTTTTCCAGTCCTCAATTGTATCCTTCGAGTTAATTACTTATTTACAAATAGCCACAAGGTTGTAATTAAACCCATTTAAACTATATCAAGACGTGGTCTGTGAGTTTTCATGGAGTGTTTTCTGGCAAATGTTAGCTTAAACCACTTCTAAGGGCTCTTGGAGTGGGACAATGAAAGGTCAGAATTTAAGGTAGCCTGTTTCCGACGACGTTGGGACAACGGTTTATCAAAAAGTTTACATCTAGAATCGTTACGGGAAGAAAAATGTTCCCACCCAGAAGGCCCGGGTTCAAATCCCGGAGGTGTTGAATATTTTTCAGAGGTATCTCGATCCCTACTTGAGGTGCTTTGTGGAGGGCACTTTAAGTGAGTACGCCGTCCGTCGGATGGGACGTTAAGCTGTTGACCCCTTGGCGCCTTTCGTAAAGAGTAGGCTAGTGCCGACGCCGGGTTTCTCTCCACCCTTCATCCTCTCCTGTCCATCCCCTATGGCGCAAATGACCTCAGCTGTCGGTCGCCTCCCCTAAATACTACTACTGGAAGCAAAATGTTGGATGGCGCTGTAAGCAGTTTGAATACTTTCCAATCTATGTTTTCTCTCTGTCAACTCGTGCCACTTACATGAACCCACGCCCCGAAACCTGCTCCCTCCCATAACATTTTTCCACCCATTTTCACGCATACATTTCTGTTTATACGAAAAACCATTCACGTACGCCCATCTTTGTAACCTCACGTTGACGGTGATGCATTATTTCCTAAACGGGGTAGTATATGCTATAAAATTGTTTGGAATAATACGCTGTGTTAAATTTAATAACATGAAATTCCACCATACACAGGATTACGGCCATGTTTATAGGGAAGATGGAAATAAATTGATTTATAGTAAATATTGTTTTTTCATCGAATTAAAGTTTTACGAGAGTTTAATATTCAAAATGGGACCACGCATAATATTTAATGTTAGGGTATAATTTCTTCCCAATAACTTTATTGGCCTCTTCTTTGACTCTTTCTACAGCATGCTAGGAATCTAAAAGGTCTCACCCAGGTCTATTTAGAGGCAGCATGTACCTTAGCATTCGGGGTAAGGCCATATACGTAAAACATTACAAGGATTTAGCTATAAATAATTTGGTTTTAACTTGTGTTGTAAATAGGATAATTGTAATTACCATTGGGTATCTTGAGAAAAAGGTGGTCGGTCATAGATTCAGGCTAAATTGATGACCGACCATACCAACCGAGAACGAGAATTAGTTAACAATTTATCGCATTTCATTACAGTTTTCATTCACATGCTCGATTCAAAATGAACAGCGTTGAGAGAATTTATTTTTAATTTTCATTTATTGTTGAGAACAAAACCAGCAAGCACACCATGTTTCTGTTTGCTTTTCGCGCGGGGGATTTAATCTTAATTTCAGTATTTGAAAAGTCTCCTCTGGCAATGTAACGATGAGCACGTTTTTTGAACCGGAAAAAACGCTCAACCAAAAGGACGAGGACATGGGTCAGTGCGTATGTATCCCAAATATCCATTCCGAAATATATGTGTTCATGTATGTATGTGTGTATGTATGTGTATATACACACACACACACACACACACAACATTTGGATGACCGAATAGAACACAAATAAAATAGATAACTCTTCGGTCTTGAAGAAGGCCTCGGAGAAGGCCGAAAGCTCAAACAATCTACAATGAGTGTCCTTTTAATTGTTATCTATTTTATTTGTGCTCTGTTGTGCCGTCCAAATGTTATATTGCTCTTGTGAGTGCTTCAAAATCATCGATATATATATATAAGTGTATATATATAAATATATATATATACATATATGTGTATATATATGTAAATATATATGTATATATATGTATATATATATGTATGTATATATGTATGTGTATGTGTATATATATATATATATATATATATATATATATATATATATATATATGTGTGTGTGTGTGTGTGATTTCGTCGAAGTAACACGGACGTGTTGAATAACAAACTTGGAGAGCAACAAACAATATAAGAACACATAAAAAGATCACTCACATGTTATTTCTTGATCATTTCGACGGAATTCTGCTCCGTCTTCATCGGAAGAAATAGAAGTAATGCCAATACTATATATGTGTAAACATATTTATTCACATGGATACAGACATAAGGGAAATTGATAGAAACACATAAAGGGCAGAGCATCGGCCCGGCGAGTGGAAAGATCCGGTGTTAAAGTCCCGGTCAAGTAAATGTTTTCGCACTAGTGATCTGCTCAATTCCGCTTTCTCCACCTCTCCTGTGTTTGTACTTTATGTGTGTTTCTATCAATTTTCCTCATCTTGGTAACCATGTGAATGAATATTTGTTCGCCATATGGCGGGTTTTTCGTGTTTGAATGTGTACATACGTATACATATATTTATATGCATATATGTATACATGTATACATATATTTGGATATATATATATATATATATACACATATACATATATACTACTTAGTATTAGTTACTATATAGTATTTCTTACATGCGATAAAATTTGTTTGGATTTTGTGAAATTCCTTTTTAGAAACTAAATTTGTACTTAACTTTTGAATTGAAACTAAAGCTAGATCGCCAGTAAAATTATAAAGAGCCTGGAATTTTTTTGCGTGCCCTTGCGATTTCACCGACTTATCCTGTGATTTTACCGGTTTTTTCATTTAATTATCCCTTTCAATGTGGCATGGTTTGCGAAGTAAAATCGATCAAATTAAATTCTTACTTTTTCCAAATTTCCCCCTATCGAAGTATGGAAGAAATATTATAAGTTTTTTATGTACTTTGAACACGCTATTGCTGCTTTGACCACTTACATTTTAAACATAAGCGTTCATGAATGTACTTACTCGATGCATCATTTAACCTAATTCAAAATTCGTAACAATTTCCAACAGTTTTCTTTTTTATTTCACTGATAACATTCATTGACTAATTACATAGATCACGGGACACACCACCTTAGATTGTGGTCTCTTTCGCTCTTAATTTCAAACCATCGTCCTAATGATACATGATTTTCTCTTATCACTTAATATCAACGCGTTTTAGGAATGAGGTTAGGTATCAACCTCCACATTTTCGACCAGAACAGCCTATGAGCAGCTCTTTTAAGATTGATGCTCGACAAGCAATAATTAGTACCCATTCAAATTAGTAATGTGGTGATGGCGACGTACGCCTTAAAATTCGAAATACGCCAATCCGCGTACAGTTATGGTAAAGGGATCTCAAAGGGAAAGAGTGGGAGAAAGTGGGGTGGAGGGTAAAATCTCCCGGTTTTATTGGAAATTGACACACAGCAATCAGCGAGAGCCGCTTGTGCGATTTTTCTTCTGTTGAAAATCATGAGCGTGATTCAATTTCAAGCCGATCGAACGCGCCAGCGAGCAAGCGCCGATGTCGCCGATTCCCTCAGTAAAATCGGTCTCACTCTCGTAGAGTGAAGTGTCTGAATGGGAACTTGAGGAACGAAGTTCGATATCCGAAATTATTGATACCTTTTAACCGCTTCATTTCCCATTTAGATTATCGATACTGAGGCCTTTTTAATAGAATTTTCCATCGAGTTCCAAAATTCAATTTTATGATCCCGATGATTTTTAGAGAAAAAGTCTGCCTACCAATTAAATTGCCCGTTTCAGAACTGCGCATTACTTTGAGAATATTGTAAGCAATATGTGTGGCCGAGTTATTCAAAATGCATTTCATTAAAATGGGAGTATATTGGTAGGATACGTATGCATCAATTAAATCTTTTTTCACAAAGCAATGATTCCCGGGAAAAATTGTTGTAGTTTCAAAAAATTACCTTTATGGTGAACTAATATTAAATAACTGTATTTAAATTTGTGCTCAGCTAAACCTTTTTTATTCTCTCCGCAGCAAAATAATGAATGAGTGCATTTATAGAGAGAAGTAAGTGTTTGAATTATTTCATGGCCATTAAATACTCCTGGAATTCACATGGAAAAATACAGATGAATGTTTACTAAAATATATTTAATAAAATTATTTCGAGAACTTCATAATTTAAGCATTTGATACAGCTATTTTTTTCATGAAGTTAAGTACAAATTCGTAATCTCGGGAATTAAATAGGTTCCTGACCTCATCACCTAATGATGATGCGTAGCATCGAAACCATGGTGGTGAAATATGAAATCTTTATTGTGGAGGTGTAAGGTTTCTTTTTTCCCCCTTATTTCATTCATTCAAGAGTGAAATCTTTCCCTTTCTCTCCATTGAGATGTATAATGAATTACACGAAAAGCCTTGGGCGAATAAAAATCGAGGGAGTGGAAAAAATGCAAGTATTAGAATTTCACTAAAAAATGGGAGTATTATCTTGTTTGTTTTAAAAAGGCCGGTTGATATCTCATAATGTAAGAGTCTTCATGAATTACAATGTTAAGAATGAGAAATTTAAATGATATTTTTTTTATTTGACCTGATTTCACTGGCTATATTTAATTGATATTTAAAAGTGATTCACATTTTGGAAAAAAGCTATATCAAGAGTTAAGTCACCTTGAGTAGTAAAAGGCGCTACATAGGAAATCAGAACGTTTTTCAAAATCTCATGAAGTTTAAGTAAAATTAATTAAATTCCACGTAAAACTTATGGCATTAGGATAGAAACGCATAAATAATGCATATAAAATAAGCTCATGTCATTAAGGGAATATTTGGGTTGTGGTGGCCATAAATTAAGCAAAATAGCGTTGATCTCAACACGATATTCACGCATCAATATTAGATAAGTTATTGTGTACATAGTCATTCTCCTAAAGCCAGTTGATTGTTGATTGAAAAACCTTAAATTGAAAGGTACATTCAAAAATATACCAAAATCATATTTTGGTATATAAAAGGGTACCGCTGAGTTTACATGCGGTTATGTTATGCTACTATTTTGATTGAAATCAAGCTCTTGAAATCTAAGTATCCTCTCCCCAATGTATTGAGGAAAGAGAATTTATGCATTGTTTAATATATATAGTATAAAACCGGCAGCAGCAGGACAGAAGAAGCAGAAGAAGAAGACCGAATTAGTTAGAATAGGAGCGTGGAATGTTAGGACAATGATGAGGACAGGGAAACTAGAGAATATTAAGCGAGAAATGGAAAGGGGAAAATAGATATTTTAGGTCTATGCGAGGTGAGATGGAAAGATGGCGGGGATTACTGGAGTGATCAATATAGAATAATATACAGCGGCGGGGACGAGAGCCAACGAGGGGTTGCCATAGTATTAAATGAAGAGGTAGGAAGAAGCGTAGTCAACATAGAGAAGTAACGGATAGCTTATTACTAGTAGAGATAAAAGCAGAAACTACGAACTTGGTTATTATTCAGGTATACATGCCACCGAGCAACCATAAGGAAGAAGAGGTCGATAGGATGTACGATAAGTTAGAGGACATAATCGCGTGTGTTCCCGCAGGGAAACATTTGATAGTGATGGGGGATTGGAATGCGACGGTAGGCGAAGGAAGAGATGGTGATGAGGTGGGGGACTACGGTTTAGGCAGGGGGAATGACCGTGAGGAGAAAGCAGTTGAGTTCTGCAGAAGACAGGGGTTAGTCATCACCAACACTTGGTTTAGACACCACAAAAGACGCAGGTACACATGGAAAATGTCAGGTGACTCTGAGAGGTATCAGCTAGATTATACCTGTATCCTGGTTAGACACAGGTTTAGGAAGAGTGTGATAAATTCGCACAGCTTCCCGGGAGCAGATGCGTACTCTGACCTCAATTTAGTTGTTATGAAATGTAGCGTCCGTTTCAAAAAGATAAGGTAGGGGCGGCGAGTTAGAAAATGGAATGTAAAAGCATTAAATGGTTTGAAAAGGAAGGAATACAAACAGGCGGTAGAGGAAATCATGGGGATGGTAAAAAGCTAAGTACTATCAAAGAAAAATGGGAAAGGATCAAGAAAGGGTTGTCCAAAGCCGCAAAAGACACTATTGGAACCGTTAACGCTAAAAGGACTAGGAAACCATGGATCACGGATGAGATGATTACAAAGATGGATGAGCGGCGAAAATGGAAGAATGTAAATACAGAATTAGGCAAAATGTAGTGCAAAGAATTGAACAATAAATTGAGGCGGGCAACAAATAAAGCCAAAGAAGCATGGTGGAAGACGCAGTGCGAAGATATGGAAAGTCTGCAGAGGAAGGGGGAAATCGGTGCGCTTTACAGCATAGTTAAATCTTTATCGGGAAGTAAGAAAGGGAGATCAACGATAGCAGTTAGAGATAAGGCCGGTAAGGTAATAGTTGACGCAGGAAAGATCCAAGAGAGATGGAAGGAATATGTAGAAGAACTGTATAGTAAAGAGCTTAGACCAACAAAGTTAGACATTGGAAAGGAACATGACGTAGAGGAAGATAGCTTAGGTCCAGGCATACTAGACAATGAGATAGAAAGGGCATTAAGGGAGATGAAACTAAATAAGGCCGTGGGGGTGGATAACATTCCCGCGGAACTATTGAAATGCTTAGCGAAATGTGGGAGGAAGAGGATATATGGGCTGAACCGTAGTGTTTATGAGGAGGGAATCTGGCCGGAAGACTTTGTGAGATCAGTTTTAGTTCCTATTCCGAAAAAGGTAAAGGCCACGTCAAATGAGGACTACAGGACGATAAGTTTGATATCCCACACAGCTAAAGTTGTTCTCAGGATCATAAACAAAAGGATAGAGAGTAGGGCAAATGATTACTTAGGAGATGATCAGTTTGGGTTTAGGAAGGGGAGAGGTACGCGTGATGCCATTGCAGTAATGAGATTATTAATTAAGGCTGGGCTGCCCATTATCTCAGTTGCTGTCCATTTCATATGTAGAGAAAATGATTAAAGAGGCATGGGAAGAACTGGTGGTAGGAACGTATTTCGGCGGGGATTTAGGAAAATCAGTTAGGTTTGCTGATGACCTAGGTTTAGTTGGTCAGTCAGCCAAGGGGTTGCAAGCATTCCTTAGTGAATTGGAAATTCAGTGCGACAGGTATGGGATGAAAATCAATATTAATAAAATAAAGGTAATGCGATTTTCTAAAAAGAAAAAGGCTAAACTTAACATTAAAATAGCAGGGCAAAAACTAGAGCAGGTAGAACAGTTTACGTATCTCGAAAGTATTTTGAACCAATACGGTCAAAGTAGTGGGAACGTTAGGAGAAGACTTGTGCTAGGCATAGAGGCCTTCACAAGGAGGAGGGAGTTGATGACGGGGATTTTGAGTAAGGATGCTAAGAAAAGACTCATAAAAACTTTGATATGGAGCGTAGCTATGTACGGAGCGGAAACGTGGTCATTGAAGCAGGAGGATAGACGTAGACTGGAGGCTTTTGAAATGTGGGTATGGAGAAGAATGAGGTGAAATTTACCATGAAGAAAACAAATGAGGTACTGGTATGGCGGGTGAAGAGAGGGGTTTATTGGGAGAAATCCTATGGAGGCAAGAAGAATGAATGAGGAGCGTATTGATCGGCAGTGGGATGTTGAACACTGTAATTTGAGAATGTTAGGTAAACGAGGAAGGAGAAGGAACAGGATAGGAATGTTGGACGGGATGAAAGGAGGAAGGAAGTACTTCTGGAGGAAGGGAGATGAAGAGAGACCTTATATGGAGTAGGATGCTGGCTATGTGTTATTTTAGGAGTCAAACAATATTTATCTGGTAGTTGTGTCCATCCAAAAACCAACATTAACCGGTAGATTACCTAATATATAAATATGTATGTATGTATATATATACTATAGTATACGTATTTCTTGGAAAAATGCCAAATTAATTTGGTCGGACAGGACATTTCTGAGAATATTTCTACGAGAGCTCTTAATATAAATATCTTTCTTATGTAACACAATTTTCCCCGAAAACACCAGGAAAGCAATTGGAATATCTTAAGGGAGTTGCTCATCCTATCGATGCATGACGCCATGCACCGATAGGATGAGCAATTAGTTGCATGCCGGCGCCTCTGATCGGAACGCTAGTGGAATTTTGACTGAAAATGTTCAACCCGAGGTTTTATCCCGAAATTTCGATCAAGGAAGGCTGGTTCTTTAACCATTAAATTCATCTATGCTTCGTTCAATCCGTGCCCGGTGGAATACCACCTGTCGAGGAGTCAACCAGTCAGGAAGATCAGCAACAATTGGTTCCGTCATCTTACTCTCCCTAAGGGTGGGGACTGAGTCAGGGAATGGGATTGAAGGTAGGCTATTCGACGGGAGTGGATCTTAAACCGGATTTCCACTACTCCTTCTCTTCATCTCCCATTCCTCCGTTGGGATGTGGCCCCCAATTCCTTTAAATAATGGAACTTTTACGATCGGGGCGTAATTGTCCTCCGCGACCGGGAGGATGTAGGAGCGTGTCCAGCGACGCTCCCACTTCCACACCCCTCGCTTCCACCGTCTCTATCCCTTCAGGAGTACGCAACCCTATGCCTCCCTCCCGATCAGAAAAACACCCTCCTCAGCAACCGCTTCCTCCTCTCCCCCCCACCTCCAGTGCCTCCATTCCAAACGCCCGACCCGTCGACCTGATACCCCCGGGCCATACAAAATTTAAGGGAACAGCAGCTCTAGTATTTCTCTGCACAGTCGGCCAATATAAGGAGTTGCCTAAAGAGGGGCAGGAATTCGCACTCATTATCGAATTCCTCTTTTTTTCTCTTCTTTTAATTTGTTCTTTCTCTGTTCCGGCAAGACTACGTCTACGTCTCGGGATAGTTGGCGTCCTTATTTCATTAAGCAGGGAGGAGAGGGTGGGGTTTGGGGAAAGGCATGAGCTGTCACATCTGAATAGCCTCAAGGAGTTTCGATTAAAAGCTAGATCTCAGACTCGGGCATTCGGGAACGTCGTGGTCATTCCTCTGCATGGGGAGAGGGTCGAACAAAAATTTTCGGGACGGAAGAGCGAATTAAAAAAATATTTATTAAAACAGGGGCGTATAAGGAAACACTCGATACTTATTTCTTTCCAAATTTTTTGAAATTATTTTTTCCTTCATTCTTCAGCTAATTCAATTTGTTCTCCTCCGCATTAGTCTCTGAGCTTCTCAAGTTTTGCAATTTTTTTGTTGGTAGTCATAGTACCAGATTTGTTATCCGAACCACAGGAGTTGTACAAGTTTAATTTCGTGTCTATCTCTGATAATTTTAGCTGACCTTTAACACAAATCATATATATAATTAGTTTAATCGTTGCTATGTACGGTTAATTAATTCAAGAATTATTTCACTAATGCAGCCGCATTTTTTCATTATTTTAATTGGTCCTCATTATAATGGCTTCATTTTCCGGAGAAGGAACTTTGTGTAGGTATATTTTTTTTAGTGTTGAGAAAACAATTTTTGCGTTTATAATTAGTCCATAAATTTCTCTATACTAATGAGTTACTTTATTTTACTTATTATCACAAAATATCACGAGAAATATTCTATTTTTGGAATGATTGTATAGATGAACAAATTTATTGAACAAATATATGATGCCAAGCCATTACTCAAAGTTTTATTGATTTTACGAAGTAAACCTTCCTTTTGCTAAATGTTCACCCAGAATAAAAAGCTATTCTTCACGACTTTATTTAGCATTAATGGCATTTTGCATTGATAGAACTCAGTGAATATCATTGATTTATTAAAGGTAGAGTATGGAAATAGTTATTTTTTATTCTGCCTCAATTTGCATCTAACCGGATTACTTATGATAAGTTTCCTTAAAGTGATATTCGATAATTTACGAATGTTGAATGAAAAATATTACAATTGAAACCACGTCCCTAAATTTTTACCTTATAGTAAATCCAGTAAATGTTCTCTAAAGGGAGAACCGGTGTGATTTAAACACCAATTCTAATTCCTCGGACGTCATAAGATCACACCTAATCCTAGTTTTTAGATGTATTTACGAGTATTTTATTGTGTTATACTACCTTTACTTTACAATACATTTAGGCCTTTAAATAATTAGATCTCAGTATCGTGTACTGTATCTGACTGCTCTGCATACGCTAGGGTGAGCAGGCAGTTCAATAATAATTTAATCAAAAAGAAATTTGTCTGGGGCGCTAATTACCTAGTCGCATGGAAAAGTCAGCATCGTTGTGTTATCATGGATGCGATTTTGAATGGGATTCGGTAATATCCTTTCGTGCGATTCATGTGGGTGTTAGTGCTAATGCTTATTTCATTGGTTCAAGTAGATATGATGGTCGAAGTGACGGAGGTCTCAAAGGGGCAAGCCGCTTTAAGATTACGCTTCATTGAGTACAAGTTGAAACTTGTATCTGCATTTTGGCTGTATGGGAAGAACGTCGTACTAACAGAAGCCGTGATTTAGGAATAGATACCTGTTTAACTAGTAACATATAGTGTTTGATCTCAAATCCAATGTGTGGGTAAGCGTTCCTTCCCTTGAGATGCATCATCGTTCTGCTATAAAAATGAAGAATTAAATAATTGCTTGAGACAGCCAAAAACACGTAATCATAAATGTAGTTATGTTTTTGGAATTGTGTTTATTGTAAATAATTTAGAATAATTGTAACTTTGCGGTCATTAAATCTATGGCAATTAAAATTAGGTTGCATATAATTTTCTCATTCATATAAAAATCGAATTCCTGATAATAGAGCAATAAATAATGGAGTAGAGAAAAAATAATTAAAATTTTGGAGTCATATTTTCCCATAACAATTTTCTCTTAGTTTGACGAAATAAGTCTATGTTATATTTGAAAACAATATGAAAAGATTTACGCTGTGGAATCTTTTAATACCGGAGGACTATATACAGGTAATGACAGTTTCACCGAAACAATTTCTTGAGGATTGTCTTTTTATTGTCCTCAAGTATTTAAAATAATTTTTACATTCCCTTCAAATTGAAATACCTGAATTTAATTTTTCAAGAGCTTACATATATTCATAGAAGAAATGAGTTTTATAAAGTAAATTTGAATGGGTATTATGAAATATTAATTTGTGAAACGGTGAGAAATGATGATATCAGGGATAATATCTGGATATTTTTACGCTAAGAGTTATTCCCTTGAAGAGATACGGATTGAAAAATTATTGTTCCCTGCGATGTAGATGATGAATAGGAGACCTTTTGCTGGAATTTTATCTCCTATATATTGTCTTTCCCTTAGAAGTTAATTAAAGGATAATATAAATGGATAAATGATGCATTCATGCAATGAACTTTACATGTTTAACGCTAATTCATTGCTCAATGACGTAATGCATTATCCGGTAGAACAGTAGAAGAATAAATAAAAGGGATCTCAAATAAGAGAAAAATAAGTGTACCACATTACTTAAGCCAAATGAAGAGGGATGCGAGGAAAGGAAACCGCTAAAGGTAATTAACTTATTACATGGAAGAACAGAGACCGCGGTACGTATCTTTGCGTTGAAAGCTAACCGCATTATGATAGCATTAAAAGTATATGGCTCATTTAATAAATTGATCTATGACGTTAAGACTTGGCTAAAGGCTTTATCAATTTAAGCCCCATTATTTATTTGGTGTGGGCTAGTTATTCACATTCGATGCAGTACATTTTTGATATTTAGTCACCATTATCATTGAAAAACATAGAAAATAATAAAAATTGATGGTTTTTGGTCGATGATTTAGTGATCTATTAATATGATTTCGACCAAAATTCCTTCTGGCTGATTGATTAAATATTCCAAAGAAACAAATGGCTAAATTTGTTAAGCATATTCATTGGCTGGGATAAAAAATATTCGTGTTGAATTGGTGTTTAATGAAATATAATGCAGGAATTGTTCACTATCTAGATTTCTTTTTTTCATTTCTTAGTTTTGTCTAGCAAAAATTTGTATTAAATGGCAGTTCTGCATTTGCGCTCCTTCCCTATGTTGAGCTATGAATGTGTGTTTCCGCAGAATTGGACGTAACTGGTATTCTAGTCAACGATCTGGTTACAAATATCAAGTCTTCATCTCGAGAATACGGAATTGGGTGCGGAAAGTATGGACGAATCAGTAAATTATTCAGCTGAAGTAATTAATAATAATTATTAGTAATAATTATTGCATCATTTAAATTTCAATACATTTATGTAATCACTGAAAATTAACTGGACAACTGCTGTGAATTTAATAATATACCTAAACAGAGAAGAATTGTTGTCAACTTACTTTTTTTGTGCTAAGGCGATTATTTAATCACAATTTGAAGTATGATATGACCGACAGTGATACCCTGTTTGTACTATAAAATAATGTTCTATGGTTTAATCTGACTAAAATATCGTTTTTATCTTTATAATGTTTATACAAAGAGCAACATGTAAAATATTAGCGTAAGAATTTATTTGTGAAATATACAAGAATCACCCAAAGGTCGGAAATAATTCCTGTTGGTACATATAGTATAAGCAGCAAAACTGTATTTCGATAGTTATTTAACGTTAGAGTTACGCTGGAAGAACATCCAGTCTTAGTTTATTGACGGCCTAAAGAATTGCTTTCCTATGCCTTTATAAATATAACACGCACACGGTTTGTAGTGTCTTCGTAAACACCCACTTGGGTAGCTTGTTTGTCGAGATATTAATACACATTTGCTTTTGACGGTCTTCTACCCTGTTTTCGACGTAAATGCACCAAGTAGTAAGGCCATTGAGAGGAGATTGTTATTCAATGCTGACACATTTACATGGAAAAGGGAGTTGAAAACACGGGCCATGAGTCAATATTTACGAAAAAATTTGTGAAAAACGATACGAATTATAGTTTTCTATGACCTTGAAACTCGATTGCCTTGGCCATAAAATTATATGAATTGGAGATTCGCGCATGGCGAGTAGTGGAAAAAATAAAATGAACGGGAAGAATAGCAAAAGAAGTACGTTTCCAATAAATGTTGTAGGAGAAAGAATCGTGTTGGGAGAAGTTATAATAATGCGGGGTAAGTGAATTGAGGTTATATTTCGTGTCGATGGAATATAGAAGACCATTTGAAGGAAAAATATTCGATAAGCGAGGTGGATGGATTAAAAAAAATGGGTATTTTCGACAGCATGGATGAAGGCTGAAGATTTGGTGTCAGAAAAATTGTTTGTTGTAAAGTATGGTTTTAGGTTTCGCGTTAGCTGTGCTTTAGCAGAGTTAAGCAGAGCTAAGTTTTTGTTTCCTGAATCTAACAAAAACAACATTGCCGTTTAACTTGTCCACTTATGACAATGCACATAAGTACATTACCACTTATCATAATGTGTACATAATTAAGTGTGTAGTGTTGTAACAAACAAGAGTTCTGAGAAAGATATCTCCACGAGTGTACTGATAGTATTCCAAAAAAATCTGGTTCGGTATCAATACGCCACATCATGCCTCTGGGGTGATTAAAGACGAGAAGGGATTGGATCAATTGTATGAATGGGTATTGTTAAGCTGTATTAAATCTGGTATACCAGCAGAAATTGTGATAATCTCTTGATTAAAATAGTGTGATGATAACAGTAAAACCAGCTGGTGTATGAGAGAGGAAGCAAAGAGAGACGAGGTGATGAAGTTGAGTTGAGGATATGAAATTTTTTTAAAAAGAAAATGAGTGAGCTCAGCACAGTCATAATATGTGCTCTAAGCGGAGAGACAAGATGAAGGACTAATCGTGGGAGAATATAGGCTCCATGAAAACCAGTGAGCATACAGAAAGAGATCATAAAACCGCCTAAACATGAAGCATGCCTTTAAGTAGGGTGTAAATCAGAGTTAGGAAAGCAGGTTTTAGTGCCGAGTATCTGAGGTTCAATCCTTTTTCATGGCAAATTTTCCTGGAATTTTTTCCAGTACATGCTTGAAATTAGGACATAAAAATAAACGAAGGGGGGCAAAATATGGCTAATAAGGTGGAGAAATGTACACATGAAATTGACTATGCCTAAACATGGAATTTAGTCAAAGGATTAATTTATTGTTAATATGTAAAAAGTTCTACTTAATTTATGCATCATAATTAGGTTGCAAAATTCCATCGGAGGTTTAAATAAAAGGAATGATTAATTAGCCAAGCTCTGCCATTCTTTATGTCAAGTCTCCAGCACATAGACTTGTCTCCACGCAATATGCCCACAAGGCAAAGCTGATAAGAGTTGAAGGACTTCGCGGTAATATTTAAATGCCCATCATCCATGTTTGGTGTGGTAATATCCTTCCCGCACGCTATGCAATGTACGATGTGGGAACAAGGTTTCATATGTTAAATACGTTGGAATTCCTACTTGAAAATAGATATGAATTACTTGGTCATCACAGAAGATACTATGGTTATTTGAATGAGTGGTAATTGTCGTGTATCTTGTCTCGGTATGCATTATACCTTATCTCCTATTTTATGAATCAATCGTTACATAGGTTCCTGCTCCTGTAATTTCGGGCCGGCGAATTACTTTGGTGCTAGCTCTCTAACAGACAAGAAGTTCTAAATAAAATGATAATTAAATTTCTGTATTGAAAAAAACGCGTTCATTTATATTATCGTGCTATTTTAGTGTTATGCTCTTTTCTGACTCTGACATTTCTTAGTTTTCTAGATACATGGTATTGGTATTGTGAAACCGGATTTGACTTTGGCGTTTTTAGATACTCTTTCGAATATTTGTCTTCCATACGTGACGGCATTTGAAAATGGGAAAATGAGGTAGCAATGTCAAAACTACCATACCTATATGCATACATTTACTCCACAATATAGAACACATAATATTTTTTATCCCGCAAATGAATTTTTCACTGCTATGACATTATTCGAAATCACTTTTTTAATCCCAAACTACTCATAAAGAATGAGTTTATTATCAGCAAAACTTCTCCGCTGGGAAATTTTGCTTTGAAGTGTCATAATTTATTAGTTGGAAGTATGCAGTGCGTCGTATAGTACCTTCCGCGGTTGCAGAAGTTTATTATATATTTTGGATTCCCTCGGACACTACTGTGAATATACTTGTGTCATGATACTAAAAACCAACTGAAATCAAGAAAAAGTAAAATCAACATGCCTACTTGCCCCGAAACCTTTGCCATTCGTGAGTGCAATGGAATTCT